>NC_138777.1:108936155-109246155 GCF_965119305.1 Pelophylax lessonae | reverse complement strand
TAAGAGGCGCCTGCGGCAGTTAAATGTGCAATATGTTATGGTATGGCCCATTTTTTTGGATACACCTGCCGCAGCCATGTCTTGGTTGGAGAGAAATTATCAGAATATATAAACACTACTAGAGAAATAGTGGACATATTTTTTATTTTCCTTTTCCTGTCTCGTGTTTTTTTTTTTTTTTATTTGACACAGGGCAGCTAAAAAAGAAAGGTAAAATATCCCCTTTTTTTTTTTTTTTTTTTTACAATTTTGTTTAAATGGGAGCTACAGGTATTAATGGAGTCATTGGCTAGAATGTGTGTTTATTTTGAGTATTGTAATTGTTTAGACAACCACAGAGTATTTGTAGTAGGTAAAACTTAGGTTATTCACACAGGAAAAGTAAGGGGGCCACAATTAATTCCCCTCATTTTTTTAAATTTTTTTTGGGGGGGGGCTGGGGGGTTGGGGAGGGAAAGGATGAGTGGGAGGTGGGTTTAAAATAGGGAGAAGGGAGGGAAAAAAACAAACACAGACATTTGATATGGAAAACACACAGAAGAAATTAAATATGACAATAGTTCGGGTGAATTATTTAACAAGATTAAGGATACTGTATAAAAAACACTGATGGTATGAGTTAAGGGAATATTGTTTAGGGATTTTATTTACACAGGGTTCACAAAAAAATATATATAATACTTTAATTTTTACTTTGAGTAAAAATGAATGAAGGAGTCACGATTTATTTTTGGAATGTGAGAGGATTGGGTGATCCTAGAAAAAATAGCCTTTTTTAGGTTGGCGCAACATTTGGAGTATCTGCCCTTTGCCTGCAGGAGATTCCTGTTTCAATATCATTCAGTATATACATCGTATTCAAGAGGAACAAGTATCCTAATACACAAATCAAAGAGGTTCTCCTGTAGGCAAGTAAAAATAGATAGTGAGGGAAGATATATATTTCTATATTGTATGCTAGCAGAAACGCTATGTATAGTAATAAATGTGGACGTCCCTCCTCCATTTAAATTAGAGGTAATTAAGCACGTATTCGAATTTATGGTAGATAAGCCAAGGGTGTCAGTTCTGATAGTGGGGGATTTTAATATGGTGATGAATACCCAAGTGGATATATTCCCATCAGGAAATAGACATGATGAAAACTAATTTGCACTATTGTACAAGACATTTAGAGAGACAGGCTTGAGGGATATTTGGCGAGAAGGACATTCAACAGACCAAGCATTTTCATGCTATTCTGACACGCATTCAACACTCTCTAGAATAGATATGGCAATAGAGAATGATGTCCTCATCACAAAGGTAACAGATATTAGATACGAGGCTAGGGAATTGTCGGATCCCTCTCCTATTTTCTTGACAGTAAGATTGGGAAAGCGATGGGTAACAGGATAATGGAGAAAAAATCTATTTTGGTTACAGTTAATATCGTCTAAAGAATGTATGATGGGTAATCTTTGGGAATTTTTAGAGAACAATAGAAAATCAGCAACACAGGGTATAATATGGGACACGCTTAAGGCTTACTTAAGGACAATCCTAATTCAACAAATCTCTAAAAATAAAAAAACACTAAAGATTGGGAGATAGCAGCAATGAAGGAAGTGACGGAAATAGAAAAAAATATATAGAAGATCCATCACCAGACAACTTGGGTAAATGGTCTGAGGCGCAAAAGATCAATTATACAATATTTTTAAAAGAAAGCAGAGAATATAAGATTTTTTTTGAAGCTGGCCCACTATGAGGATGGTAAAAACACTGGGCGCATGCTGGCCCTCCTGGCAAAGTCTTAGGATGCCACAGCAAATGGTGTTTATTGGCAGTGATGGACGAACATTGGCCGGGGCGGTTCGCGAATGCCAGCCGCAAATTTTCCCAAAAGTCCGCAAACCGCGATTTCGTGGCGGGCCCCATTGACTTTAATGGGAGGCAAACGTTAAAAACCTTTAGGTCATATTTGCAGCCACAAAACACATACTAGCTGTGCACAAATAGTCCCAGCACATGGACAATGTCATAACAGAAGTATTGCAATTGAAAAAGTTGCCCTAAATTTTTTATTTTTTTTATTTTTACAGCAAAAAATATATTTTTTTTTCATAAATCAGCCAGAAGTGTGTAAGATTCTGGTACCTTCGGTACCCTTCCAGCCCATTTCTTCCGCATTGCGTTCCACCATTTAGGTAGGTGGAATGCATATAGCTACCTGTCCCTTTAATTCTCATGACGTCATCACTAGGCGCCGCTAGGTGTTCGTGCAAACCGCTTGCTATACAGCCTTGTCTGACACTGCCGAAGCCTCCAGCTATTTCCTGTATCTCGCTACTGATCCTGTATCTCGCTACCTGATCCTTACCTCATTACCCGACCCCTCATCTCTCTAAACCAACTAGTGATAAGTACCCCACAGGGGATTCCTTCCTATCAACTTACACTATCTACTCTTGCATACTAAAGACTGTTGCTATCTATGCATTACTATTTCTATCATCTGCACTGTTACATAGATTGCTAGCTCTTGAGTCTACTACCATTTATATCCTTGCACTGAGTTAGCAATTCCTGTACACTTCATCTGCTGTCCCCTACCACCTGTTAATTGTACATGATTGCTAACCTATCTGCATACTATCTATCACCATCTGCTAACACTCCTGAACGTTACTATTGAGTGCCTATCATTGCTATCACTACTCACGCCTGTCCTTTCAGCACATCACCTCTATACTATCGTATACAACCTATCACTCCAGGAACATCTTATCTGAGTGCCTGTATATTTGCATGCTGAGGCAGGCTGGGCCACAATGATGAGTCTGGAGAGTTGGATATGGTGATTCAACATATCTCTACATGACTACTGAGTGGAAATTCTGCAGCTGCAAATCCAGTTCACTAAACAAACGCCGGAGCGTTACAAAGTGACAGCAGCCGGTAAATACATTGTCTAATACATATAGGGTCCATTCACACATCTGTAAAATGGGTCCGCATCCATTCCACAATTTGGCGGAACCTTTACAGACCCATTGTTTTTCATTTCCAGTCTGAAAAATTAGGCATTCACAGGATAAAGAAGTAAGTGTCGGCCATTCCAAGCCCCAAAAATTAGCCCACATGCGTTTATCTGACAGCTAAGAACGTAGTATTCTGTGGCTGAAGGTACATTAGGCATTCACAGGTAACAGAAGTAAGTGTCGGCCAGTATTGGCTGCAAAAATTAGCTCACATGGTTTGAACTGACAGCAAAAAACTTAGTTTTTGATGGCTAGAGGTACAGTAGGCGTACACAGTACACAGAACCGTAAGTGTCGGCCTGTATAGGCTCCAAAAATTAGCTCACATGGTTTGAACTGACAGCAAAAAACGTCGTTTTTGATGTCTAGAGGTACGGTAGGCGTTCACAGTACACAGAACCGTAAGTGTCGGCCTGTATAGGCTCCAAAAATTAACTCACATGGTTTGAACTGACAGCAAAAAACTTAGTTTTTGATGGCTAGAGGTACGGTAGGCGTTCACAGTACACAGAAACGTAAGTGTCGGCCTGTATAGGCTCCAAAAATTAACTCACATGGTTTGAACTGACAGCAAAGAAATTAGCATTTGGTGGCTGGAGGTACATTAGGCATTCACAGAAAAAATAACTGTCGGCCCTGAAAGTCCCCTAAAATTTGCCATTCAATGGACATGAAATGCCTTTTATGCCGCTGTATGTAACGAAGCCAAGGACCAGGATTTGTTGTGGGTGGAGGAATTTCGATGAAACCTGGTCTACTGGTCACATGTGTTGAATTCCTCAGAGATCCATGCCTCATTCATTTTTATAAATATGAGGTACTCTACACTGTCATGAGCTAGGCGAGTGCGCTTATCGGTCATAATCCCCCCTGCTGCACTGAACGTCCTTTCGGACAGGACACTGGACGGGGGGCAAGCCAACATTTCCATTGCAAATTGTGCAAGCTCTGGCCAGAGGTCAAGCCTGCTCACCCAGTAGTCCAGGGGTTTATCACTCCTCAGAGTGTTCACATTGGCCGTTAACCCGATGTAGTCGGACACCTGACGGTCTAGGCGTTCCCTCATGCTGGATCCGGAGTACAGCTGTTGACAGTTCGACTGAAAGAAGGATCTCATATCTGAAGTGACCAAGACATCTTCCAACCGCCCTCTTCTTGCAGGCGCTGTTGGATTGCTACCCGCAACTGTCTCTCTGTGACTGGACATTCCTCTGCCAGCGCACGGAAAAGCAGAATGCAGCATTTCCAAGGCCTGGAAGTGCTGCATTCTGACCGCCCTCTGTGATTGTGGTAACATTTCCGCCATTTTGTGTTTGTACCGGGGGTCTAAGTACGTTGCCACCCAGTACTGGTCCTTGGCCTTTATGCGTTTTATACGGGGGACCTCATTAAAACACTGCAGCATGTAGGCCCCCATTCCCACTAAACTGGAAGCAGTATAGCGGCCTGCTTCCAGCTCCTCATCCAGGATAATGTCGTCCTGGTTCTCCCCCCCCCCCCATCCACGGATAACACCAGGGATCCCAGAAAGGTTTAAAACATGCTCTTCTTGCTCCTCCTCATCCCCCCCAGCACCATCCTCCTCCTCTGACTCCTCTTCAGACTCCTGCTGTTGATTTGTCTCAGATGGAGTAGCATCCCCTGGGAATTCACCCAACATTGCGACTTCCTCATCTTCCTGCTCCTCGACGGCTTGATCAATGACACAATGCAGTGCACACTCCAGAAAGAAGGCGTAAGGTATGATGTTGCTTATGGCGCCCTGGCCGTGACTGACCAGTTTGCTGATCTCATCAAATCGCCGCAGAAGTCTGCATACGTCCCGCATGAACAGCCACTGGCGAGGTGAAAAATACCCAAGCTCCCCACAATCTGTCCTGCCGCCGAGTTCGAACAGATAGTCATAAACTGCATGTTTCTGCTGGACAAGCCTATCGAGCATATGCAACGTTGAGTTCCATTGCGTCGGGCAGTCACAAATAAGACGCCTGAGGGGCAGGTTGTGTCGCCGCTGAATCTCAGCAAGGCAAGACATGGCTGTGTAAGATCTTCGGAAATGGAACAAGATTTTCCTGGCCGGCCACAAGAAGTCCTGGACCCCAGGGTATTTGGCAACGAATCACTGCACCACCAAGTTCAGGACGTGTGCTATGCATGGCACGTTTGTTATTTTGCCCTGTTTCAGCGCGCTCAGCAGATTGGCACGTTGTCGCACACCACTTTACCAGCTGACAAATTCAGGGGTGTCGGCCACTGATCTGCCTGTGAACGCAAAGCTGAAAGGAGTGCAGGACCAGTGTGGCTCTTGGCTTCCAGGCACAACAGACACAGCACAGCATGGCAACGTCTCACCTGGCATGTGGAATAGGTTCTGGGGATGTTGGGGGGCGCAGGAGAGGAGACGGTAGCAGCAGAAGAGGAGGAGTCAGCCGAGGGAGGATGATGGAGGAGGAGAAGAAGAGGCAGGCCTGCTTGCAATCTTTGGCGGTACAACTAAATCTACATGGCTGCCACGGGTTACATGGTTAACGGCCGTCAGAAGGTTCACTCAGTGGACAGTAAAAGTGATATACCTTCCCTGCCTGTGTTTGCTAGACCATGTGTCTGTGGTCAGATGTATCTTGGCACCAACACTGTGTGCCAGAGATATAGTCACTTGCCGCTTTTGCAAGAAATGCCCTTTTGCGAGAAATATTTCCTGCCTGGGACCTTCCATTGTGGTGTTCCAATGGCCACAAATTTACGAAAGGCCTCCGAGTCCACCAGTTGATATGGCAGTAGTTGGCAGGCTATCAGTTCCGACAAGCCAGCAGTCAAACGTTGGGCAAGAGGGTTATCCGGCGTCATCATTTTTTTCCGCTCCAACATTTGGACCACAGAAGCCTGCCTTTTTCCAGAACAACGTGACGACGGCATCATGGAAGGTGGAGTGGAGTGGAGGGCAAATGTGAGGAGAGAGGAGAAGGAGAAGCAGAAGGAGAAGGGGCTGGATGGTGAGAGCCTGGAGTGTGGCTTTGTGGGTTCTGACGGTGTTGCTCCCACTGGGCTCGGTGATGGGAGTTTAGGTGCCTTCTTAAGGCGGTTTTCTCTAGGTGAGTGTTGGGCTTACCGCGACTTATGCGTTGACTGCAAAGGCTGCAGATGGCAACACTGTTGTCAGCAATGGACACATTAAAAAAAGCCCACACTGCGGAGCCATGTGCCGGCGTCCTGGGAGCGTCAAATGTGACTGTACATGGTTGATGGCTCGCTCCTGATACATTTGCAGTCTGCTTTCTACTTGTGCAATGCAAGTTCTGCCTGCCTCTCCTCCCTATCTGCCGGTTCATCTCTCCCTCTGAACTCCCTTCCTCTTCCTCTCTTGTGGACACCCACGTGACGTCCATAGACTCGTCATCATCAACGTCATCTTCCCCACCACTAACATTTGAGATCTCGGAGTAGGCAGCAACAGCGGGGACCAACCTCCTTGGGCTGATCTGGGTACTGTCATCAGACTGCTGAGTGGTGGCTGTTGCTACCTCCTCTTCCTGATCCGATTCCAACAATGGCTGCGCATCGCAAACATCTTATGATGGATCGGAAAATAATTCCAGTGACTCAAGTGGAGAGTATGTGGTGGTGGTGTCTTTGGGGTGAACACAGCAGAGCGTGAAGAGCGTGCAGATAGAGAGGATGAGGAGGGTACAGAAGAGGAAGGCTGAGTGACCCACTCAACCAAGTCTGGTGCGTCCTTTGTCGTAATTTTTTAAAGAGATATTGCTAGAGATGAAATGAAAAGCACCACATCCCTTTAATTGAGTAACTACAATGGAGGGGGGCAAGTGGAACTTTAACGGTGCTAAATGATGAAGAAAAATCTGACACACTTTATTCATAAAAGAAAACCAATGCACTCACATGATGGTGGCGGAAGCCATCCCGGAAGTAAGACAGATACAGGCAGGGAGACGCCGACCTCGCCTACTACTTACCATTGTGCGCTGTATGAGAGCGATGCTTTTTATCCACCACCATCATGTGAGTGCATTGGTTTTCTTTTATGAATAAAGTGTGTGCAGTTCCAACAGAGAGCACTTAGATCTCTTATTATTGTTTCCCATATGTTGATGTATTGTGGAGAGCTGTTCACATTGGATACATCGGAGGCAGTTGAGAGAAAGAGGAGGATCGCTTCTACTGTATACTTATGTATATGCGCTTAGACCCAGTAGGGTCGTACCGTGGAGGTGAGAGGCAGAGATATCTGTGGTGAAGGGATTATATACACCTATCGTATGTCCTTTGCATGACTTCGGGTTATACCAGCACCTGGGTGTTTGATGTCCAAGGATTTGCCAGTCACACCAGTTTCATCTGCATTAATTGGACTCTCTGAGATGGATTTCTGCACATATATGAAAATTCTTTGAGAGCTGTTTGGAGATTTAGGACTAAAATACACTCTTAGAAAAGTATACTGTTAAATAACACCCCGCTTCAAAATGTGCTATTGGGGGGCCACTGGTTTATCACACCAGTTGTTGAAAAAATTGGCCAGTGAGTTTGGCGCTGTGTGTATCAGACTTCACACAGCAACAGAGGCAATGTTGTTGCAGCACACAAATACACTTGTAAAAGTATACTCAGATAACACCCCACTTCAATATGTGCTATTGGGGGGCCACTGGTCTGTCACACCAGTTCTACAAATAATTGGCCAGTAACTGTTGTCACTGTGTGTAGCACAGTCAACACAGCAAGAGACGCCAAATTTTTGCAGGACTAAAATACACTCTTAGAAAAGTATACTGTTAAATAACACCCCGCTTCAATATGTGCTATTGGGGGGCCACTGCTTTATCACACCAGTTTTTAAAAAAATTGGCCAGTGAGTTTGGCGCTGTGTGTATCAGACTTCACACAGCAACAGAGGCAATATTGTTGCAGGACACAAATACACTCGTTAAAGTATACTCTGATAACACCCCACTTCAATATGTGCTATTAGGGGGCCACTGGTCTGTCACACATAAAAATAATTGGCCAGGGAGTTTGCCACTGTGTGTAGTGTTGCTGCAGAATTGCTCAGTCTCACCACCACACCTGTCACAATGCTGCACAGTGCACAATAACAATAATAGTACTAATCCACTATAATATGCTTTCTAAAAAGTATATTATACTGTGGATTAACCCCCTCCCCCCCCTTTTTAGTGCACTGCACAGCATTACCAAAAATTTGCAGCCCTTTAAATGACTTTTGTGGACATTGACAGATCGATTTGTGTATGACTGCAGCCGATCTCTAACTGCCCCTAAAGCAAAAACTGGATACCTGCCCCTATAGTAAAGAGACTGTAATAGACCCTAAATTGACATTGGAGCACTTTAAATGACTTTTGTGGACATTGACAGAGCGATTTGTGTGTGACTGCAGCCGATCTCTAACTGCCCCTAAAGCAACCACAGGATATCTCTCCCTATAGTAAAGAGACTGTAATAGACCCTAAAACAACATTGGAGCAATTTAAATGACTTTTGGGGACATTGACAGAGTGATTTGTGTGTGACTGCAGCCGATCTCTAACTGCCCCTAAAGCAACCACAGGATACTTCTCCCTAAGCTCTAAAGATACTAGACCTATACCGAAATACCAACCCTGAAAAGGACTTTTGTGGACATTGACAGAGCGATTTGTGACTGCAGCCGATCTCTAACTGTCCCTAAAGCAACCACTGGATACCTATCCCTAAGCTCAAAAGATACTAGTAGACCTATACCGAAAAATACCAGCCCTGAAAAGGACTTTTGTGGATCTTCACAACGCTATATGTGTCTAGCAAACTCTCCCTGACGAGCAAAGCAGACCTCTCCCTACACTGGCAGAAAGCTGAATGTGAAATGGCCGCCAGATCGGGTCTATTTATAGGGTAGGGGGACTGTCCATGTGCTGGAATGTTTCAATTGGCTGTTCTGTTCCACCTGACGGCTGTGTCACGGGTCAAAGTTCTCCCCAATTTAAACAAATATGGCCGCCTCGAACGACGCCATGTGTTCACAAATTTGGCGGGTAGCGAACAGGCAAAATTCGCCGTGAACAGACCGCCGGGCGAACCGCAAGGCCATCTCTATTTATTGGGACTCAGGGCGGGCGGGGGGGGGGGGTGACCATGTGCCCGTTGGAAATTGTGAGGGTTTCTAAGGCGTATTATTCGGTCGGATTTGAAAAAATCCAAAGTAAATGAGCTGGGTGGAAAAAATAGGTGACTTTTTTCGTGGATTAGCTATCCCACGCCTCTCAGAAGAAGATAAGGCACTCTTGGAATTGTTCATTACTACTGAGTAATTACAAGAGGCAGTAATGGACTCATCTAGTCATAAAGCACCAGGGCAAGATGGATTGCCAAACTAAATTTATAGGGAATACGGGGAGGTATGATACCAGAGTTATTGCAGGTATTAAATGAGGCAATCAAAAAGGGAAATCTTCCTGCATCTATGTTAGATGCAATGATTATAGTAATACCAAAAGAAGAGAAAGATCCTCTTCAACCTGCTTCCTATAGGCCAATCTCCTTGTGTGCAGATGTTAAATTGTTGTTGGCAAAAGTTTTAGCAAATAAACTTAGTAAAGTAATCCATACTATGGTCTATCCGGATCAGTGTGGATTCTTGCCTGGTAGATGAACAGCATTAAATATAAGGAGATTGTTTCTAAATTTGCAAATACCAACAGAGGAGACAGGGTCAAGAGTTGTGCTGTCCCTCAAAGCATTTGACAGCGTTGAGTGGCGATAGTTGTGGGAGGTGCTGGTGGCCTTTAATATAGACCCTGGCTTTATAAAATGGGTGAAATTGCTATATATATATGAACCCAAGAGCAAAAGTAAAGATTAATGAAAGAACTTTCGGAGTGCTTCCCAGTGACCCGGGGCACAAAGCAGTAGTGTCTGTTGTTCAAGAAAGGAGAGAGCGGCGCCAGCTTAGTATAGTACAAGTTTATTTAACACTGTTAAAATTGGTGACTCACTGTTCGAGGTTGGGTGAGACCGGTACACAAAGACTGTTAGGGTCATCCATCTTCCTCTTCCAGGATAGTGGTCATAGGAGAAGGTGGTGAGGTTCCAGAGGTATAGCCGAGCCGCTGTGGGGCTGCTAGTTGTCACTGGCCGCGGCGGAGCATGCACAACAGGGCTTCGGCTGCCAACTTCTGATCCCTGATGACATCACTTCCTGGTAGGAGAAAAATAGGGGTTGCACGCGTTCAGAGAATCCGTGCTCCTTCGTCAGGCGATGGGAGTGTCTCAGGTGGGGCAGGGAATTTATACCCTGTTGCCGGACTAATTGCAAAGACATCTGTCTGTGGGGGGGGCGGAGCCAAAAGACTCTAAGAAAGTCATCTCAGTAAAAACACAATTGGGGATACATGTCTCTAGGAAATCCATAAAAGTACATAAAAATACATAAAAATACATGATGGTATTACATAAAAGAGGACTTATAAGAATAAATCCCATAAAAACAATACTGACCTGGCCATGGGGAAAATAGATCGGTAATGTGTGTATACATCTACATGAAAAAACGGTATTGGAGGGAAAAAATAAAAATAGAAATAAATGTAAAGATAAAAGAAAAAAAAAAATAAATAAAAATAAACATGAAAATAAAAGTAAAAATAAAGATAATAATAAAAATGAAAAAAAATAAAAATAAAATAAAAATAAAAATGAGAATAGAATACACATATACATACATATATATATATATATATATATATATATATATATATATATAAAAAATATATATATATAAAAATATTGATGGGAAAAAAAAAAAAAAAGAAAAAAAAAATATATATGTCACTGATAGGGAATGATGTGTGAATGTATGAGGTGTCACAAGTATATGTGCAATATTTTAGAGTGTGATATTGATTTCTAATCCCTCGTTTAGGCCTCCTGGTGCTAGAGTGTCCAGGGTATAAATCCAGTAGTTTTCTCTGGTACACAGTCGCTTGAACCGTTCAGCAGGGGGAAAGTGTGTAGGGATGGCTTCCAATACCCACACTTTGAGTCCATCGGAGCTCTTGGGATGATACTCAGTAAAGTGTCGGGGGACGCTATTTTTTTCGGAACCTGTTTCAAAAAGGTTCCGATGCTCTCCAAAGCGTTTGCGTAAGGTCCGTATAGTACGGCCTACATAAAGTAGGTTGCAGGGGCACACGAGGCAATAGATGACATATTCCGTTGAACAAGTGTAGAAGTCAGTGAGGTGATGGGTTTTTCCATTGTTTGTGAATTCCTTTAGACCGTGTCTCACATGTTTGCATGTTAAGCACCTGGTCTTACAACATTTGTACATTCCCTTGATTTGGAGAAAGGAGGTGAGTGATGAGTTAGTTTTTGGTCTAATGGAGCGGACCTGGCTTGGTGCTATTAGAGTTTTGAGGTTTTTTGCGTGCCTGTATGAAAAACGGGGGCGCTCGGTGAGGTCTGCACGTAGGTAAGTGTCTTCCTTTAGGATTGCCCAATGTTTATGGAAAATGCGTTCCATGTGCTTGAATTTACTGTGAAACTGGGTAGTGAATCGTGCGGAGGTGGGATGATTGTTTATTTTCCTTGTATACTCCGCTCTACTTTTCTTTAGATCTTCATGCAGGTAGTGGTCAGAGGCTTTTGTTATGAGTTCTTCAGGATAGCCCTTTTCAAGAAATTTCTGTTTGAGTAGTGTTCCATGGTGGAGATATGTTTGGGACTGAGTGCAATTGTGTTTAAGGCAGCAATATTGGCTCTTTGGTATATTCTGAATCCATCTGGGGTGGTGACAGCTATTGTAGTGCAGGTATGAATTTCCAGCGGTGGGTTTGACGTAATTCTGAGCACTGATTGTATTATCATGATGGTATAACTCGAGGTCCAAGAAAGTAAGTTTTTCGGCATCTGAGACTGATGTGAAGGAAAGCCCCATCTGGTTGTTATTACAGTGTTCGAGAAATGGTGGTATGAGGGAGGCAGGGCCATCCCAGATGATAACTATATCGTCGATATATCGACCGAAGAAGATGAGATGAGAAGCAAAGGGATTGTTGTGCCAAATGTATTGCTGCTCCCAGTAGCCCATAGTTAAGTTGACGTAACTGTTGGCAAAATTGGCCCCCATGGCCGTGCCTTTGATTTGGGTGTAGAACTCGCCATTAAACTCAAAGTAATTGTGGGTGAGACAATATTCTATGAGATCCAGGAGAAAGTGTGTTTGCCGGGGATTGAGTGCAGATTCATCATTCAAGAAGAAACGTACGGCCTGAAGTCCAATGTGATGTGGTATAGATGTATAGAGAGAGGCTACGTCCAAAGATAGCCAGAGATATGATGGTTGCCATGGGTAAGAGGATAATAGGTCCAGTAGATTGATGCCATCCTTAACATATGACGGAAGTTGTTGGACTATCGGTTGAAGGAAATGGTCGATATAGATGGAAAAATAACTGGAGACACTCTCCATGGCTGCAATGATGGGTCTGCCCGGGGGATGAAGGGGATCTTTATGGATCTTGGGGAGATGATAAAAATATGGCCTATGGTAAAAGTCATGTTTGAGACTTTTACCATAGGCCAGGTGGTAGCCTGGTCGTTCAAAATAAAGCTGACTACATTAAAGAATCCATCAGGCTTCTGTCCGATAGCTCCACCTACTTAAAACTCACCAGTGACCCCTTGCCCGAATTCAAAGTGGAAGCTCATTCCCTCATTGAAAAAGCGGCAAAGGACAATGTCATCACCTCCACAGAAGTGTCATTTCTCAAACATGACTTTTACCATAGGCCATATTTTTATCATCTCCCCAAGATCCATAAAGATCCCCTTCATCCCCCGGGCAGACCCATCATTGCAGCCATGGAGAGTGTCTCCAGTTATTTTTCCATCTATATTGACCATTTCCTTCAACCGATAGTCCAACAACTTCCATCATATGTTAAGGATGGCATCAATCTACTGGACCTATTATCCTCTTACCCATGGCAACCATCATATATCTGGCTATCTTTGGACGTAGTCTCTCTCTATACATCTATACCACATCACATTGGACTTCAGGCCGTACGTTTCTTCTTGAATGATGAATCTGCACTCAATCCCCGGCAAACACACTTTCTCCTGGATCTCATAGAATATTGTCTCACCCACAATTACTTCGAGTTTAATGGCGAGTTCTACACTCAAATCAAAGGCACGGCCATGGGGGCTAATTTTGCCCCCAGTTACGCCAACTTAACTATGGGCTACTGGGAGCAGCAATACATTTGGCACAACAATCCCTTTGCTTCTCATCTCATCTTCTTCGGTCGATATATCGACGATATAGTTATCATCTGGGATGGCCCTGCCTCCCTCATACCACCATTTCTCAAACACTGTAATAACAACCAGATGGGGCTTTCCTTCACATCAGTCTCAGATGCCGAAAAACGTACTTTCTTGGACCTCGAGTTATACCATCATGATAATACAATCAGTGCTCAGAATTACGTCAAACCCACCGCTGGAAATTCATACCTGCACTACAATAGCTGTCACCACCCCAGATGGATTCAGAATATACCAAAGAGCCAATATTGCCGCCTTAAACACAATTGCACTCAGTCCCAAACATATCTCCACCATGGAACACTACTCAAACAGAAATTTCTTGAAAAGGGCTATCCTGAAGAACTCATAACAAAAGCCTCTGACCACTACCTGCATGAAGATCTAAAGAAAAGTAGAGCGGAGTATACAAGGAAAATAAACAATCATCCCACCTCCGCACGATTCACTACCCAGTTTCACAGTAAATTCAAGCACATGGAACGCATTTTCCATAAACATTGGGCAATCCTAAAGGAAGACACTTACCTACGTGCAGACCTCACCGAGCGCCCCCGTTTTTCATACAGGCGCGCAAAAAACCTCAAAACTCTAATAGCACCAAGCCAGGTCCGCTCCATTAGACCAAAAACTAACTCATCACTCACCTTCTTTCTCCAAATCAAGGGAATGTACAAATGTTGTAAGACCAGGTGCTTAACATGCAAACATGTGAGACACGGTCTAAAGGAATTCACAAACAATGGAAAAACCCATCACCTCACTGACTTCTACACTTGTTCAACGGAATATGTCATCTATTGCCTCGTGTGCCCCTGCAACCTACTTTATGTAGGCCGTACTATACGGACCTTACGCAAACACTTTGGAGAGCATCGGAACCTTGTTGAAACAGGTTCCGATAAACATAGCGTCCCCCGACACTTTACTGAGTATCATCCCAAGAGCTCCGATGGACTCAAAGTGTGGGTATTGGAAGCCATCCCTGCACACTTTCCCCCTGCTGAACGGTTCAAGCGACTGTGTACCAGAGAAAACTACTGGATTTATACCCTGGACACTCTAGCGCCAGGAGGCCTAAACGAGGGATTAGAAATCAATATCACACTCTAAAATATTGCACATATACTTGTGACACCTCATACATTCACACATCATTCCCTATCAGTGACATATATATTTTTTTTTTCTTTTTCTTTTTTTTTTTTCCCATCAATATTTTTATATATATATATATATATATTTTTTTTTATATATATATATATGTATATGTGTATATGTGTATATATATATATATATATATATATATATATATATATATATATATATATATATATATATATATATATATATATATATATATATATGTATATATATATATATATATATATATATATATATGTATATATGTGTATTCTATTCTCATTTTCATTTTTATTTTTATTTTATTTTTATTTACATTTAGTTTTATTTTTATTTTTATTTATATATTTTTATTTTTTTTTATTTTTTTTATCTTTACATTTATTTCTATTTTTATTTTTTCCCTCCAATACCGTTTTTTCATGTAGATGTATACACACATTACCGATCTATTTTCCCCATGGCCAGGTCAGTATTGTTTTTATGGGATTTATTCTTATAAGTCCTCTTTTATGTAATACCATCATGTATTTTTATGTATTTTTATGTACTTTTATGGATTTCCTAGAGACATGTATCCCCAATTGTGTTTTTACTGAGATGACTTTCTTAGAGTCTTTTGGCTCCGCCCCCCCACAGACAGATGTCTTTGCAATTAGTCCGGCAACAGGGTATAAATTCCCTGCCCCACCTGAGACACTCCCATCGCCTGACGAATGAGCACGGATTCTCTGAACGCGTGCAACCCCTATTTTTCTCCTGCCAGGAAGTGATGTCATCAGGGATCAGAAGTCGGCAGCCGTAGCCCTGTTGTGCATGCTCCGCCGCGGCCAGTGACAACTAGCAGCCCCACAGCGGCTCGGCTATACCTCTGGAACCTCACCACCTTCTCCTATGACCACTATCCTGGAAGAGGAAGATGGATGACCCTAACAGTCTTTGTGTACCGGTCTCACCCAACCTCGGACAGTGAGTCACCAATTTTAACAGTGTTAAATAAACTTGTACTATACTAAGCTGGCGCCGCTCTCTCCTTTCTTGCATCTCTCAGGGCTTCTCCACGCTTCAGCCGGCTGCCGCGGACTATAGCTTCCCTACAGTACCAAACTTTGTCCCCCCCCCACGCAGCCCCATAACCCCCCCCCCCTCCCATCCACCCACATTCCTTGTACCATCTTGGGATATTAGAAGAGCGCCATGACACCCCCCACTTTTGTGTCTGTTGTTCACCTTGCTTTTTGCCCTGGCGGTGGAACCAATGGCCATAGCCATGAGAATGGCGAATGAGGTCAGGGGTTTTAGGAGAGGGGAAGTGGAGAAAAAGATCTCACTTTACGCAGATGATATTCTTTTATTTTTGAGAGATGCAAAACACTGCAATAGAAATCATAGAGAGATTTGGAGCAATCTTGGGTCTTTCCATTAACTGGGAGAAATCTATTCTTCTCCCAGTGGATAGATTGAAACAGGAATTGCCTGGGTGTGCTAGATATTTACAGATAGTGGAGGGTTTTAAATATTTGGGTATAAATGTAGCGGTAAATCCCAAATTGTATATTCACAAAAATGTAGATCCTTTAATAACCACATTTAAAGGAAAATGTAAAACATGGAATAGACTCCCCCTATCAGTTGTGGGTTGGTGTAGTTTGATAAAAGAGGTGTGGTTGCGTCAATTGCTATATGTACTACAGAATTCACCATTATGGATTTCAGGGGTGTGGTTTGGGAAACTGGAGAACTTCTTTAGGAACTTGTTATGGAGGAAAGGATATTCTAGAATTTGTTTAAGAACGATGCAGCTGCCAAGAGATAGGGGGTATGGCATTTCCGCACCCCTGGAGCTATTTTTTTGGTGTCTCAGCTTCAGCAGGTGGGAGGTTGGGAGATAGATAATGATACTACTAGCTATAGCTCATCATGAGCATTGTTGACCTGTACTCCACACATATCTTTGATTGAAGACTTAGAAGCCAACTCATTGGGAAAGGAGAATGAGCACCTTAAAGCAAAACTGGTGCTAAAAGTATTGAATACTGTCAGGGAGCTTGCCATCCCAGCATGTAGCAGCAGGACATGGTTCTCCCTCCCCTCTCTCCCCTTCCGCCCCATCCGCCCTGTCCCTGCCTCGGTCGGCTCAGTCGATGTTGTCAAAGCATTTGACAGCGTTGAGTGACGATAGTTGTGGGAGGTGCTGGTGGCCTTTAATATAGACCCTGGCTTTATAAAATGGGTGAAATTGCTATATATATGAACCCAAGAGAAAAAGTAAAGATTAATGAAAGAACTTTCGGAGTGCTTCCCAGTGACCCGGGGCACAAAGCAGTAGTGTCTGTTGTCCACTCTGTATTTTGCCCTGGCGGTGGAACCAATGGCCATAGCCATGAGAATGGCGAATGAGGTCAGCGGTTTTAGGAGAGGGGAAGTGGAGAAAAAGACCTCACTTTACGCAGATGATATTCTTTTATTTTTGAGAGATGCAATATGTACTACAGAATTCACCATTATGGATTTCAGGGGTGTGGTTTGGGAAACTGGAGAACCTCTTTAGGAACTTGATATAGAGGAAAGGATATTCTAGAATTTGTTTAAGAAGGATGCAGCTGGAGGGGGCGTGGCTAGCGGGACATGTGAGCGGACGTGCTTTTGGCGGCTCTGAGCTCCCCTCGCTGTAATCCTGCTCCATCCTTGGAATCCTACGCTCCTTTTTCGTTTGTTCTTGCTGCGGGAGTTCGGTGCAGTGTTCTGGGTGCCTCCGGTTGCCATTTCAGTGGATGGGCAAGAGGAAAAAGCAGCCTCCGGCCAGGATGAGCGTTACCACCCGGTCCTGCCAAGATGGCCGCCGCTCCACCATGCCTCTGCCTTCCCCGGCCTCCACTCCGGATCTGTTTGGGGAGGCATCCGGAGCCTCTCCACCGCATTCACCGGGTGCCTCGGCTCCTCCGGAGCTTCTCTCCCAGACGTCCCCCAGCGCGGATGGGATGGAGGACGATCCGGTGCAGGAACCCACCCTGAAGGACGTTCTGCAGGCCCTCAAGGTAAATCATTCCGATCTTATGGGGAAGGTGGCGGAGCTCAAGCTGGACATTACTATCATGCGCCAGGACATGAGCAAAGTCCGGGACCGGGTTACTGAAACGGAACGTCGCATTAGTGACTTGGAGGACACTGTACACCCCCTGGTCCCTGATTTGAGACAGTGCGGGAAGAGGCTTAAAAGTGTGGAGGACAAGATGGACGATTTGGAAAACCGTTTACGCCGTAATAACGTACGGCTGGTGGGGCTGCCAGAGCGGGTTGAGGGGTCTGACCCTGTGTCCTTCCTGGAAAGCTGGTTCCAGGAGGAATTTGGCCAAAATTCCCTGTCCGCATGCTTTGTGATTGAGCGGGCTCACAGGGTACCAGGTAGGCCTCTCCCTGTGGGCAGCCCCCCCCGCACAGTGATAATTCGCTTCCTGAACTACAGGGACAGGGACTCTATCCTTCGTTCTGCCAGGATTAAAGGGAGCCTGAAGATTAACAATGCGGTGGTCTCTCTTTACCCGGATTACTCTCCTGTGGTCCGCACTCTGCGGGCTAAGTATCAACAAGCCAAGCAGATGCTCCGGGAAAGGGCTCTGCAATACTCCATGATGTTTCCTGCTACCCTTCGAGTCACCTATCAAGATAAAGCACATTTTTTCCAGTCTCCTGCTGCTGTTGTTTCCTGGTTGGAGTCCCTGCCTCGCCAAGACCGGGGGTCTGGACACCGAGCCCCTGATACCTGATCTGTCTTCTCGGATGCTGTTTTGGTTCAGTTTGGTGATGGCCGTCTCCCGCCCAGGACCACTTGGACTCTTTTTCTGGGAGTGTTAGGATGCCTTACAGCCCTTCTGGTGCGGGGAGCTCCCCCTCCTAGAGCTAGGGGCTGCCTTGTTTTTGATTCCCCCTTGTTCTACATTTTTTTTTTTTTTTTTTTTTCCCCTTGACTTGTTGAACACTACAGTTGTGTACTTTCCTTTGGTTATATGCTGGGGACATTGCCCAGGTTGGTCTTAGCCGACTGACCCTGGCTGGCCGCGTTCTCTCGCTTCCAGTTCAAGTTTTTGGGATAAAGCCCGCGCCTAGTTTGTTTTTTTTGTTCTTTCTCTTTTGGGCGTCCGGGCAGGGGATTCTGAGGGGTTATTTTGTTTTTTCCCCCCTCCCCCCTCCTTTTTTCTCCCTGATTGTTTGTGTGCTGGGGGGCTGGGGCTGTTCTTTTTGTGAGCCCTGTCCCCCCTCTTGTCTTATGTCTTTTCTGTTTGGTTGGGTGTGTGCTTGTGTGTATGAGGTGTATGTGTGTGACTGTTTTTCTGTGGCCTTCCTCTGCCTCCGGGATCACGCTGTAATACCTGGGGATTTGGTTTGTTGGGATTTACAGCCCTTCATTGCTTATTTGTTGATTTATCTATGTCACGGGTCACGTGTGTCTCCTGGAACGTGAGGGGTCTGAACTCAAAATTTAAGAGGGCCATGTTGTTTGATTTCCTGAAGAGCCATAAGCCGCATGTCCTGTGTTTGCAGGAGACGCACCTGACTGGTTCTCGCACCCGTGCGCTACACAAATATTGGGTCTCTAGTTCCTACCACTCCACTTACTCTAATTACGCTAGGGGGGTCTCCATACTGATCCGTAAGGGGTTGCCCTTTGTGTGTTCCAGGGTGCTCACGGACCCGTTTGGCCGCTACATATTTTTACATTGCCAAATACATGCGGTACAGCTCCTCCTGGTGGTGGTGTACGTGTCTCCTCCTGTTACGGCTGCCTTCTTCTCGGACCTGAGTGTGGGGTTGGCTGAATTTCCCTGTGTTCCTACTCTCCTGTTGGGGGACTTTAATTCGGTCCTGGACCCTATCCTGGACCGCTTGCGGCCCCTCCAGCATGAGTCTAGGCTGTTCAGTCAGTGGTGTGCCTCGGGTAACTATGTTGATGTCTGGCGCCTGCGCCACCCGGTGGCGAGGGTTTATTCTTGCCAATCTAGAACGTACAATGCTCTTTCCAGGCTTGACTATGCCCTGACTTCCTCTGACATGACACCTTTGGTTCACACTGTGGACTACGTTGCTCAGACGCTTTCGGACCATTCTATGCTTACGGTTGAATTGATGTTGGGCCACAGGGTCGCTTTTCGGACGTGGAGGCTCAGCCCTTTATGGGTCTCTGCGCCTGAACTGCGGGACTTGGTCCTCCAGGATATGAATTCCTACTGGGAATTTAATGCTCACTCCTCTACCGCGGGGTCCCGCTGGGATGCCTTTAAGGCCTCTACTCGGGGCGCCTACATCTCCCGCATCGCGGCCCATCGCTGTTCCAGCCGGGCTGCTTTGCGTGAACTGGAAGGCTCCCTGGCTACTGCGCGTGCTCGTTACGCTGCCGACCCTACTCCGGTGCTCCGGGATGCCCTGGTTGGGGCTCATACGGCCCTTAAACTACACTTGATTGACATGACTCGTAAACAGCAACTGTATCTTGCTGCTAGACTGCATGAACATAGTGGGAAGAATGGTAAACTTCTGGCCTTTCTCTCCCGGGCGGATTACGTGGACCGATCGATTGCCCAGATTAGAACGACTGATGGTTCGGTAGTGGCGGACCCACTGCGAATTAATGAGACATTCCGCTCCTTTTACTCTGATTTATATTCGGAGCGGGGGGCGGTTGACGAGACCGAGCTTGTGGGGTTTTTGGACTCGCTGGTCTTTCCGGTGTTGTCCGATGCCCACAGGCTGATGTTGGACGCTCCTTTGACAACTAAGGAGATCGAGACGGCTATTGGCTCCCTGCCATCTAATAAGACACCTGGACTCGATGGCTTGCCCGCGGAATGGTACCAGGAGTACCCCGGGGATCTTGCCAGTAGATTGCGGGACCTATATAAGGTGGCCCTGGATGAGGGTGAACTCCCGGCATCTATGCGGGAGGCACTCATCGTGGTACTCCCCAAACCGGACAAGGACGGCTTACTGTGTGACTCATATCGACCCATTTCGCTGCTTAACAGTGATGTGAAGATTCTTGCAAAACTTTTGGCTACCCGCCTCGCTAAAGCTATCACTACCCTTATCCATCCCGATCAGAATGGGTTCATGCCTGGGAAGAGCACGTATGATAATATTCGCAGGCTCCATGTACACCAATACACTGCAACTAAGGAGGCGAGGAGTGGCCTGGTGTTGTCACTCGATATTCGGAAGGCCTTTGATACTGTGCGATGGGACTTCCTTTGGCAGGTTATGTCGAAGATGGGGTTTGGCCTCCAGTTTATCAGATGGGTGCGTCTGCTCTACTCAAGGCCGCTAGCCAGAATTTGTACGAATAAGGATGTGTCTGCGACCTTTTCCCTCCACCGTGGTACTAGGCAGGGCTGCCCTCTGTCGCCACTACTGTTTGCCCTTGCCATTGAGCCGTTGGCTCTGGCGGTGCGGCAGACGGTGACGGTGGGTGGTATCCTTTGTGGCGGCCTGGAGGAGAAAATTTCGCTGTACGCGGATGATGCCCTCATTTATCTGGATGGCACCGAGTCCTCCTTTGAAGCCTTGCTGGGAGTGGTGGAGGAGTTCGGCGGGGTGTCCGGCCTTAGAGTGGGATGGGATAAATCGGTGGCTTTTCCGCTTGGCCCACCCGCGGATTATAGTTTTTTACAGCGTTTTGGCGTCTCCCTCTCTACAGCGTTTAAATACTTAGGGATACGGGTACACACGGATCTCCAGGTCTATAGCTCTTTGAATGTACAGCCTATTATCGCCCACATGGAGGTTCGGTTGCGTACCTGGTCTTCACTGCCACTGAATCTCATTGGCAGGATTAACATTTTTAAGATGATTTACTTACCTAAATTCCTTTATGTTTTTCGGGCTTCCCCAGTTTTTCTACCTAGGCGGTTGTTCAACAAAATTGACTCTGCCCTTACCTCCTTTTTTTGGCAGGGCTCCCGCCCTCGCATAGCCAGGTCCTCTCTCCAGGCCTCCAAATTCCAGGGGGGCCTGGCGTGTCCAGACCTTTATAAGTACTTCATTGCGTCCCAGCTTACGTACTTGTATGATGGCCTCGGCGATTCTCCGGGTAACTCCTCCACCATTCTCGTATTGGCCATGCATGGCTCGCAGGCACAGGCTACGGATGCCCTGCACAGATCTGTCCCTAGACGCTGCTCCCGTAACTCTCCTATGGAGGTAGGGTGGTTGGCCTGGCATGCTGGTAATAAGTTGTTAGTGGGGACGCCTGCTGTGTCTCCCAATGCCCCATTATGGGATAATCATAACTTCCCCGAGCTCTATGGTCATCCGGATTCGGGCTGGTGGTCTGGACTTGGGGTGACCCATGTCTCTCACGTCTTTCGGTCGTCTCATTTTGTTTCCTTTGATGACCTGAAGGCCCACCATGGTGTGAGCAACCGTTTTTTCTTTAAATACCTGTTATTACGCCACGCCGCCCGTGCACAGTTTGCGGGACTGACCCTGGAGCTCGGGGAATCCCCGATGGAGCTGTTATTGTCTATTGAAGGGATTAATAAAATGGTCACTACGTTTTATATGAGGCTGCAGGCGGCGGGTGCTGACCCGTTTAAAACGGCCATGGGCCGGTGGGTCGCGCTCTTGCCCGGCCTGACAGAGGAGACATGGGAGGAGGCCACGGAGGTTTGGTTTCAGGATCTTATTAGTTCGAATAATAGGTTAATACAGTTTAAATTTATCCATCATCTGCATTATACACCCCAGAAGTTGGTCCGTATGGGGGTAGCCCCGGGAGCCGCTTGCCCTAGGTGCGGCTGTCCTGCTGCGGACTTGCTCCACATGTTCTGGTCCTGTCCCCATGTTAAAGGTTACTGGACATCTATTTTTGCTTTTTTTACTAATAAACTGCACCTGTCGGTCCCTCTTACTCCTGAGGTAGGCCTGCTGGGAGTGTTGAATGACATTATACATCGTGTACGCCCTAGGATCCTGCTCCGCATCTTACTGTTCTATGCCAGGAAACTTATTTTGTTACATTGGAGGAGGGCTGAACCGCCTACCATGCAGGAGTTCTATACTTTGGTGCGCAGTGATGTTCCGCTTTATAAGCTAATTTATAAGAGTAGAGGGTGTCCTAAAAAGTTCACTAATGTCTGGCAGCCCTGGCTTGATGTGGAAGACTCGTATTGGGCAGATGCCCCTCTGCCCTCCAGCTTATCTCTCGACTGAGTCTGAGTAGCCCCGGATGTTATGCGATTTATATTTGTTTTATTACATGAGTTGTTTGTTCTATACCCCCCCCCCCCTTATCTTGGGGGGTGGGTACCTGGAGGTAGGGGATGGTGTGTGAATGTGGATGTGTGGGTGTGTATGGTATGGTTAGTCTTGTTGGTGTGTCCCTTTCTCCTCCCCCCCCCCCCCCATCTCTGTGACAACCGGTTGGGAGTGTAGCCTCGCAGTTGCTTGGCCCTCCTGGCTCTTTGTGGTATGCATCACGGTTTTTCCCCTTCCCCCCCTTGTTTTGGGCCTTCAGGCCCCTCTCTGTTCCCCCCCCCTCCCCCCCCCCCTTCTGGGGTGTTAGGTTAGAATGTCTTCTGATACCCTTGTGTAATTTACATGCTTGCCTTACACTTGTTTTATGGGCAATGTTGCCCTTGTGCTTTCTTTTTGTTACTGTTATGCAAAAATTTAAATAAACACCTTTCAAAGAAGGATGCAGCTGCCAAGAGATAGGGGGTATGGCATTTCCGCACCCCTGGAGCTATTTTTTGGTGTCTCAGCTTCAGCAGATGGGAGGGTGGGAGATAGATAATGATACTACTAGCTATAGCTCATGAGCATTGTTGACCTGTACTCCACACATATCTTTGATTGAAGCTTTAGAAGCCAACTCATTGGGAAAGGAGAATCAGCGCCTTACAGCAAAACTGGTGCTAAAAGTATTGAATACTATAAGAGCAGTATTTCAACATTCGGGATATACAGAATATACTCTAATTTGGGATACTTTAAACTTATCAGAGCTTGAGGGGCTAGAATACTTTACCAATTGAAAACAGACAGGGATAGTCAGTTTGACAGAACTATACAGAAGAAGAATTGAAGACATTTGAGAGAGGCGGGGGAGGAGCCTACATGAAGTGCACGTAGAGCCTGTCAGGGAGCCTGCCATCCCAGCATGTAGCAGCAGGACATGGTTCTCCCTCCCCTCTCTCCCCTTCCGCCCTCGCCGCCCTCTCCGCCCTGTCCCTGCCTTGGTCGGCTCAGACGGCTTTCTTTCTCTCTGCCCTTCATAACCCGGAGACCAGGAAATCAGCTGGAGCCGCCGCTGCTGCTGTTTTGCCGTTTGCCATTTAATTGCAGATGAGGAGATACCGAGCGAAGAGTGAGGCTCTGCAGCGGAGGTTGGACGGTCAGATGGTTAGAACTGAACGAGCATAAGCGTGGAGCACAGCTGATACTGCAAGGGAGGCTCAGGTCGGGTTGAGCTTTTTACTGATCATGGAGAAGGTAAGGACTGAAGGAGTGTAGTGAAGGATTGAAGGAGTGAAGGAGCCTGGAATTCCCCTCCATGCGACTCTGTGGCTCGGGCCCGTTGGACTTGTCCCTGTAATATGCAAATGGAACAGCTGAGGTACTAAAAAAGACACAGCAATACCACAACATCGCAACACAGTTTAACCCAGCTCATCTGACTGGTGAGACCAGTTTAATCTTTTCTTGTCCCTGTTATAGGAACTCTTGTTTGAAAATAATAGTATCTAATATACTACTCTGAACTATTGCCTGAGCCATATTATATAAGAGACCTATCGTAAATCCTCTGTTGGGAAACTTGAGAAGGGGCAAAAAAGTACATAAAAATAAATAAAAATAAATGAGGGGTAAGACAGTGAGAAGTGGAGCGACTATAAAGTCACCAAGAGTGAGTTCCAGCCCTGAAACAATAAGGAAATATATGACACAGGAGGACCCCTCAGATAAGCAATCCCAAGAGAGACAGCAAGGAGCCTGCAAAAACAAAGTGAAACAAAAGAAAAAAGTGAACAGAAAAGGTCTATTAAACCAGGATATTACAACACAATTCAGAGTAGAACAAGAACTAGAAGTAGAACCAGAGCAAGAACATTCAGAACAATTGCTGAACGACCAATCGCCTACAAAGGGTGAAATGACGGCAATGTTTGCTGGATTAGAAAAAAACTTAGATAAAAACTGAACTGACAAAAATTTGTGAGGATTTAGGCCATGTACCAGAGTGGGTGGAAGAGCTAGAAAAAAGACAGGAAAATGATATAAACACCGTTCAGGAATTAAGAAAGGAAAGAAGGATATAAAGAGAGAAAACAGAAATCTTGCATATAAGATAGAGGATCAAGAGGATAGAAACAGGAGCAAAAATGTAAGAATTTGTGGAATACCCGATGTAACACATGAAGAGGGCTTAATAGATAAAATGGGAAAAATCTTTAACCTTTTATTAGGAAGAGATGAAAAGGAATAACTACATGTTAAGAGAGTTCACTAGATCTGGAAATCATTGGGCATTCCAGCAGAAGCCCCCAGGGACATCATTATAAGATTTCAGAAATATCCTGAAAAGGCCCAGATATGGGAGAACTTGAAAAAGAAAAAAACACCAATAAACTTTGAAAATAGTAACATACAGATCTTTACAGATTCATCTCATGAAACGTTAAGAAGAAGGAGAACATTAAAACCCTTGGTGGAGACAATGCAGAAACAAGGAATACGTTACAATTGGAGATTCCCTGCCTGTCTAATAGGGAAAAGAGATTGCCGAACGACCAAGCTTAGATTCCCAGAGGAAAAGCAAGATTTCTGTAAGAAACTTGAAATCGCTATACCATCATTGCCAGGTTGATTCGAAGAAGCAGAAATGAAAGATAAAATTCAAGGAGAACAGTGAAGAAAAAGTTCAAAGAAGAGAACTGAACTGAACTGAACTGAATTGAACTAAGAATACAATATAAGAACGGGCTGGGGGGAGACGACAGAGATTGGACGAGGGGGTAGCTGGGTGGTTGGGCGGGGGGAGGGAAGAGTTAAAGATTGTTAAAGTGGGATGGTATCCTGGTAGGCTCTAGATCATCTCTCCCGACAGGGGGGGATATATAAATGCACGGACAGATAGAGCATCACCCTGAGGAAATGAGTACAGGCGGTCCCTGGGTTACAAACATCTGACTTACAAACAACTCCTACATACAAACAGAGGGAGACAACAGGAAGTAAGGAAAAATCTAGCCCTAGGAAGGGAAATTCCCTCCTGTAAGAGTTCTCATGGGAAAAAGGTGTCTCCAATGAAGCTTTATCACTAATCCTTGTTTCCACAACAGCCCAAAATTTTCAAAATCCAGTTGTCATAGGGACAGAAAATGAGGTGAAATCTTCTGAACAGGGGTAGAAACAGCAAAATAAATGGTGCAGTGGTGTTACCCCTTCCATATGCTATCTAAAAAACTTAAAAAATATTATTTTGGCTGGGGCTACACTTAAAAACTGTACCTGTTCCAACTTACAAACAAATTAGGCTTAAGAACAAACCTACAGTCCCTATCCTGTTTGTAACCCGGAGACCGCCTGTAGTAGGGTAAAGAGGGTCCTGGTAGGAACCGACTACTCTAGGGCCAAGAGTTGGTCATTTTAACATCATAGAGAAGGGATGGGGGGGAGTGATGGTGGGAAGGGAGGGGTGGGAGGAGGCATGGGAGGAGGGGGGGAGATAGTGAGGGGGAGACGGGATATAAAAAGTAGTCAATGTTGTGTTCATTACACAAAGGAAATAGATAATATTGCCTCTTTGCCTGAGTCTAAGATAAGCCCTCCGATATGGAACATGGTTGCCTCCACTCCCCCACCAGGCTTTGGCCGGGTGGGAGAGAGAGAGAGGCAGTAAGGTTTCAAGAAAGGGGAGGGGAAAGAGAGATGGTATGGAAGCTCTAAAATTATTGACATATAATGTCAGAGGGATGAATACCCCCACTAAAAGATATAAAGTATTAGAAGAGCTTAGACGTAATTTTGCTAACATAGTATTTTTGCAGGAAACGTATATTAAACAGGGTATAGATGTAAAAAAGTTATTACCTGGTTTAGTATTATGGGGATACACCAACTAGGAGAGCAAAGGGAGTAGCAATTAGATTCAAAGGAAGTTAGATTTTCCTTAGAAGATAGACTGATAGATCTGGATGGCCGATTCATCTTTCTAAAAGGTCAGCTGATGGGTTTGGACTGGACCCAAGCAAATGTGTATTGCTCGAATAAAAACCCAAGAGGCTATTTGAAGAAAATATTAGACAAGCTGATGCTCTTTAAAAAGGGTAATATAGTATTAGCGGGTGACTTTAACTTTTGTATGGATCTATCTCTGGATAGTACGTCGAGAGCACGGGAAGTGGAAGGACGTCAGTCAAAGATGATAAGGAATAAGCTTTTTCAATGTCAATTATTAGATATATGGAGAACACAACATCTTAGAGAAAGAGATTATTTCTTCCACTCACCGGTGCACCACATGTACTTAAGATTAGATTACATAATGATAGAACATAGATCTTTGGATATAGCTATTAAAACATCTATAGGAACTATAACTATATCTGATCATGCTTCAGTTATGATGGAGATAAAAATTCCAGATTCCCAGAGAAAGATAAATATGTGGAGGATTAATGAAGATCTAATACAAGATATTGAAATAGGAAAAGACATAGAGAAGGAATTAAAACAATACTTCTCTGAAAATGAAACTCCAGATGTCCCTATAGCCACTATATGGGAGGCCCACAAAGCTTACATCAGAAGAAGATTAATAGCAGAGATCCATGAGATGGAGCAGAAACATAAGAAAAACCTAAAGGAAGGGCAACAACAAGCTCTGGTATTGAAAAGAGAAAAATTAAAAGATTTATTGGAAAGAAATTATATGCAATTTTAATAGAATGGCTAAAGAAAGATATAGATGGGGAAACAAACCAGGGAAATATCTTGCAAGGATGTTTAAAAATCAAAAATCAAAAAATTATATAGAAAAAATAAAAGATGAAAAAGGGAAGACGGTATATTTAACAACAGAGATAGCTAAAGCTTTAGATATAGAACAAAACAGAAAAAGAAGTATATAAAAGAGTCAGGATTACCAAAATTACCAGTAGATAAAAATTATTAGAGCTAGAAACACCAATTACACAAAGAGAGATAATCGAGGCAATTAAAAATACACCGAACGGGAAAAGCCCTGGCCCAGATAGATGTACTATCCGATACTATAGAAGATTTAAAGAAATCTTAGTACCAAAACGTTGTACATATATGAACAGGATAGGAGAAGGAGAGGAAATAAGATTAGACTCAAATCTCTGCTCTAACTATAGACCAATAGCATTGTTAAATGTTGATACCAAAATATATGCGAAAATGTTAGCTACTCGATTAAAAGATTTAATGAAAGACTGGATACATCCAGATCAGACAGGTTTTGTTTCAGGTATAGAAGGGAACAATAATGGGATTAGAACACTGTTACTAACATAGAACGATGGAAGCCGGGAAGTCCTAGACCTCTTGCTGTCAATAGACACAGAAAAAGTGTTTGACAGGGTGGACTGGGAGTTCCTGACAATAGAAAAACCTGGAGTAGGCATAAAAATGATTCAGTGGATAAAGGCACTATACAGGAATCCCACAGCGTCAGTAAGGGTAAATGGTAGTTTATCCCTCAAATTAGAGATAAGTAATGGGACAAGACAGGAATGCTCTCTTTCGCCACTATTGTTTGTCTTGTCTCTAGAGCCATTATAGATAAGGGGGAGTAAAAGTAGGATACGAAGAACATAAAGTGGCAACTTACGCGGACGACGTCTTGTTTTACATCAAAAATCCTAGAATAACCCTCCCTAACGTAATGAAGGAGCTTAAAGGAATATGGAGAATTATCTAACTTTAAAATTAACCTAATAAAATCAGAAATTTTAAACATCGGGTTAAGTAATAAAGAAAGCTTAGAATTACAGAGGGAATTCCCATTCACCTGGACAAAATCACAATTAAAATACTGGATTCATTTACTGTAACTCCATCTTTGGGAAATCTTTATCAGGCAAATTATATACCCATGCTAAATGAAATAAAAGCAGATATTAAGAGGATATCTAGTCACCCACTATATTGGTTAGGGAGAATAAATGCAATTAAGTTGATTATACTGCCTAAAATACAATATAAATGTCAAATGCTGCCAATCTCTATACCATTGAAGTACTTTAAAATAATAAAATGAATGTTTCTGAAAGGTATTTGGCAAGGAAAAAACCTAGAATACAGTACACGGTACTCAGTAGGAGTAAGTCACAAGGGGGATTGGCGGTACCAGATATAAAAAGGTACTATGCCACAGTTATAATTTCACGTATGTTAGAATGGACAAAAACAAACAGATAAAAGATGGGTCAAGATTGAAAAAGCACTGATTGGGGCATGGTTGGGTGGGAGTATATGGATACCTCCTAAGTACAAGGGAATACAAGTAGAAACACACAAATTGACAGAAGTAGTATTTAAAATTTGGGATATGATTTATAGACAGGCCAAATGGGAATATAATTCTCTGTTAATTCTGTTAGATGCCACAAAATATTTTGCACCAGGGGATAAGACACAATTTGGCACATGGATAAATAATACACAGTTAAAAGACATAATAAAGGATGGAAGAATTAGGCCATATCACAAACTTAACACTAGAGGAGGTAGCCTGAAGTTGAATGAATGGAGGTATCAACAGTTAAAAAACTTTGTGAGATCTTTACCACAGCCAATTAGATCATCAGAAAATCTGAATATAGTGGAGAAATGATGTGATCCAACCATAAAGATAAAGCATGGAATATCTCAGATGTATAAGATAACAGAATTGGAAGAATTGGGGAGGTCTTCATTCATTGAAACTTGTGGAAGAGAGATAGGAACATATTTAAATGAACACAAAGTGAAAGAAGTTCTAGGAGCCGTTTACTGTTATGCGATAGATGTGAATACCATAGAAATTAATTTTAAAAGCATATCGAGATGGTAAATAACGCCGGAAAAAGCACATAAACAATATTCAGAGAAATCAGACTTGTGTTGGAGGGGATGTAAAAGTTGGAACGCGGAAGCTTCCCGGCGCTGCATATTGCACTCTGAATTGATCGGCTACTTTCTTCACTGTGAGTTGCTACTATTTTTCTTGCAATTTACAAAGTATATACTACACTATGGGGCTCCTATGCTTAAACACCCAGATGGGACCCGCATGTCTGTGAGGACCTCCAGGAGACATATCTGGGAGTTTGCTACGGACCCCTCTTGTGGATATCCCTAAAGCCATTATTGGTATCTCCGTTGAAGGGTGAGTGCGACCCCTAGTGGACAATTGGAACACAGGCACTCGAGACTTTAGGGGTTGGTTGGTGGCTGCTTCCTATTGTTACAAAAGCAATTTTTTCTGGAATAATCCATAGAGCTGGTCCCTCCCCATTTTACTTCATGATATATCATATATGGTGGGAATGTCCAAAGATACGCGCTTATTGGCAGAAAGTACAGCAATATATCAAGGAAATAACAGGAGAAAACATTATAGATGACCCATGGACATGTTTATTTCATAAAACAAAAAAATCTTATAGACAATGTAGCAGTATTTCCAGGCCTGTGGCCTGAGGTGGGTGTGCCATTGTTACCGGTTACCTCTCCAACCCATGTGAGCTGCGGCCCTTGGTGTGAGAACTGACACATTGATAACTCCGGCATCTTTGTTTGGTTGTTTTATTGTAGCTTTAGGGGATGGGAGAAGGGAATGAGTGGGATTCTCCTTTGGCTCGACTATGTACAATTCTGGGACTTTTATAGCAAAAATGCCCATTAGCACTGTCTTGACGTCCTGAGGAAGCTGATTTGTTCAGCGAAACGCGTAGATGTCACGCTATCTGGCTGCTGTAGCTAGTCTGAGCTGGGGCCAAGGAGTCAAGAGCTGAGCCATTCATCCATATAATGGTTGAAGCCTGATTCATTTCAGTGACACCACTTGTTATCCCCAGAGTTTTTCAAATGCATGTGGGCTGCGGACATGGTCATGTTCCATCCGGAGTGAGAGTCTGGTAACGATAGCTGACCATTCAAACACATATGCGGTATGTGATGTTGCAAGGTATGGCCGTGCACAGCTACGTTTCTGATACACCGTACCATGGACTCTATCTGAATGTTGATCCTCTGCTGGTGCAGTGGTTGAAGTAAGCCCACTGTGGAACTGATTTAACTATAGATTTAATCGGTTGATAATTACTTACCCGGTCTTTATGTTGGAATATTTGATGGCAGCCGACCAGCATTCCTTTGTATCAAGGTTGGATGATACAAGTCAGCTGGAATTAATCACTCCATCTGCCTAGGATCTGCTGTGCTATGTGCCTGGGAGTAGTCTTCACTGACTTGTTATATGTTTAACATCTTTAAGTGTATGGGAAGACCTGTTGATACATCGTGAAGGTGTTGACATGAGAAACTGTCCTTCCTACATCCATACTACTCAATATAAGGCTATGGTCTCCCATGTATTGTCCCCTCTATCAACTGGCCACTTTGTTTGAACCACAGCCACAATTATCCACAGCCCTGTCTGTACTTATGGAGTTACAGTTTGTTTGATTTTTTCTCCGGTCAATCTATGAGTCTATGAAGTCTAGTTTACCCTCTGAGGGTTTATAAATTGTCAGCACCTTATTGGACACGGACTATATATTTTTTTCTTTATACTAGACTTCTATACATGCTGTACCCAATTTTTTGATTTCATATTGGAGGACTTGGATGGCCAGCTAATTGTGTATGCCTTTCCACAAATACCCAGCATGGTACTAGACACTTACCACCCTTATCCTATGTCAAATGGACATGCCCGCTGAAATTGCCTGACTGAAAATTGGACGATCTGGTCGGTCAGCAGATTGTAATGTTTATCCACATTTACTCCCGTTCAGGGTAATTTCATCAGAACCATTTCTCCTCTTAGTCAGGGGTGCTGTTATATTAGACCTGGGATATAGCTGGTACCTGGATAGTTGTTTATTTACGGTCTGCATTATTTAACCACTATTATCACATTGAGCATTGGGTCAGTGGATGCATTTACCCTCAGTCCATGCTCTAGGTGTTCCTTCATTACACCCCTAGGTGGCAGTGCTGTTGGGACCTTTTTGCATTAGCTGAGGCCATCCTCTGGTCTATTCATCTATATGCCGAAATCGGCTTTTCTCCTGGGATCGCTCACTGATATATGTGTCACTCTGATGTGCTTTACTGTGTACATCTATTACCCCCTTCTATTTGTACACAGAGGTGGTGTATGGAACCATCCATAGTTCCTTTTCTAGGTGCCATTTCAGTTGTGCTACATTCATGAATGGCGATACCAGCGGGACGCTATGTATGAGTTTTGAGGCCATCCATTTGTTACTTCAGTATATGCCATGATTTTTGGCTCATACTCTGTTGTCTTCACTGGTATCGCTCATTGGAGAATGTAGGGCTCTTCTCCTTGCTGAGTCTGTTTGTTTCTTATTTGGTGATCGGTAATTATTTGCCGGTTTAACCATTAGTTACATCCAGCCGAGCACTTTTGCCCCTAAATTTTTTGTTCTTCCTTGATCTTGGTGGATCTCTGTCAATTTGTTATTGTTTGTACATTGTATTGATATATTGCTCTTATGGAAGCTGCAGCTGATCTTTGGTGTGTGTTTGTTTTTAAATTACCACGTGATCACTAGTTGTAGTGGTGAGGTGGAAGGTTTAATTTTTTATTGAAACTGTGTGTTCCTTTTGACTCAATAAAATTTGTACCATTTTTATTAGGAACTATTTTGGTTTCTGTGTTTTTTTTTGTTAACCCATATTTAATCATACCCCGGTAACTCTGATATATGGTGCTTTTGGGCAATTCCTTTTCTCAGTTGTCCTATTTTTTTTTTTCTTTGTATGCTCTCTTGACGCCAGCCAGCCGACACTAGCCAATGCTTACTGACGCTTTGAACACACTGTATCTCTGAAAGCTGTGCTGGAACCCCAACTTAAGTCCAGAAGATCCAGGACTGTGGAACATTGAACATCTGACACTGCTTGCACTGCAAAGTCACTGACTACTCTCTCCAGCCTTGCCCTGGCTTGAGGTAGCTTGCTGTGCATTCCTGTATGGCTGCAACTCTCAACTGATGCACTCACACTGTGCATTAAACTGCAAACGCCCCCTTTATCACTTCAGGGTCCTCAACCTAGGTACCCCCTCTATCACTTCAGGGTCCTCTGACTAGGTACCCCGTTTACAGCTAGCGGACACTTGGATCCTAGAACCTTCTCCGGAGTGGTCCCCACTGACTCTAGGCAGACCCCCAGGGGCAATCCTCAGTACTCATGACCTGTGTAGGCTTTCCTGGGACTGGACCCCTCTTGCTCTCCACTGGTTCTCGGTACACCGGATCCCCCTCAGCTCAACTCAGCACTCTCTGGATTCTCAGACAACACCCGAGACATCCACTTCCTCTGACAGGAGGAGAGACAGCCGTCCTCTCCCTCCTGGGACTCTACTTCCCACCAAAGACAATGAGTCATGCCCTCCCTCAAACGTATACCCACTCCCAGAATCTTTTGCGGCAGAATCTGCCTTCTGGGGTAGTTACAAGCCTGAATGTATCCCTGATTGGGTTTCCTCCACTGCCCTATGAGAAGCCTCTCACAGAGCCAGTGGGTAGACTCCCCCTTCAGCAGACACACCTGGAAACCATGATACTCTACCAAAAAGAAATCATGGCTCTGGTGTTAGGCAGACAAAGCCCACTATATATTTACCTAGCACCTACCTGTAGGGTGCTACAACAGTATAAAAATACATTAGTATCAAACCTCATAAATGCGGCTAAAGGGGCAATACCAAAAAAATGGCTTGAATTGGAAAGCCCCTCTATAAAAGATTGGTTTAACAGAATTGAATATATACATAACATGGAGTATTTTGGCAGCAGAGAGGAAAAATAGGTTGAGAATTTTACAAATAAATGGAGGAAATGGGTAGACTTTAAAAAACTAATAAACATCTGAAAGAATGGATGGAATAAGGAGCAGTAGGAGTAAATGTATAAGATGCAAAAGTGAAACACAACAATAGGAATAAGTAGTAAAAGCTGCGAGGGAAGAGGGAGGGGTAGGGGGTATGTTTAAAAATTTTGTATGTTAAAAGGAATACTGAATAGTGTTGATTGTTTGCATTTTTGGATTGAAATTAATAAACTTTATATAAAAAAAAATAAAAAATATTGTCACAACTATACAGAGTGGAAGAATTGAAGACATTGCAGGACTTGAGAGAAGCATTTGGGCTTTTTAATAGCAATTTTTTCCAATATTTGCAATTAAGACATGCATTGACAATGCAATTTAAAGATAGAAAGTTAGAATGGAATAGAGCCCCTTGGTTGAAAATGTTGTTTGAGACCACTTCTTTAAAAGGGATGATTTCAAAATTGTATAAAAAAACATTCTTTTAAAAGTAGTAGAAAAGGACTCTCAGCTTAGTAGTATGATTAAATTGGAGGAGGATGTGGGAAAAATAACAGATGCCCAGTGGAATGATATGGTTTCTTTGATAGATCTGTTGTCCCTAACAGCAACTCAAATACTTACACAGCTCTACATTATTCATAGATCATTTTATACACCCAAACAATTATTTCAATTTGGGCAACGGCCAGATGCATTCTGCCCTAGATGTAGGGCCACAGTGGGGGACTTGCTCCATATGTTATGGAGGTGCTCCAAGCTTTATAGATATTGGGAAGGGGTACTAAATGTAATAAATATGGTATTCAAATTAGATCTACAGATTGACCCAATGCTTTGTGTATTGGGACATCTAGGGCAGGATGTGAGACCAAAGCCCAAACGAATCGCAGTGTTTAGATGTTTAAATCAGGATAGAAAGGGAATTACGTCAATATGGATAAAGCCCAGACCGCCCTCGTAGTAGTAATGGAATGGCAGAAAAGAATTAATAGTATAATAATAAGGGAAAACATATTTTATAGGAGGAGGGGTAACATAAGATTTGAAAAGATATGGAAAATATGGATTGATGCTCTTGGACTGATACCTGAGGTTAAGAATATATAATAAGTCTGTGTTGGTATTGTATTATTCTAAAAGTGTAATTGAATAGGGTGGGAGAGATGGGGAACTTAGTAACATGGATTTGTGTTAAAAATATGTTATTTTTATGGAATTGTTGTATTTGGGGAAAAAAAGAAAGAAATTAAAACAAAGATGAATTAGGGGAAAAAGGCCAGGTGGGCTGCGGTGTCGGTGGAGGAGTGGTAGTTCACCTACAGTTTATCTTTATGCACCTTGGGTGTCCCTTAGGAAATATAGACTTTTACACCTATGAGTGTTTTTTTTTTATTTATATATACTCTGGGTATTTTTAATGTGTGTGGACTTTTTATGAATGAGTTTTAAAGCGCTGCATCTTATTCTATAATATCTAGCTCTTGTCAGCACCTTTTAAAAGGACTCTTTTTACTTTATTCGTTTTACATTTCTTTTTCTTCTGTGGTACCTTCAGCTTTTTTTTTTCAATTCAGAAAAAATATGCTGTTACTAAAAGGTACATGAACAGAGTCAGTAACAGAGCAAGATGGAAGGTTATATAACTTTAAAGAGTCCACAAAACAGTAAGTTATTCAGTAGCTGCCTAAACACCTTGAGCTTACAGATAAATACATTTTGTTCTTTCATTTTCCACAAAAAAAAAATGGTTCTCCCAACCTCATTTGATTGCAAGTGAGTAATTTATACTTTGAATATTACAAAATAGCTTTGATATACTTGACCTCAATGTGATTGTCACAACAAAGAAAGCTGGATAGAGGACCTTTTTCTTTGGCATCCACATCAATCCTCCTTAGATTTAGAGTTCAATTTGGTTTGAGTAAAAAAACTTACCAATGCAGTATCAAAAGAAGATAATTTCATCAGTATTGTCACAATCTGAGATGTGGACCCTGCTTCTCTATATGGCTGCTTTTTCTGACAATGGAATCAAAGAGGTAATTGGTGTGTCACGAGGTTCTCCCTCACAGGGGTTTGGGCTTAGCTGCTGGCTCCCCCAGGTCACTCAACAGGTACTCACAGATGTGGAGGAGGGTAGGTGTCATTGAAATGAAGTGTAAGGGAAGCAACTGGTACTCAGAATCTGGAAACAGGAGTGAGACTAGAGGTTGTGGATGCAGAGCTTGCGCAGCAAATGTGCAGACAAGATTGTAGATACAAAAAAAAAGGGGGGATATGTGGGACTTTAAATGAGGCAATGACTGGGTAGGGTCATATGCCTCCATCCCTGGTTCAGATAAAAGAGGAGGGAGGTTTGGGACTTTGTATGAAGCACACAGCTATAACGTGATGTAGAAAATCAATGTATAAAATGTTTATTGGTACATATACACATATTGAGTCGTTTCAAAATACAATGAATAAATAGTATTGCTCATTAATCGCACATAGTACATATATATACACTAAGACATATCGCCACACCATCGTGTTGTGGGTGTTATAAATAGACCTAGACTTCGCTGTCAAAATGCATTGATGAATAATAGTTGTATGAACAAGTAATATATCAGATAGTGGTAATTGCGTAGCATCGAAAAGGGCTCTACGCATTTCGTGGGTTCTTTCCACTAATCAGGAGCCGATGCAGGGTAAATAGGCTTGTACCTGCAATAAAGTATATTTGTAGTCTAGTATTAAATGCAAAAAAAAAAGGATTGTAGATACAGTGAAGTCCACAGGTGCAAAGATTGTGCAGCAGGCTCAGAGTGAGGTTGCAGCAGAGAAAGATGGCATAACTGAGGCCAACACTGAAGGTGCAGCAGAAACTTGCAGGCGCATCAGATCTATAGCAGAAACTGTGGAGGTAGCTGTGATCAGAACAACACCTGTTGCCTGAGCGTTACGTTCATTACATAGCCCCAGTTCATGCTATTTCCTGTCTCCCTGTTTCTTTGTTTAAAGACTGCAGGCTGTATTTAACTACGGTTGTTCACCTACAGCCCTGACATTTCCTGTCCCTGTTCCTGACATTACCTGTCAATTGTGTACCACGCTCTGGTTTAAAGTAACTAAGGTTTACCCGGCATTTGCACCGGCGCACACACCAGTAAATGGTGCACACATTGTCAAAACTTGATGGGTGTTCTGGTGAAGATGTGGTGTGTGTGTGCGTGTGTGTGTGCGTGTGTGTGTGCGTGTGTGTGTGTGTGTGTATGTGTGTGTGCTTAGTCTTTGCACTTCTTTCCATTTAGGGGTCAAACCCTTCAAAGTGTAGATAACACATACTGTATGGTTCACTATCCATTTTTTGTGCAATAATCTAGTTCTCTCTGCACTTTAGGAATTCTCTTTTTAACCCATTAGAGACATTCGTCTCTGTACTCTCACTTACAAGGTGGTATTCCTTGTAGCTATCACTCCTGCCAGTCCAGAGTAATTTTTTTTTTTGTTTTTGTGCGGCAAGGCAATGGACTATGGACAGTTTTTTTTCTTTTGTTGTAATTATCTGACTCTTCCATGTTGCTACTTCCTAGCAGTCCTTTCATTGTCTTCTTAACTGGCCTTAAATCGTCCATATTTTGATTTTTATTAAAGTATTTTATCAACTGTACAACATTTTTTTCAATTCTATTTATCAACTTTTACCAATTTAGTACTGGACAAAAACCTTTCATTTGAAAGCTTTAATAATACAAATCTTTTAATTGATCTGCTTTACAACTCTGTTATATGTATAAATTATTACTTATTGATCTTTTTCACTGTTTTTTTTTTTTTTTTGAGTATCCACTTTTTCTGTTTTGCTATCAATACCATCCTCTAGATTGTCAGATGAACCTAGTGATGCAGTTGAGGCCAAATCAAAAAGCTGTTTTACATTAGGAAACCATGTGCAGATAACACCGAAGGAAATTCTTGTAGCTATCATAATTTTTACAAGGCCAGTGACTTGCAAGGAACCAACTTTTTAGGTTTTGCATAGGGACAAAGTAGTGTTTAGGCCTAGGTCTGGTTTCATTTTTTTCCTTGCCTTGCTCAACAGAGCAGGGATAGCCTTTCAATAAGAAGAAAAAAAAAAATACATTTAAAAAACTTATTCTGTAAAAATACTCAGTACCCCAGCATGCAAAATCTCTAACACTCGATTTTTTTTTTTTTTATTTTATTTTTTTTTTTTAAAAGGACTAATTTTCCCTTCTAAATGTCCATCCTGGATTAATGTCATACATTTTCATGGTACAGGCCTTCCATCTGCCAACGCTATAGGAATGAATGACACTGTGCATCCTGGTTGACCTCCCTCCCCCCCCAAAGGTAATGAATGATGCACAACCATGTCCTTCCATTTCTGATACAGATATCATGGGGGAAGGGCACGGAAATCTAGGGGGTGCAGTCCACCCAGCACCACCATAGAGCCAGTTCTGAGCTACATAAATATCAGTGACAGGCAAGTGCACCACTTTGATCATTAATGTTCTTCTCCTCAATTACTGCAGGAGAATGAAGGTTGTAGCTAAGTTGCAGGGGTCACCATTGAGACATGGCCCCATGCTCCAGGGGGCCTGAGCTGCCCCCCTGTATACCTGGATGGGAGGGAGGCAGCATGTAGAGAAACCGATCCCTTCATGCAGCCGCTGAATACCCGCCTCTCTTCCTCTGCTTCCTGCAGACCTTCAGTGGCAGCAGGATGGAAATGGAGGGCATTGGTTTCTCTACATGCCGCTCCCACCACATCCCTATCCCTGTCCCGCTGCCATGGGCCCCTGTGTGCTTCCCTAGTTCCCCCCCACAGCGCTTCTGGGTTTCCCCCTCTCATCTCCTGCTGGCTGCTTCAGGGGATCTGTCAGGAGGGAGAGCGGGAAAGGAGCCGGTAAATGTTGAATTTAAAGGCTCCTTCCTTGTCTTAATGAATAGAGTCAGTAATCAGTACCAATCATTTACTCTGTGATTTTTAGGGTTTGTTTAGACCTCTGATATTTCAGCAAAGCACCCCATTGGGGGTCCTAAAAAATATGTCAAAAATAGTACAAAATAAAATTGTAAATAAAATAAAAAAAAAGTAAAAAATTAAACAAAAAAAAATTAAAAACGACTGACAGTGGCAAAACTACCAGGGTCCCAAAGGTCGCACTTGCGACTGGGCTCTAGCGTTCCGCCACTGTGGGTGGACCCCAAGACGGCAGGAAGGTGGCCTGTAATAAAGGGTCCCACGATGGGAGTAAAGGGCCCCGGTCGGGGTCCATTCACGTTTTCTTGCATCGGGTCCCTGAAGGTTCTAGTTACGCCTCTGGCTGGGTTCCCTGGACATCCATCAGGCCTTAGGCTCTTGCCTAGGCTGCCTTGTGGATCATCTGGCTCTGTCAACACCTTTTGCCTACATAACAAGGCACATATAAACCAAAAAGTGGGAAAGACACAGAAACAGAACATCCCATAGGTACAATAGGAGAACAATTGATTAAAGCTGGGAAATGTTTATGTCAACACTGCCATTTTACTTCACAGTTGTATTTTAAAGTAAACTCATTTTTATTTCACTGTTATCTATATAAAAAAGTTCCTGTAATGCTAAACAGTTCTCTTGGCGATATCGTATACATTTGCAGAATTCAATCTTCCACCTCACAAAGAAAGAAAGCATTCAAATTGTGTCAGCTTTGAAACTGTTATTTTGAAAGATGAGAGAAGATCTTGGTACTTCCACATCATATGGCTGCAATATGTACAACATTGCTCAATGGTTAGGAATGTTGTTGCAACTTATAAAACTCCTTTAAAGGAAAATTAGCCTAATTATAAATAGGTTCTGTATTTTATTTCTGGGAAAGTAGAAACCTTCAGATGTTTTGCTCTGAGTATTTTAATATATTATTATGAAAATACGTTCATGTTCTTTTGATTAATCAAAATATAATCACACTATCCTGCCCAAGGTACTCCCCCAAAAATCCTAAGCAGACTTCACAAAATAATACAACACCAAAAAATAGTACAATAAAGAACTGAAACTCTGAAAATATGCTAATGCTCTGTTTGTATCTGGATGAAGTAAGTCCTTTGTAGACTCAAATTTAACCTGTCGACACAGAACTATATACTCCTTGCTTTCCAACAAGTGGCAGACCTGGGCCAGTCATGCAGTACAGTACCTGCGCTGTCTCTCATATTCGGAAGTACTGGGTAATTTTATTTTGCTCTTGACAGCTTAATGATTCTGAAAGGGAGCAAAGGTAAGGTAAATATACACTATATTACCAAAAGTATTGGGATGCCTGCCCTTACACATGAACTTTAATGGGATCCCAGTCTTAGTTCGTATGGTTCAATATTGAGTTGGTCCACCCTTTGCAGCTTTAACAGCTTCAACTCTTCTGGGAAGGCTGTCCATAAGGTTTAGGAGTGTGTATATGGAAATGTTTGACCATTTGTCCAGAAGCAAATTCTTGAAGTCAGGCACTAATGTTAGAGAGAAGGTCAGGCTCGCAGTTTATGCTCTGATTCATCCCAAAGGTGTTCTATCAGGTATAACAAGGTTAAGGAATGTGTCCTTGGGAATGCATGTTTGACCATTTTTCCAGAAGCGCATTTGTGAGGCCAGGCAACGATGATGGAGAAAAGGCTGGGCTCGCCGTCTCAGCTCTAATTCATCCCAAAGGTGTTTAATCAGGTTGAGGTCAGGACTGTATACAGGCCAGTCAAGTGACTCCACCCCAAACTCGCTCATCCATGTCTTTATGGACCTTGCTTTGTGCACTGGTGTGCAGTAATGGGACCATCCCCAAATTGTTCCCACAAAGTTGGGAGCATTAAATTGTCCAAAATGTCTTGGTATGACCTTGCTTTATGCACTGGTCCAAATCATTTAGTGGAGGGGGGATTTTAGTGTGGGGTTGTTTTTCAGGGGTTGTGCTTGGCCCCTTAGTTCCAGTGAAGAGAACTCTTAAGGCGTCAGCATACCAAGACATTTTAGATGATTTCTTGCTCCCAACTTTGTGAGAACAGTTTGGGGATGGATCCTTCCTGTTCCAACATGACTGCCCAACAGTGCACAAAGCAAGGTCCATAAAGACATGGATGAGCGAGTTTTGGGTGGAGGAACTTGACTGGCCTGCACAGAGTCCTGACCTCAACCCAATAGAACACCTTTGGGATGAATTAGGGCTGAGACTGCGAGCCAGACCTTCTCTCCATCATCAGTGCCTGACTTCACAAATGCGCTTCTGGAAGAATGGTCAAACATTCCCATAGACACACTCCTAAACCTTGTGGACATCCTTCCCAGAATAGTTGAAGCGGTTATATCTGCAAAGGGTGGGCCAACTCAATATTGAACCATATGGACTAAGACTGGGATGCCATTAAAGTTCATGTGTGTGAAAAGGCAGGCGTCCCAATACTCCCAAAACAAAAGAATGGGTTACTTTATCTCTAGGGATCTCTACGCAAATATAATTTCATATACCTCAATTAAAAGTCAACATAAGGCTTTTTTTCATTAGAAAAATAGAATTGGGCTGGATAAAAAATACAAAGGAATCTGCTATGTACCTGATCTGTGTACCACATTGAAGTTGGCTTGGTGTGCCAAAAATTTGTTAGTAACTGCCATATCCTCTCCGAACCTAGGGATAGATCTGAAGTTTAACCCTTTTAAATTGAGTAATTTGAAGTTGATTGTCATTACCAAGGACCTGCTAAAGCTTGGGCTCTTTAACTTTAGAACAAGTAATAAAAAAGGGTCCCCCATATCCCCTGCCTTCGAATCATTAGGCTACCCCTTACGCTTAACTTTATCTTCTACTAAACTATAAAACATAGGGGTATATTTATAAAAAATTGCAGAGGTATTTATCCTGTGGAACTGCATGTACGGTACATTTGTTGTGTGAAAATGCTGGCAAGATTGAAAGTTACTAGGTAGTTTCCTCTCAAGAGATGTTTTTTATTCATAAGTATCTGAAAAATACTGACTTAAGGCCATTAGATGGAGCTGATAATCATAGTAAATAAATACCTATTTACTATGATCGTCAGTTCCATTTAGTGGCAATAATGTGGTATTTTCCTGATTTACACTAATCTTATGACTGAAGAACATCTGACCTGGAGACAAAATAGCCTAGTAACATTTAATTTTGCTGCCATTTGCACAGAACAAATGTTCCTGCAGTTTCACAGAATGAATAGCTCTGAAATTTATAAATTCACCAATTAGAGTGAACCTCAGCTTTGCCCATGAGTCTAACTTGTTAAAGGATAAGTGAACCTCAATAAATGTTCACGCATTTATCTCCCCCGACACTCCAAAACAAATTTGTAAATAGAATCACGTGTAGGGATACGCAAGCCTCTACTGATAGCTGTTTATATCACAGTGTTATGTGTAATTATGTATTAACAATTCCTGCCTCAGGGATGGACTTTGAAAGCCCAGGAGGAAGTGAAAAGATAGACAGAGGATGGAGCCACATGATTTTTTACAAAAAAAAAAAAAAATGTGACTGTGCTATAAACAGTATAATGACATTAAGTAAATGTGAAAGAATATAGCATTATGAGACTCATTGCTTAGCGTCCTAAAAAGATGTTTACTGGGGCTGCTTCATAAAACCTGGGATTATCTGGTGGATGCACAAATGAAGGGAGAAAGGAAGGGGAAAGGGGAAGCACACTCAATAATCTGTAAAGACAATATAAGAGAAGAGGACTAAGAAACGAAAAAATGAAATAGATGAACTAAATATAATCAAAAATAAAGTAAAATTAAATACATATTTGATTATGTGAGAATGACATATCCACAATTTAATGAAATAAATAAATAAATAATCAACATATTTACTTATTTGTATTTGTAGCACCCTACAAGGTAGGTGCTAGGAAAAGTATAGTGGGCCTTGTCTGCTTAACAGCAGGGCCATGATTTTCAGCTGGGCTGTCATGTCTCCCAGGTTACTGTTGAGACTGGGGAGTCTCCCCACTGTACTCAATGAGAGGGTTCTCATTGGGCAGTGGAGGAAACCCAGCCAATGGTTCACTCAGGCCTGTATCTAGCCCAGAAAGGCAGATTCTGCCGCACAGCATTCTGGAAGTGGATATAAGTTTGAGGAGAGCACATGACGCAGCATCTTTGGCGGGAAGCAGAGTCCCAGGAGGGAGAGTACGGCTGTCTCTCCTCCTGTCAGAGGAATCGGGTGTCCCAGGCGGCTTAAAAATAAATCAATATTGCTGCGCCAAGTGACTGAAATCAATTGAAAATAAATCAATGACAGTAATAACATTAGTGTGAATCATACAAATAAATAAAAAAATGTAAATGAATGTAAACTGAATTTTCATAATATAAATATACAAAAGTGCAAATGCAATGGAAGTGCAAATGCAAAAATAAACAAAAAGTGCAATTGCCAAATGATCAGAAAGAAGTCCCAAACCCAATCCTAAAGAAGGAGAGGGTCTTCCAAATGTCCCAATCCGTTATCCAGTGAGGTAAAAGGGAGATTGTTCTCTAAACACTTCAAACTGGTGCTCTCAGTGACTGGTGCTGGAATGGCAGCTCACCTTAGGGATAGACTCATAAGAGTCATACATGCATCGGTATTATTGAATGGACTGCCTGTCTTTTCCACTTTGCATCTCCAACCTCCCCTGAGCCAGCTTTCAGGGTGCAATGACACTCAGCAAAAGAAAGGGAGAGGAATCTAATGCTCTCAGTTTTAAATATTTATTACCACAAGTAAAGCACTTTCATGAGCAGGTGCGGGCTGCAAACTGCTGATATCATATACGAGGCAAACCTTCCTGGGTCTGACGTCCAACGAGTAGGCGTCACGTCGTGTGACTTCATCAGCGGGGTCCCAGGCGGCTTCCCTAGTGAGAGGGACAGAAAGCTGAGCTGAGCTACAGAGAGGATCCGGTGCAGAGGACCAGCGGGGCTGAGAGGGGTCCAGTTTCAGGAAAGCATTCCCAGTTCGTGAATACTGAAAACTGCCCCTGGGGGTCTGCCTACAGCGGGGAGAAGGTCAGAGGGATCTGGGAGCTTGCTAGCTGGTACAGGAGCAAATGTAAAGGGGGTGCCAGTGTTGATCCTGAAGAGTGAAGGGGGTGCCAGTGTTTGAGCCCTGAAGTATAGAGGGGCTGCCAGTGCGTGGACCCTGAAGTGTAGAGGGGGTGCCAGTGTGTGGGCCCTGAAGAGTTACGTGTACAGCGTGCAGTGTACAGTGTTAAGAGTTGCAGCAGCAGAAGCAGTTTACAGAAGCTACCTCAGTCAGGAAGGACTGGAGGGAGCAGTGTTCAGGACTTTTGAGCTAACCAGAGCGTCAGAAGTCAGTTCTCAGTGCAGTCCTGGACTTTGAGCTAACCAGAGCGTCAGAAGTCAGTTCTCAGTACAGTAAAAGAAGTGCTCACTCGGCCTGCCTTAATAAAAGTGAACAACCCCAAGCGCTTTAGGACAACCCAACTGCCAATCCCCGTGCTGCTACTTAAAATAAAAATATATATAAAAACGGCGACAAAGCAATATGTAAAAACATACAAATGTGACCAGTAGCACAAAAAGTAGTAATGACCTCACACTACCACAAGGATAAATAGTCCTTCTATTCAACAGTAACACATGAGATCACTTAGGTAGACAAACAGCTATAAAAAGTCCATCATAACAACAGAATGTCCATCCATAAAAGTGCATCCACACATGTGAATCTTGATGGGATGTAGATTTAATCAGTGGATTTAACGGGTCAACTCTTATCCCCACCACCGTGGAAGCAAGGGGGAGTAGGTCACACTCACCGACAGTAATGGTTTAGCCACTCTCGTGGATAAGCGAAAACACCAAATGTCAGCAATTGTCCACCATAGATAATCCCAAAAGCTCATCAGGATGAGGGAGGATCATTGTACTCCGTACCATGTGGGAAAAACAAAGCACAAAGCCCCACTAGTGCAATATTGTTTAAACACTTTATTATTGCATCCACTTAAACGAAAGAAAGCCACTCACATTTTAACATAATCATAACAGCTTATAAAATCCCATGGAGGATATACTGCACCGTTCGGGGACATTTCCAAGGCTCCACACCGTGGTCTGTGCTCCTTCCGGGTCTGTTATCACTCCTAGCATTACATTTAACTGGACGCCGCGTCGGCAGTGTCACGCCCCCTATGATGAAGTCGGTAAGACGAAACTAGTCGAGGCGTGACCTGTCGGCGTCAACCAACCTACCTATCACACAGTATTACAGCTAGGAGTGATAACAGACACGGAAGGAGCACGGACCACGGCGTGGAGCCTGGGAAATGTCCCCCAATGGTGCAGTATATCCTCTATGGGATTTTATATGCTGTTATGATTATGTTAAAATGTGAGTGGCTTTCTTTCGTTTAAGTGGATGCAATATTAAAGTGTTTAAACAATATTGCACTAGTGGGGCTTTGTGCTTTGTTTTTCCCACATGGTACGGAGTACACTGATCCTCCCTCATCCTGACGAGCTTTTGGGATTATCTATGGTGGACAATTGCTGACATTTGGTGTTTTCGCTTATCCACGAGAGTAGCTAAGCCATTACTGTCGGTGAGTGTGACCTACTCCCCCTTGCTTTCACGGTGGTGGTGATAAGAGGTGACTGTTACATCCACTGATTAAATCTACATCCCATCAAGATTCACATGTGTGGATGCACTTTTATGGATGGACATTCTGTTGTTATGATGGACTTTTTATAGCTGTTTGTCTACCTAAGTGATCTCATGTGTTACTGTTGAATAGAAGGACTATTTATCCTTGTGGTAGTGTGAGGTCATTACTACTTTTTGCGCTACTGGTCATATTTATGTTTTTACATATTGCTTTGTCACCATTTTTATACAGTTCTCAGTACAGTCCAGGACTTTGAGCTAACTAGAGTGTCAGAAGTCAAGTTTCAGTCCAGTACAGCAAGTCAGTGTTTTTCAAGCATCCAGCCAGAGTCAAGACCGCGCTGAATGGCATTTTTCTTCAAGTGTTCCATTTGTACCTAGTTCAGGCCAGAGCCAGAGGAGTATCCCACTCATTCCCTTCTCCCATCCCCATTATAAAATAAACAAAACAAACCAAAGTTGCCGGACTGGTCTTTGACTCAAATCTCACACTTGGGTTTTCAGCTTAAATGGGCTGACGGTGTTACCGGTGACAATAGCAGACCCATGTCAGGCCCAATGCCTGGAAATCCTGCTACATATTTATAAATGCATATATTATTTAATTACCAAATTGATCAAAATATTAAAAGGCGTATGTATTTATACGCTGCAATACAAAAAAAAAAGAAAAAAGGAGGGGGGAAGGGAAGGGGAGGACAAGAAAAGGGCTTTATATAATCTTATATTTACAGGCAGCCCCCACCTTTTTTATACATCCGACTTACATACGACTCACACTTACAAATAGAGAGAGACAACAGGAAGTGAGAGGAAATCTACCCCTATGAAGGTAAGTTCATTCCTGTAAGTGTAATCTGGTGAAAAAGGTGTCTCCAGTGAAGCTTTATCACCAATCCTTATTTTTACAACAACCCAAAAGTGAAGAAGCCTTTCCATATTTGGAGGTTCATTCTCTTTTCCTTCAGTCATAAAGAGTGCCCCTTTGTCCTCTGTGATGACCTTAAGTGAATAACTCCAAACCAAGTTCACTATATGGACCCCTTATGTATTTATACATGTTGATCATATCCCCCCCCCCCCCCTAATCTCCTCTTCTCAAGAGAAAATAAATTCAGCTCAGCCAATATTTCCTCATAGATGAGCTCCTCCATGCCTCTTATCAGTTTGGTTGCTCTTCTCTGCATTTTCTCCTGTTCCCCAATATCTTTTTTGTGAACTGGTGTCCAAAACAGAAATTCCTCCAGTTCCCAAATATCCTTTTTGTAAGCAGGTGCCCAAAACTTAACTGCATGTTCTAGATGAGATCATGCTAATAATTTGTTCAGGGGCAAAATTAACGTCTCTCTTGCTGTGGGCCAGTGGCATAGATAAAAGGGGAGAGTCCTGTCAAAATGCGAACCATCAATGACCTGTTGCTGTACACGGCGCTGGCACAGCCGCACAGCAAAAGGCAGCACAGCAATCAGTGGCGGAGTGATCTGCACAACGATGTAATGTAGATGTAAGTAGTGACACCAGCTGGTTCCCCTTGTTCCTGAGCTGGCTGGTTCCCCTGCTTCCTGCGCCGCCCTGTTCTGGTGCTTCCTGCGCCTGCCGGTTCTTTTCACCTGCTGCCGAGGGGAACCCCGTTCTCCTGTGATCCGCAGCCACATGCCTCTTGGCATCATTCTTTCAGCTCTCCTCTCAGCCTCATTCCCTTAAATTAAATAAATTTTCCTGTCATTCAGCCCAGACTTTGTGGATCATAGTGCCATATTCTCAGCACCGTGTGGCTGGCACCTGCAGTCTTGCCCACCATACTCTGCACTATATTTACCTGCTGCCGCTTCTTGCCTTTGAAGTGGGAGTAACCTGGTCTGGAGGAGGACAGAACAGGCAAGCCGGGTAGCCGTCAAACTGAAGCTCTCTGCCTCAGTTAGCCTGAGCATCAAAGACCACTTACCATTGCTCCCATAAATAGGAAGTGATCGGTCTGCAAGTGGTTAAGGCCTTTACTGGCTAGCCATGCGGTGGAGTACTTTGATGCATGCGATGGAGCATTGTTCTACAGAAATATCACAGTCTTTTTGAAAAATGCAGACTTTTTCCTTTACCACCGATTGAAGAAAGTGTCTTCTAAAAACTAGCCAAAAAAGTCAAACTAGCTCATATTTATTAATACCAACCCATGCCAGTAGCCCACCTCCACCTTGCTGGCGTCTGTGTCGAAGTGGAGCTCTGTGCCCATTACTGATCCAGCCACAGGCCTATCCATCTGGTCGGTCAAGAGTCATTCTCATCAGTCCATAAAACCTTTGAAAAATCTGTCTTCAGATATTTCTTTGCCCAGTGTCGATGTTTGAATGTATGTGTCCTGTTCGGTGGTGGTCAGGTTTCAGCCTTTCTTACCTTGGCCATGTCTCTGAGCATTAAACACCTTATACTTCTGGGCACTCCAGGTAGGTTGCCATTCTGAAATATTACTGCATTGAAGAATCCTGTAAACCCGTTCTACTGAGAAAATGGGGATAAAGGCGTCCTGCCCAAAGGTTGAGATGAGCCAGCTTTCAATGAAGGCGACCGGATTCTTCCCCTCAGCATGTTCCGGGATACCGATTGCCCGCACATTACTCCTTCTCATCCTGTTTTCCAGGTCATCTAACCTGACAGCTTGCTGTGCAGACAATAAAGCAGTATGTTTGACTTCTCTTTGCAGGGGAGCCATATCATCCTCCAGGGAGCTGACCCGACCCTCCACAGCAGCAGTTCTTTCTCTCAGCTTTTGCATATCCTGGCGTTCAAACGAAAATTCTGTTTTTACCCCCTTCAGCTCAGCAATCAGGGCAGTGATAGAAGAGCTGCAGGTATTTACCGCCGCCATAACATCTCTGAGAGTGGGCTCAGGATCAGGAGAGGATGAGGACTGCATGCGGGCTGGGTCAGAGCAGGCTTGATCCCAGTCCTGCAGCTAATCTGAAATGTCTCCCAATGGCACCGTATCGTCTGCATCGGTTGGTGAGCCAGGCGAGACACTCGGGAGGGTCCCAGGAGTGGAGGAGCGATCCCTGGATGCAGGCATATTGAAACGTTTCTGGGCAGCTTCAAGGTAAGTGTCCCTGTGCGGTGTCTTCTGCCCGGCGGCGCCATCTTTGGCCTGTCCGGCCGCGGCACCCTTCCCCTCCTTCCGGGGCTTCTGCATGGTCGGGGGGACAGCGGTTCAACTCACCGGAGGCACGCTGAAGAGCAGAGAGGACACCGGCACCGTGCAGTAAGGAGGAACCCGAAGATCCGGTCAAATAGAGGAGAAAAGAGCAGGATTCTCGGCGGAGCTATTGAGGCGCACGTCCGCTCACATGCAAGGTTCGGCCACGCCCCTCTGCATTGAAGAATAATTGCTTCCTGGTAGCTTCATGTTTGATTCTTCTCAAATCTTTGGCAGTTGATTTGTGTCTTTTTTTTCTCAATGCATTTCTTGCGACCCTGTTGACTATTTGCAACAAAAGGTTTGATGGTTCTGTGCTCACGCACCAATATCTTAGCAATTTCAGAGTGCTGCATCCCCCTGAAAGACTTTTTTACTATTTTTTACTTTTCAGAGTCAGTTAAATCTCTTTATGGCCCATTTTGCCTGAGGAAAAGAAGCTGTCTAATAATTATGTACACCTTAGTATAGGGTGTTGATGTCCTTAGGCCACACCTTCCCTCATTTCACAAATACACATCACCTTAATTGCTTAAGTCCAATAAGCATTCAAGTTTATACAGCTTGGATTTGGACACTATGCATAAAAATGATGATTTGGTCAAAATACCAATAATTGTGTATACAGTGTATAAGAAGAAACCTTTCCATCACCAATGTAAGGGTAGTACAGCATATACTGTTGGTCTTTCTTTTTCTGGCCATTGTTGTTATTTGTTCTATTTCATGATTTTTATAAAAAAAATTTAGAGCAGAGGAGTGTTAAAATCTATCTGCTGTAAGTGTCAAATATACTAGATACACTATTTGTTTTTTTCTATTATATATTATTATATTTACAGCCTATTGACCATGCAAATGGGCAATAAGCTAGAGATGTATTAATTAGGAAGGGGTTCCTTGAGACATGAAAATTATTTCAAGGATTCCTCTGTATTAAAACGTTGAGAAAGGCTGCTGTATATGCTTTGCCATCTAAATGTTTGTATGTATGTATATAAATCTTGTATAATAATAATAATAATAATGTGTTTTTGGGAATGATTATGCTGTGGGTCTGGCGCTGTATAAATAACTTGTAATAACAATTATGACAGAAGGGCTAGAAGGACATTGAAAGCTATGCATTGCCCTTATAAAGCAGATAGCATGTAAACATCAGTATTAAAAACACAGAGCTTTAGATATACTTAATTATAAATTCAAACAATAGACAAGCCAAAATTGAAGATGGGCACAAGTACAAAAAAAAGTGTCTGGACAGAGTCGAGGGTCTGAAACAAAAATTAGAAGTACTCTCAGGAAGAATCGGCATAAATGGTTTTCTTAATTGGTGTATGCTTAGATGCTGGTGTTGTTGAACTAAAACCTATGTACAGTCACTCCAGATTATGCACACGTCTTGGCAAACACATATCACTCAGCTGTAGGTTTAAATATAGACTTTTTTTTACATGAACTTATTGAGTCAGTTTGGTTCCTGATCTGGTCTCCTACGGTGAGTTAACCTTTGGAATCATCTTAACTCCAAAGCTGAGTCATCACTGCATATGCTTAAAAAGAAAATAATTAAAAGGTCGGTCTACCTAATACAGATACACTATATTGTCAAAAGTATTGGGACGCCTGCCTTTACACGCACATGAACTTTAATGGCATCCCAGTCTCAGTCCATAGGGTTCAATATTGAGTTGGCCCACCCTTTGCAGTAATTTCAACTCTTCTAGGAAAGCTGTCCACAAGGTTTAGGAGTGTGTCTATGGGAATGTTTGACCATTCTTCCAGAAGCGCATTTGTGAAGTCAGGCACTGATGATGGAGAGAAGGTCTGGCTCACAGTCTTTGCTCTAATTCATCCCAAAGGTGTTCTTTTGGGTTGAGGTCAGGGCTCTGTGCAGGCCAGTCAAGTTCCTCCACCCAAAACTCGATCATCCATGTCTTTATGGACTTTGTTTGTGCACCGGTGTGCAGTCATGTTTGAACAGGAAGGGGCCATCCTCAAACTGTTTCCATAAAAAGTTGGTAGCATGAAGTTGTCCAAAATGTCTTGCCAACACCCTGAAATTTCCCTTCACTGGAAATAAGGGGTCAAGCCCAAGCCCTGAAAAACAACCCCCCACCATAATCCTGCCTCCACCAAATGATTTGGACCAGTGCACAAAGCAAGGTCCTTAAAGACATGGATGAGTGAGTTTGGGGTGGAGGAACTTGACTGGCCTGCACAGAGTCCTGACCTCAACATGATAGAACACCTTTGGGATGAATTGGAGTGGAGACTGCGAGCCAGGCCTTCTCGTCCAACATCAGTGCTTGACTTTACAAATGCGCTTCTGGAAGAATGGTCAAACATTCCCAAAGACACACTCCTAAACCTTGTGGACAACCTTCCCAAAAGAGTTGAAGCTGTTATATCTACAAAGGGTGGGCCAACTCAATATGGAAGACTGGGATGCCATTAAAGTTCATGTGTGTGTAAAGGCAGGTGTCCCAATACTGTTGACAATATAGTGAATTTCTACTAAACTCTGCCATGCTCTTTTTTTGATCCTTCTTTTTTTTGGCCCTTATTCCCCTCATCAACCTCAGCTTGTCCGACAATGATTTTTCAAACATTTTTTGGTTGCGTATTACTTTTCTTCAGTTATTAATAAATAAATAAATGTTTTATATATATATATATATATATATATATATATATATATATATATATATATACACACACACACACTTGGTAAAGCAAAATTTTGGATACTGTTCTCTAAGTAAAAGGACAAGTTTTATGAAGGCAACACTGTCTGCTTAATAATTATACTGAGGGCTGACCTTGCTTTTAGAAGCCAGTTTGAAAAAAGACATAAAGAAACAAACAGCAATGTATTAAAAAAAAAGAATAAGGTATAGATCTGCAAAATATTTGCTAAAATTCTTGCAACGTTCACCTAGAAGGAATTTTATGTCCCTGGACAAAACTATATCTTATACATATCTCATTATTCTGTAGGGTTCATTTCTGTGTCAAATATTCAAAGCGAGTGCTGCTCTGCCGCACTTTTTTGGATCCTGTGCACTTTCACACTACTAAACACTGGTTTTCCCCCCATTCAGACCTTAAGTTCAGCCTCAGATTCCTTCCATTGAAACTCCTGCCATGGACCACAATGGGACAGATTCCTGGAGGTACTGGGAAGTCCTCGCAGGCATGATTATTGTGGCACATCTAAAGAGGTTCTGTTGCCTTTCTACTTTTTAAAATGTAGTTTTGGAAAGAGTGGGGAGGAGTTACAAGTTTATATTTATACTATGGGAACCTTTAATCTCTGTACACCATTTCTCTTTTTACACAGTACTTACGGGTGATTCTACCAATACTTTTGCTATCTATGCAAATTTCATAGCCTCATCAATATCTCATCGACTCAATACTGGGTCTTCATTTTTTCCCTATATTCAGGGAGCCTATGTACTGGGATTCTCTATTCCCTACTTTCTGAATACTACTTATCCTCACAGGGACACACAGATGAAGATCCTTCTGATCGTACGTATATTCATGGCCATTCATGTTCTAAGATAATGACACTTATTCCTCTACTTTGATATCGAACACATATCCTCTATTTGTTCTCTTACCCTAGATGCCTCCCACTGTTGGCTGATCTTCTGGGATCCTCGAGGGAGCCTTTGGGATAGGTGCGGCTTTTTCTCGCTGCTACAGTTACTTTCACCCTGCCCTTTAACCACTATCCAACCTTTTGAATCTGATATGGAGGTATAATTTCCCTATAGCAGGACACATGGTCAGGAGAGTGGGTGACTAGCAGTCCTTTGAAATCACGAATTACAGGTTGTTTCCTGTTTTGTTTTTATTCTTTGTGGCCATCTCTTTTTCTCGTCTCATCTAGGATGTCCCCATATGGTATGTATGAACCTCTATACAACTCAATTTTGTGAACAATGTACCTCATTTTTGGTGTAACAGACACTTTGCACATTGAAAATATGAAAATATGCAAATGTATAAGTGACTACGATATTATTGCTCTTCATTGATTGTAATGTTTCTAACACCTTTAGTCTGAGACTTTCCTTTTTTGGACCACTGAGAAAGGTGATCAACCGAAACACATCTGGTCTCTTTCAGGACATCTCAGCCATTCCTAGCTTCTGTGACGTATATCTTTGGCCACATGTTTTTAATGTTTTTTGTATATCATTTTTTTGTATATCATTATGCTTTGTTTTTTGTATGATTCTGAAATTTGTACATTCATGTAATAAACATTGATACTTATACTACTCAAGTCCTGGTCATTGCCATTTAAAGTCCCACCCTTCAGGGGATTTTTGTCTTTTTTGGTCTCATATTAGGGATGTTGGAAATTCCCAGGAAAACCACTGAATCCGAATCCCTTTTTCTGAGTTACAAGTTTAGGTTTTTATTTTTGTGTTTGACCCCACTAGGAAGGATTTCCAACACTTTATGTCCCTGTGACACCTGTGCAAGTAATGAATGTTAGGGGGCATTAAGGCATGGACAGCAATAAAAGCATTGTTAGAGTTTTAACCCTCTCCCTTATATAAAATATGTTTATGTATTTTCTGTGTGTCCTATTTGCGAGATTTGTCTTAATGAGAAAAAAGAGGAAATCTCCCTAACTGGGGCACAGATGAAATAAAACATTAACAGAGTTTGCCGCCCTTCTCCGCGCTATCCAAAACTGAACAAACCTGTTGACCTAATTGGGATTTAACTTGAACCATCCTGTAGGTTCTTTGAACATGACTGCCTATTCCTAATAGATTCTTCAAAATGCATTATGTGGTTTCCCAATTGCAAAACAGATAAGAGTAAAACATACAACATAATCGTATAGTGTTAATTTAGTGAAGACAAATAGACTGTTCACTTTATAAAAGTAATGTACACTTTGTAAGGTAATTTCCCTTCACTTAGTTAATGTGATAAAAAAAATAATAATTTTGCAAAGAATAACCAACCACTAGCAAGTAGAATTGCTAGTAGAACCAGCATTTTTGTTTGTTGGTTGATGGACATCAGCAGAGCTTCCCTTCATTTATTAAGCTGAAGGTAAATTCACTTGCAAGGTGCAAATTCCTTTACAAAGTAAATAGCCTATTTGCCTTTAGTAAATCAACCTCTATGACTGTGAATATGGAAGAAAGATCTTTAACTAACAATAGCTCATCATCAGTAAAACTTATTTGCCTACAAAATGACAAGACCTGTAGACCTGCAGTTAGTAAAAGCTTTCAAAACATTCAGAAAGTATCCAAATGTTTGGAACAAGTTGACTTTACAATACCAAATCCACTAGTCATATGCACGTGTAGCACTGCCCCCGAGGGAGCTGCTGAGAATTATACTTCTTGGATTCCCCTGGGTTACCCATAGCAACAGTCTGTAGAAACCTATCTCTTTAAATACTTGGCTCAGACAATGAACAGTCCAGGGGATTTGTTTTTTTGTGTTTTTTTTGGAACTTGGATGGGAGAAGGGATGAGTGGGATACTCCAACTTGAACTTTGCACAATTCCTGAGGACAACTGACTGTAGAATGTGGCAAGGCCGCTGCTTCACCTTGCCACTAAAGTGAAGATAAAGAATATGTACTCTCGTTTAGATTACTCTTCAGGGTCTAACTTGGCACCCCCTTTCTCACTGAATGTGTGTGCTGACCTTCTGTCCACTGACACTCTACTGGAGTGGTCCACTTCCTAGGCAGACCCCTGGCAGGCTCCCTGGTGCTCACAGACACTGTTTTTCCCAAGGCCGCTCTGCTTCCAACTCCACTTGTCCTCTTCCTGGACCTCTTGGCTCAGCACCACACCCTGACTCACTAGGCCGACTGCCTGTGACCACCTTCCATGCAGACAGGAGGAGAGACAGCCGTCACCCTATTCCTGGGACCTGGCTTCCTGCCCAAAAACCCCTGTCACATGTGCCCCTGGCTTTTATGACGTCTCCCAGGATGCACCACTCTTGTGCCAACCCACTGGGACAGCCACAAAAGCCTGTGTGTCACTGGCTTGGTTTCCTCCACTGTCCAACATGCTCCACTATTGGATACAGTGGGGACACTCCCTCAGCCCAGATGAATCACCCACTGGGCACATGCAACAGGCATAACTACAGATCAGGCTCCCCTGTGAAGGAGGCAGAGCAAGCTATTATTTTTTCCTAGCACCTACCTAGGAGGGTGCTACACATGGTAAATCTGTAAATGAACATGCTTCCCTAGCCAAGGTGGGCAAACTGAACTACACATCTCAGGTTTTTTAGTTCTATCAGATTAGTATGACAATGATCCTACAATGCTTAACAGTTAAAAAAACTGATATAATATTTTATTGCCCTTCATTTGTTAGGTCCAGTAGCATAACAAAAAATTCTAGCAACGTTTGCATCCTTTAGCTCTGCTGTTACATATGAGCCTGGAAAGCTTTCCTCTTTGTGTTTGTCTTTTTGGGGAAATTTCCCTTTACTTACTGTCTTAGAGACATAACAGGAAGTGAGAGAAAATCTTTAGAAAGTGACAGAAATTACCCTTCGTATCAGTTGTGGGAATTTTTAACCGATTCATGAGAAATGTTCCCATACATGTGTGATAATATCTCTCACCCACAGGTGGTTTAGTGAGCTTTGACGTCGTGTGTAAAGATGGCTGCCGCATATCCAATGGACCATGTGGTTGTGGGGGGAAGTGCAACCATGTTTTGCTGACATCACTCAAAAAACAACCTGTGAGTGGTCAAAATGAATGATCACATCCTGTGGGTGGTCTCTGGTATACAGGACTATAATTAGAGTCACTAGGATGGGGGAGAGAGGTTAGTTTTTGGAGATGTGGAAGCAAAGCATGCAGCAAAAACCTCCTCATTGTCCTGTTCCAGATATTAAGTGCAAGCTGTTGCCAGAGTTAAGTATTATTTGACCTTTATGCCAGACTTAACTGTAAGGGAAGTGGATGTTAAGCCAGAGTAGAAAAAATAGATACCTTTAGTTTGCTGTGTTGTCGCAGAAAAGAATTTCCATGCTTGGGAGTTTGTAAGCAGATCTGTGATTGGGTGTTTTGCTAATGCGAAATTAATCTTAGAGATGGTGATGGACATATCTTGTGGGAGAGAGAACTCTTGTGTAATTTCTTTCACCTTTTTGAGCTTGTCTTTATTGTATAGTTGAGAAGTTAGAGAAAGTCCAAACCTTTCCAAGTTAGTAGTATTTCGTTTATTGAGTTTGGATTCAATTATTTTAATAGGGATATTATGGGTGTGAAAAAGGTTCACTTTGGGTGGTAAGGTCGAAATGACCCTCCAAGCCTGCAGGGAGGCTTTTAGTGTGATGGGTAAACACTTAGGGTGATTGGATGTCTGGAAATGTGTTTCCTGTATGGAAATTATATCAGCGTTTGATGATTTTGCTTCTTTCCATAGAGAGTATCGTTTGGTTGGGTGGTTAAGTCCATTGGAATTTATGGAGATTATTTTTAAAGGCATTAAGTTATAGAAGAAAGAGTTATTCTAAAAGTCTTCTGAGGCCTAAAAGGAAGGTATTGGAAGTATATTACTCCTGTAGTCTTATTAGTGGATGAAATCTCTTGAAAATGTTGTAGTGACTTGATCACTGGAAGACTATTATGGAACAGTACTGGAAGGAGGAAAGAGGGGTAAAAAAAATAAAACTTTGTAAAAAAGGGTCCACAAAATGGGTCTGAGTTCGACCAACGTGGTCGATATCCTGTGTGGAAAAGGGGCCATAAGGAAGCTTTTTACTCCATAGGCCTAGAACTGTTGTGATGCTGTTGGGAAGTGCTGGGGTGTCCACCTAGCGACTTATTCTTCTTTTTTTCCGATTTTTTCCTTGAGACGATCTGCCACTCTGTATTGGTGGGCAGAGAGGTTGGTGCCTCATGTCGGGGACTCTCATTAGGAGGAATGATACCCCATCTATAAAGTAGCGAGATGCCATCTTCCAAAGTTGAGATTGCAGTAGTGGAGCCATTGTGAGTAATAATGAGGGTGGCTGTGTGTTTCCACTTATGCAATATTTTATGATTCCTTAGCGCTTTTGTAATCGTGGCTAAATTCCTCCTTCTTTGGAGAGTATGTCTAGACAAATCAGGCAAAATCTGGATATTTGAGAACTCTGGAGGTAGCTCAGAGGATTGGCGGAGAGATGTCATAATTTTCTCTTTGGAGTGAAAAAAATGCACTCTTAGGAGAACATCTCTTGGGACTTCTTGCCCTAAAAAGGTGGGTTTGGGCAGTCTATGAATTCTGTTGATTATCTTATCGTTGTCAGACAGGGTCGGCAAGAGTGTAGAGAATAGCTTTGTAGCATAATGTTCTAACTGATGCGACTGCACAGACTCCGGATTTCCTCTCAATTTTAGGTTGTTCCTCCTTAATCTGTCCTCCAAATCGGCAACCTTATCCTTAAGCCACTGAATTTCGTTAGAATGCTGGTTGTGTGCTTCAACCATGGTGTTAAAGGACAAGGTGTGATTGCTGAGTGAAGCTTCAACTGTATTTACTCTGTCTCCTAATTGGTGTACTTCCTGCCTGTACTGTTGCATCCATCCCATAATATCTGCCTGTAGTGTAGATCTGAAAGAATGAAGCATGTCTTTCAGGCTTGATTCAGAAACAGGCGCTCCTCTGTGGGGAATGGAGTAGACTGATCTCTCTGATAAGGCACCGAGCCTGTGCTGTGAGACTGTGACAAGTTCATCATGTTATCTCCTAAGCCCTGTTTAGCTGGGGATATGATGCGGGGTTTGTTCTTGGCAGGGCTTCTAGTGGACGGGGAGTCAGGGGAGGATGAGCCTGAGGAACACTCGCTGTCGGGATTTCCTACCTTTCTTGTAGGTTGAAGGTTACTTCCCCTGTCACTCCCTGGCGGTGTTAGTGAAGTGTGTAGTGGGCCGCTGCCACCGCCATCTTGCAGAATGCTGGGTAAGTGAGAGCTGTGAATGTTCTCTAATTTTGACAGCTTTGGCGATTCTTTCCTCCGTCGGGTCACCTCCGCTGTGGTCAGGGGGTTGTGTGGAGGAGACTGAGCTAGTTCAGTTGTCGCTGCGGTGGTTGTGATCAGTCCCGGTTCTATGTGGCAGGGGAGAGCTGTACTAGCAAGCAGCCATCAGCGTCCCGGTCGCCACGCCCCTCCTGTATTTTGTTTTTAATGCGTCTACAAAAAGTTACGTTTTTAATAACTAACTCCAACAAAACGTTTAGTATAGTAATATATTTAAAATCCTGAATCAATTATGTTGGGTTAAAGCTATCAGTGTCGTTTTTAAAATGCACCTCAACAACTGAAGTTTTGTCAATGGCACCAAGATTAGGTCAAACACTTTATTTGATTGTACAACATTACTGTGTGGTGAAGGCAGTGAGACTAGAAAATAAAGTTAATCCTGAATATTACAAGAGAGGACCTGGAGCACTGAATCCTGACTAAATTTGACCATAGTAGGTTGTCCAGTAAATGTTTACACGACAATCCTCAGTACATTTTAATGACTTGAGAAATTTGGTTTAAAATTACTTCATAATGTTGTGGTTGAAAACAAACAATGATTTACCCCATTAATGATTAGAAAATTGTTCTTAAAATGACAATTTTTTAATGAGATTCTACTAATGTTTGGCCAGCTTAAGGGGATTGAGTATTCTCTGAAAGGCATTATTTGACAATTCTATAAAGCGATGGATATGCATGTGCAACAAAGGACTTTCTAGACCCACCCTCACTGGTCACACCCAAAGAGGATAACTAATTTTACTCTGCAATCCCTGGAGTGGATCATCATATTGGGCACGTTTGCTTGCAGCTAGTGTTGGGCCGAACACCCCTCCGTTCGGTTCGTACCAGAACTCGTTTGGTGGTATTTGATCACTCGAAGTGCGGGATCCCTTATATTTACGTGATCCTGCACACAGCGGTTGTCCTGTAGCAGTAAAACTGCTATTGGGTGGTCATGAAGTGGTTAAAGGGCTCAAGGCTGTGTGCATTAAGGGGTATGAGGCTGTGTGTGTTAGGAAGCTCAAGGCTGTGTGTGTCCAAGAAGCCGAAGCCCGTTGAAGCAGAGGTACCGCTGACCAGAGAGCCAGGTGAGCTAGCATTTTTATTTGTATTTTTCTGGAGAAAAACCCCTGTGTGTAAAAGCTAATGTTGAACTTTTGTTTTGCTTTTTTGGCTTTTTTAAAAAACATGGGCTACCAGGTCCTTAAATATAGCTCCTGACTGACTGGATCTTCGCTCAATGTATTAACCACTTCTTGACACATCCCCACATGCAAAGTGCCTACCGGGAGGATATCATATGATGTCCACCCAGAACAACAATAGTCCCACCCGGCCATAATTTTGGACATCATATGACATCCTCCTTAAACATTCCTCGCAAGTGTCTTGTGTGGCAGCACTACAGGCACAATCTGTCACCCACTATGTCCCCCGGACATAGCCGATGACAGATCACTGTACCTCACATGACAATTGTAAACAATGGATGGTTTCCTTTTATGCCATTCATTGTGTACAAGCAAAGTGTTACAATTGTGTTGCTAGCTGTGATTGGTCACAGTGATTACATGGTACAAACAGGGCAAAACACATCCCATCTGTACCATGTGATTAGCTGAAGCTAATCACAACAATACTCACTAAATTAATTCAGTTTCATTCAGTAAAAATGGTTGCTTATACCAATGAAATTCATTGGTATAAGCAATCATAATGTGTAAAAAAAAAAATCCTAATCACCTTCCCAGAGTATTACAGTGATATTGTATTGCTCTGGTCCCAGTGTGTTAAAAAAAATTGTAATAAAAAGCAGGGGCTAAGTGGTTAGCACTTTTGCCTGGTAGCACTAGGGTTGCTGGTTCGAATCCCAACCATGGCACTACCCGCCTACCTTTTCATATATATATATATATATATATATATATATATATATATATACCATAGTTTGTGGACTCTAAATATTTCCTACAGACTAAATAATAAGCACTGATTTGGGCTGGTTTCATCAAAGAAATTGAGCAGCATACACTTATAAAGAACTTATAAAGAAAGATTACAATTTTATAACAGAAATAAATAAAGGCGAGTTTTTCCAAATTTTCTGTCTTTTTTCATTTATTCAGCAAAAAATAAAAAGCACAGTGGTGATTAAATACCACAAAAAGAAAGCTCTCTAGTTAATGTGAAAAAAAATGATAAAAATTTCATATGGGTACAGTGTTGCATAACCACGCAATTGTCATTTAAATTGCAAAAGCACTTAAAGCTGAAAATTGGCCTGGAGAGGAAGGGGGTAAAAGTGCCATACATTGACGTGGTTAAGCAAAGTGTCTCCACTCTTTCAGTAAATCAGCCGTCAGGGAGAGTATTGTTTTAAATGAGTCGGCTGACTATTTATAGACTTGCTTTGTAAGTAGAAGCAGAAAAGCACCACCATTGTCCAGCATTGCAAAGCAGAAAAAGATCCTGTGTATGAAATTACAAAATATATAATCACAAATAAAATATCATATATACCGTATTTCACAAAAGTAAGTACACCCCTTACATTTGTGTAAATATTTTATTATATCTTTTCATGTGACAACACTGAAGAAATTACACTTTGCTACAATGTAAAGTAGTGAGTGTACAGCTTGTATAACAGTGTAAATTTACTGTCCCCTCAAAATAACTCCACACACCTAAGTGAAAATATCCGAATTGGGCTCAAGGTGTCAATATTTTGTGTGGTCACCATTAATTTCCAGCACGGCCTTAACTGTCTTGGGCATGAAGTTCACCAGAGCTTCACAGGTTGCAAATGGAGTCCTCTTTCAACTCCTCTATGAGGACATCACAGAGCTGGTGGATGTTAGAGACCTTGCACTTCTCCACCTTCCATTTGAGGATGCCCCACAGATGCTCAATAGGGTTTAGGTCTGGAGACATGCTTGACCAGTTCATCACCTTTACCCTCAGCTTCTTTAGCAAGAAAGTGGTCATCTTGGAGCCGTGTTTTGGGTCGTTATCATGTTGGAATACTGCCCTGCGGCCCAAAATAACACGAAAGAAAACGCATACGTAAGTCGTGCCGCAAATGAAAACGGTGTTCAAATCACACATGTGAGGTATCACCACGATCGTCAGAGTGAGAGCAAAAATTTTAGGAAAAGATCTCCTCTGTAACTCTAAACTGGTAACCATTAAAAAAGTTTAAATCGGCTTTTAAGTACCGTAGTTTGTCTCCATTCCACGCGTGTGCACAATTTTAAACCGTAACATGTTAGGTATCTATGTACTCGGCGTGACAAAATATTATAGCGTATACAGTTGCGACACAAGTCATATTGTAATTGAATGTTATTATAAATTAACCTTTCCTTTTCAATCTGCAGCTGTAACATTCTAAAATGCAATGCAATACCTGGCGTTGTTCTGTACACAAAATGTGTACAGAAGGCCCCAAGAAACATCATTTCCTGCTTGTGTGATTGGCTCACCAATTTTCCCAGAAGTCTACACCAAGATACAAGTCAGATTTCAGGCATCCCCTGCAACAAAGATGTCAATTTTGGTGAGATACTCCCAATAGAAACATGTCTAAACAAGCTCTGGCCCAGCATGATCCTCATTAGTGCTCTGCAGCTGCAAAGCTGATTGATAATTATAAAACCACTCCCATTAGACCCACTCAGCACAGGGGAACAGAGGAACAAACAGTGACTTCTTCAGAATAGCAAAAGGTAGGAATCTACAACAAGGGTTGTTATAATCATTGAAATGTACATAGGTCACCCAGAGGGGAATGTTTTTTTCTCCACAAAAGTAAGGGCTCATTCACACGTGCAGAGAAAACGCTACGTTTAGATGTGCACTCTGCATAATTTTGTGTGATTCGAAATGTAGCGCTATAGTAATCAATGCGCCCATCACACATCTGGGACTATATATTAAAATATGCCTTGCAATTAGCTGCAGAGAAAGAAAGTAGGACACCTGAGTCCAGGGTCACACGGATCTGCAGATTTTACTCAAAAAATGCACATACATTCTCCTAATTGCATCTGAACATGTTCATGAGCAAATGTGTAGCCATTCATTTGAATGAAAGAAGAACTGTATATGTCTAAATGCTGTATGCAACTAAACTCGTCTGTACATGAGCACTTTAGATGTGTGTTATCTGCAAGATCTTCTGCATGCAGGAACTTACTTTCATGCAGAAAATACACATATGGCCATGTGAACAAACCCTAAACTCCCACTTTTCTAAAGTATATGAATCCCACACATTTACTTCTTTGAATTTTGTGACACATATTCACTATGCCCTGTGGGTAGGCACTGCTGTGTCACACATTCCACAGAGCCTGCCTTCTGAACTACAGTTAGAGGAGGTGTTTCAGGAGGCAGAGTCAGTAGATGAATCTCAGCTTGCAGGCAGCAAGGCACCATGGGATATGTAGTCCTTAGAAATCAAAATGAAACAGCATAGGAAAAGCTGCAAAGTACACAGGGAATCCATGAACTTGTGGAAAGAGACGGCCAACAGAAGGGCAGAACTGACAACATGAAAGAAGATTTTCCAAGTATGCTTATATTGGATTGTTAAACATAACTATTGTTTTGTTATTACAATACTGATGTTAGAGAATGAAACTGAACTTGACAATGGATCTACTTTGAACTTAGCTCACTCTGCATCTCCTGGAAAAAAATCATTTTGTCATCACCTAGCTTTCTCTCCACACAAGGTTGCAATTAACCATTTACCCAGGAAAAGTTGCTGACATTGTTTTCTACAAACTGACTATTACTATAGGTCCTGACATAGCTGTAAATTGGAAGACTTGTATCTGCTAAACAGTGCATATGTTCTTTAAACTAAAACTTCAGGGGAGTTCATTGTCATGATGTATGAAAGGTAAGCATAGGCAGCACAAAACAGGGTTGTCCGACCTTTCAAATGGTGGTCCATGTCAATATTTTATTACAGGGCTAACAGAAGTAAAAAAAAAGAACATTCAATTTATTATTTAAAGCAGAATTTACTCTCTCAATTAATATTGACCATTCCTGGGAGTACAGTAAATGCTACATGCATCATCAACCCTTACTCAAGATGGCCATGGCAAGAAATGCTAGGGGGTGTTTTTCAAAGTGATTTCTCAGCAAAATATTGCTTCAGTTTTAAAAAGAGTACTTGCCATCCATCCCTAAATATCAAAGTCAGCCATAGGTTGTGATCAAATCTGTGACCTAAACTTTTTGTCCCTGTAACTGCCCTTGTTTTATTTATACTGAGCACACTATATTATCCCTAACTTATGTATACCCTGGAGGGTTAACATTTTTGGACTTTTTTATTATTTTTGAATTAGTCCAATAAAATTTGTATCTTTCTTACTACATACTGTCTGGGGTCACTTTATACCTACTGTTTGTTGGGTCTCTTTCCTGTTTACTATTGCTTATGTATACTCTCTTCTGTGATCAGATAGAGCCTGTAAATCAAGAAGCCCCACCCCCTTCCTGACTTTCTTCCTTGCTATTGGGTAAAGCGCTGCGCAAACTGTTGGCGCTATATAAATCCTGTATAATAATAATAATAATAGTCAGCCACCTATTCCTTCTAATGTCAGCATTGAATATTTAATTTGTCCCCCACTACCCATAGATTTTAACAAACAAACCCCATGATGTAAATCCAATGTTAATCATGTTGTCAATTGCATTGTAACATTGTAGATCCATTGTCGTTCACAATGAATGAAGCCCAGAGGATCCACTGACACAAAGTAGAAAACCAATCCAGACGATCTTCTCCCAGTGGACTGTCACTGCAATGGAGAGCTTCCTGGCTCGCTGCTAAATGTCTACAAACTGGCCAGGGATTCTGACTGATGTGATATGATTATGACCATATTTTGTTTAGTAACATCACCTTTGCCGTGATACACACCAGCTTATTTACAATTTGAAACAAGCCAGAGGGCAGGTGGCCATAAGCTGTCATTTAGTGGCAGTAGTATTACCACCACTAAATGAATGACCTCTGGCAGCATCAGCCAAAGATTTGGGCAGGTAGATGAACTGGTCAAATCCAGCCATTTAGTTCACCAGTTTAGCAAACTGTGAACGCTCGGGTTAAGGTCAAACTCATAGCTCATCCTTACACAGAATGTACACAGCATACACATCACACAATAGGGAGCATACACAGCACCCGACTGTACCACTCATAGGGCACAGCATTAACAGCAGGTAGTGCACATAGCACAGGGACTACAAAAATCAATTTTTCAGTTAAGCAAGTGATGGCGAACAATAGGAAGCTATATTTCCCATTGGGTAAGTCATAGCTCTAAACTGTGGAAACACAAAAACTCACCCAAGCTCTACCGCAGTATTGGAAAATATATTAGTAGAGTGCTGGTTCTCAGGCTGTAATGTTCACTGCAAGTCCATAGTAATCATGAGCCAGCAACTCGATAGCATCTTCATTAGAAAACTTTATTATTGCATTACAGCAATGGCAAAATCCATAAGATGTTAACACATTTCGGCCAAAGTCTTCCTCATAGCATATGGCATGCTATGAGGAAGACTTCGGCTGAAACGCGTTAACATCTTATGGATTTTGCCATTGCTGTAGTGCAATAATTATGTTTTCTAATGAAGAACCTATCAAGTTTCCGGCTTAAGATTGTTACTATTTCTGATTTCAAGGGACTGTCTTTGATTTGGTACACAGTCCCTCTGCCCCTCTTTCTTCCTCATTTGGTATTCTTTTACTCATTTTGGTATGATCTATAGTTGTATATTAACTGCCCTTTTTATCTTCCAAAAAGTGTTTCCCAGTGCTAAACCTTTCATCCAATTTCTAAATTGCTGCATTTGTAAAATTCAAAAGCCAGTATAAAGGAATAGTAGTGGTAAAAAAGCACTTGTGGGTTTAACTAATCATTTTTCGTATAATATTCCTTTGGGGGGGAATGGCAGGGGGTGTGTCTTATGTCTACATACTTTTGCTTATAGGCGTCCCTCATTCCCATCTCAATAAGTTCAAAGGTATGGGTAAGTGCCTGTTGGGCATGTTAGATCAGCAAAAGGGTCACTTTAAGTAATGATAATACTAATGATACTTACAGTTAACCACTTTCAGACCGCCTAACTGTAAATGTACATTTTTGTGTACAATGTACAAACAAATGTACAATGTTTTTGACATTAAATACCAGGATTATGACAGCAGCTAGTTGCTATAACCCCCCAGTATTTTTTTTTTTTGTTAGGCAGCTGGCTTTCAAATAAAAGTGATCCCGGTGGCGGATTTGCCCCGGGATCACTTTTATAGGCGGCGGGTGAGGTGCACCACAGCGTCGTAGTAGTTCACTGAGAACTACAAGCTGATAACCGCAAATGATGTCGGGGCTTGTAGTTCATTCATGCACAGAGCTGTGTGAATGAATGACGAGGCCGTGTGGGTGGAGATGATTTTAAAAAGTGACAGCTAGTATGGAAAACTTCTATCCGTACTGCTGCCATAGGGAGAGAGGGCAGAGGGCAGGGATCGCAATATTGGGAACATGTTACATGTTCCACCCTAAAAACAGGTGGAACGTGCAACATGTTCCCAAAGGTGAACTTATCCTTTAACCTCCTTGGCGGTAATCCCGAGCGTGACTCGGGGTTGATTTTTCATTGCAGGAGCGGTAACCCCGAGTCACGCTCGGGGTGGATTGCAGAGAGCGCAGCGGTGTTCTCTTACCTTATCCTGGCGATCCAGCGATGATCTCTCATTGCTGAGATCGCCAGCCGAGAGTCCTGCCGCTCCTCCGTCCCTCCGTTGGTGTGATCACTTCCTAGTTCCGTTCCCTGCAGCAGCAATGCTGCATGGGAGCGGAACTAGGGAGGGAAATTAAAAAAAAAAAAAATGTTGCACAAAACACATTTTATATTATATATATATATATATATATATATATGTATATGCATATATATATATATATATATATATATATATATATATATATATGCATATATATATGCATATATATATATATATATATATATATATGCATATATATATATATATATATATGTGTGTGTGTATATATATATATATATATATATATATATATATATATGCGCATATATATATATATATATATATATATACCGGTATGTATATATATATGCATATATATATGTGTGTATATATATATATATATATATATATATATATATATATATATATATATATATATATATATATGCACACACACACATATATATATATATATATATATAAAATTATATTATTGATTCAATTATAATTCATGCGTTATATATTATATAATATTATTGATTCGATTATAATTTACGTGTTTGTGTTTCAAATTTATCACATCTGGGATGTCTACTAGAGTCTTGTTTTGGTCAGGTTTAAGTCAGTAATTACTAAGAATTGTAGGCCTATAATACATAACGCCAAATTTCCATGAAAACAATTGTACCGCTTTTGGTATGTAATTCCTGACATAATCATACCGCCAGGGAGGTTAAAGGTAAATGAGAGATCTGAGGTCCTTTTGACCCCAGATCTCTCAATAAAGAGGACCTGTCATGCTTATTTCTATTACAAGGGATGTTTACATCACTTCTAATAGGAATAAAAGTGATAAAAAAAAAACTAAAAATAAAGGGACAGTGTAAAAAAAAAAAAAAAAGTAAGATGAATAAGAAAAAACACACACGTAAGTCGCGATCGCATATGTAAACAGTGTTCAAACCAGACATGTGGGGTATAGCCACGATCTTTTGCGTGAGAGCAATAATTCTGGTGCTAGATCTCCTCTGTAACTCTAAAGCGGTAACCTGTAAAAAATGTTAAAGCGTGGCCTATTGAGATTAAGTACTGTAGTTTGTCACCATGCCATGAGCATGCGCAATTTTAAAGTATGACATGCTAGGTATCTATTTACTCAGTGTAACATCATCTTTCACATTATACAAAAAACTGGGCTAACCTTACAATTTTTATTTTTAAATTCATAAAATTTAATTTTTTCCACATAAATTGCGTTTGAAAGACCGCTGCACAAATACAGTGTGACAGAATTTAGCAACAACTGCCATTTTATTCTCTAAGGTCTCTGTTAAAATATATATATACAGGTCCCTCTCAAAAAATTAGCATATTGTGATAAAGTTCATTATTTTCTGTAATGTACTGATAAACATTAGACTTTCATATATTTTAGATTCATTACACACAACTGAAGTAGTGCAAGCCTTTTATTGTTTTAATATTGATGATTTTGGCATACAGCTCATGAAAAACCAAAATTCCTATCTAAAAAAATTAGCATATTTCATCCGACCAATAAAAGAAAAGTGTTTTTAATCCAAAAAAATTCAACCTTCAAATAATTATGTTCAGTTATGCACTCAATACTTGGTCGGGAATCCTTTTGCAGAAATGACTGCTTCAATGCGGCGTGGCATGGAGGCAATCAGCCTGTGGCACTGCTGTGGTGTTATGGAGGCCCAGGATGCTTCGATAGCGGCCTTGAGCTCATCCAGAGTGTTGGGTCTTGCGTCTCTCAACTTTCTCTTCACAACATCCCACAGATTCTCTATGGGGTTTAGGTCAGAAGAGTTGGCAGGCCAATTGAGCACAGTAATACCATGGTCAGTAAACCATTTACCAGCGGTTTTGGCACTGTGAGCAGGTGCCAGGTCGTGCTGAAAAATGAAATCTTCATCTCCATAAAGCTTTTCAGCAGATGGAAGCATGACATGCTCCAAAATCTCCTGATAGCTAGCTGCATTGACCCAGCCCTTGATAAAACACAGTGGACCAACACCAGCAGCTGACATGGCACCCCAGATCATCACTAACTGTGGGTACTTGACACTGGACTTCAGGCATTTTGGCATTTCCCTCTCCCCAGTCTTCCTCCAGACACTGGCACCTTGATTTCCGAATGACATGCAAAATTTGCTTTCATCCGAAAAAAGTACTTTGGACCGCTTCTCTGTAGCCCAGGTCAGGCGCTTCTGCCGCTGTTTCTGGTTCAAAAGTGGCTTGACCTGGGGAATGCGGCACCTGTAGCCCATTTCCTGCACACGCCTGTACACGGTGGCTCTAGATGTTTCTACTCCAGACTCAGTCCACTGCTTCCGCAGGTCCCCCAAGGTCTGGAATCGGTCCTTCTCCACAATCTTCCTCAGGGTCCGGTCACCTCTTCTCGTTGTGCAGCGTTTTCTGCCACACTTTTTCCTTCCCACAGACTTCCCACTGAGGTGCCTTGATACAGCACTCTGGGAACAGCCTATTCGTTCAGAAATTTCTTTCTGTCTCTTGCTTGAGGGTGTCAATGATGGCCTTCTAGACAGCAGTCAGGTCGGCAGTCTTACCCATGATTGCGGTTTTGAGTAATGAACCAAGCTGGGAGTTTTTAAAAGCCTTAGGAATCTTTTGCAGGTGTTTAGAGTTAATTAGTTGATTCAGATGATTAGATTAATAGCTCGTTTAGAGAACCTTTTCATGATATGCTAATTTTTTGAGATAGGAATTTGGGGTTTTCATGAGCTGTATGCCAAAATCATCAATATTAAAACAATAAAAGGCTTGCACTACTTCAGTTGTGTGTAATGAATCTAAAATATATGAAAGTCTAATGTTTATCAGTACATTACAGAAACAAATGAACTTTATCACAATATGCTAATTTTTTGAGAGGGACCTGTATATATATATGTATATATATATATATATATATATATATAATGTTTGGGGGTTCTAAGTAATTTTCGAGCAAAATGTACAGATTTTTACTTGTAAACAACAAATGTCAGAAAAAGACCTGGTCTTAAAGTGGTGTTAATGCAAATCAGGAAGCGTTTTGGGGGATATTTTTTATTAGGGTACATGCATATGGATGTTTTGCAAAAGAGTATCTGTGTGCGCACATGGCGGGCTGTATGTGCCACCTGAGGCTCTGAAAAATGTTTGGACTTACCCTAAAGCTCTTTTGCACATGTAAATGTCCATATGCATGTAGCCCTAGAGCCCTTTCACATTAAGGGGCTTTTCAAGCGCATTGGCACTAAAAAAGCACCTGAAAAGCTCACAAAAACGTATTCCCATTTAAACTAAAGTAATGAATGCTTTCACACTGGGGCAGTGCCCTGAAAAATATCCTGCAAGCAGCATCTTTGAAGCATGTTTGGAGAGCTCAAAATCGCCCCTCTCCATTGAAATGATTAGGAAGAGAGGCAGCATAGCAGGCAAGATGACTACAATTGCGTCTTTGTACGCCCCCAATAATGCTCATGCTACGTTTTTTAAGCACTTTTTTGAGGTGCTTGGCAGGTTTGAGTCCCCTCACATGGTGGTTGGGGGGGACTTTAATCTGTCAGGTCACCCATCACTTGACAGGAGCAGGGTTGCAGCCTCTTCCAAAGCTTTCCCTAAGAGTTTAACCCGTGCACTTAGCGACCTGCAATTGGTAGATGCATGGCGTGCTCACAATGTCGGTGTTAGGGTATATACTTATTATTCACACCCACATGATAGTTCTGCTAGGTTGGACTATATCTTTTGCACACCTGTTTTGCTAGCAAACTCTTCGGATGCGCATATTCACATATGCCCGTGGTCCAATCATCAGATTGTGTTGTTTGGGGCCTCTGGTGTAGGTCTGGAGAGATCAACGTTTAATTGGAGACTTAATGACTCATTACTAAATGACCCTACACTGGTTGCCTAGATTTCCTCCTCTTTAGAAGAATACTTCACAATTAATGAAAATGAAGACACTCCCACGCCCATTATCTGGACGGCACATAAAGCAGTGATTAGGGGTAAATTCATTGAGATGGCCTCTTCCAGAAATAAATCAAGATTGGCTAATATTAAATCCCTAACTAAAGAACCTGCACAACCTTTCTCCTTCCCCCGCCCTGTTGGATCAGATTTCTGTCAAAAGAAAGGCCTTAGATGAGATTCTTTCTAATGACACTGAAAAAGCACTTAGATGGTCTAAAGCCAAATTTATCCTTAATAGTAACTCCTCGTCCACAATGTTTGCCAAAAAACTTACACAAGCAGTTAAACCCACTCATGTATATAAACTTAGAAGACCTGATGGAGAAATGGTTTCTCACCCCAAAGAAGTTCTGGAAGTTTTTACAAACTTCTATAAAGATCTCCTCTCGGTGTCTTCTACTGTGCCTTTGACAGAGTTTAATGCTTGGATTGACAAACTACCTATCCCTTCCCTCTCAGACCGGCAGAGGAAGGCGTTGGAGGCGCCATGCACAGTTGAAGAGGTGCTAGACATAATAAAGTCCTTGAAGTCATCCACGGCCCATGGGCCAGATGGCTTTTCCACTTCCTATTATAAGTCCTTTGCCTCAATTTTGGCCCTTAAATTAACTAAATTATTTAACTGTATCCTTCAAGGTAGCAGCTTTCCTGAAGAGATGCTTCTCGCAAATATGTCCCTCATCCCCAAGCCCGATAAAGATCACACCCTCCCGCAAAATTTTAGACCCATCTCGGTTATGAATAATGACCTTAAACTTTTTGTCCGCTTTCTGGCTAATAGATTGGCTAGTAACATTAATCAACTAATTAATCCAGACCAAACTGGTTTTATTCCAGCTAGACAACTTACAGATAAGATAACATCAGACTGGTCACTAACATAATTCAGGATGCTGGTATCAGCAAATTCCCTACTTGTCTAGTTAGTTTGGACATCCACAAGGCGTTTGACAGCGTCAGTTGGTCCTACGTGGAACATCTATTACCCAGATATGGTTTGGGTGACAGATTCATTCACGGCTTTAGAGCCCTGTATGAATCTCCGCAGACGAGGGTCCGCCTGCCTGGTTGTAACTCCACTTTTTTCCATCTGAAGAGGGGTACCAGACAGGGGTGTCCTCTTTCCCCTCCTTTGTTTGCCCTGGCCATCGAACCCCTAGCAACTTCTATTAGAAATAATACTATGATAAGTGGATATCATAAGGAAGGGAACGAATTTAAACGTAGTCTCTATGCCGATGATGTACTATTGTTCTTGTCTAACCCTCATATATCTTTGCCTCAGCTGCTAGTGGAACTTGAGATATTTCGCACTATTTCGGGTTTGGGGGTTAATATTTCCAAATGCTCACTCATGCCGATCAACTTGCCAAACTGGATGTAAGTTTCCATTAGAGAGCGTTACTCATTCTCTTGGTGCACTAGATCATTTAGATACTTGGGGGTTCAGATTACCCCCACATTATGACTCCCTATTCTTATTAAACTTTCCTCAAATATTTAAAAAATTAGGGTTATTGTTAAAAACCTGGTCTTCATACCATATCTCATTCCTGGGTAGAGTCTTAGCAGTAAAAATGATTATACTTCCCAAGATTTTGTTTTTCTTCAGAGCCGTTCCCATTAATGTACCCAAGTCTCACATCATCTCTTTTCAGCGGGAAGTGTCGAAATTTGTCTGGTTTGGGAAAAGACCTAGATATAACAAACACGTCCTTTATGCCCCTCAATCCCTTGGCGGTCTGGGACTCCCATATTTGTGGTCTTATTACCTCTCAGCTAAACTTTCGCAGATGGCACAGTGGAACGCCATGGAAAATTATATCCCATGGCTAGCCTTTGAACAGGCCTCAGTTGCCTCATGTTCTCTTCAAGCTATTCTGTGGGGTGGATCACTACCGCTTAGATATAATACATTTCCCAACAAAATAATTAATCACTTATACCAGTTGTGGTTAAAGCTGAAAGTTTCTCTTAAGTTGGTATCCCAGATCTCTCCTCTGACTTCATATTTGGGCCATATGGATTCCCCGTCCTGTTGAATAGAGAGGATTTAGAACCCTGGATCTCCAGAAACTTGGTTTCCTTTAAAACTTTATCTGTATGTAACACATTTTGTACCTTTGAGCAACTTGAACATTTGCATAAGCTCCCTAGCTCTGAGAAAGACCATTATATCATTGTAAAGAATTTTTTCATTCACAGGGTTCTTTATCACTGCACCCACCTTACACAGTATTTGAAACCATTTGCTCTTCCTCCCCTAGAGGCAGGGGTCTAATCTCATTGCTGTACTCATATTTGAATAATTCCCCTTTCCCGCAGAGACATAATTATATGATCAAATGGGAAAAAGACCTTGACTGTGTTTTTTCAGTTCTAGAATGGCAGGGTATGTTGAGTAATTTGCGTAAATGCTCACGCTCTAGTGCGTGTAGAGAGTCCCCTCTTAAACTTTTTACCAGATGGTATATGACCCCCTCCCAAGTGCACTCTTTCTACGGTTCAGTGTCACCCTCTTGTTTCAGGGGTTGCTCAGAGGAGGGCACTCTGCTTCATCTCTTCTGGAGCTGCAGTCGTTTGCAGCCCATCTGGGAGCAAGCCCAAAACATTATATCACGAATAGTGGGGTCAAATGTTTCCCTCTCTCCAAAGGTTTGCCTACTCTTTGCAAGAGTCCCTGGAATCCCCATCCCAGCCTCCAAATTGTTTCACACGTTGATGTGTTCCATTCACTGGATGGTTGCCTTCAATTGGCAATCTGACACCCTCATCTGGTCTCAAGTGCTACAGTGCCTTGCAAAAGTATTCGGCCCCCTTGAACTTTGTGACCTTTTGCCACATTTCAGGCTTCAAACATAAAGATATAAAACTGTAATTTTTTGTGAAGAATCAACAACAAGTGGGACACAATCATGAAGTGGAGCGGAATTTATTGGGTATTTCAAACTTTGTTAACAAATAAAAAACTGAAAAATTGGGCGTGCAAAATTATTCAGCCCCTTTACTTTCAGTGCAGCAAACTCTCTCCAGAAGTTCAGTGAGGATCTCTGAATGATCCAATGCTGACCTAAATGACTAATGATGATAACTAGAATCCACCTGTGTGTAATCAAGACTCTGTATAAATGCACCTGCACTGTGATAGTCTCAGAGGTCCGTTTAAAACGCAGAGAGCATCATGAAGAACAAGGAACACACCAGGCAGGTCTGAGATACTGTTGTGGAGAGGTTTAAAGCCGGATTTGAATACTAAAAGATTTTCCAAGCTTTAAATATCCCAAGGAGCACTGTGCAAGCGATAATACTGAAATGGAAGGAGTATCAGACCACTGCAAATCTACGAAGACCTGGTCGTCCCTCTAAACTTGCAGCTCATACAAGGAGAAGACTGATCAGAGATGCAGCCAAGAGGCCCATGATCACTCTGGATGAACTGCAGAGATCTACAGCTGAGGTGGGAGACTCTGTCCATAGGACAACAATCAGTCGTATACTGCACAAATCTGGCCTTTATGGAAGAGTGGCAAGAAGAAAGCCATTTCTTAAAGATATCCATAAAAAGTGTTGTTTAAAGTTTGCCACAAGCCACCTAGGAGACACACCAAACATGTGGAAGAAGGTGCTCTGGTCAGATGAAACCAAAAACGAACTTTTTGGCAACAATGCAAAACGTTATGTTTGGCGTAAAAGCAACACAGCTCATCACCCTGAACACACCATACCCACTGTCAAACATGGTGGTGGCAGCATCATGGTTTGGGCCTGCTTTTCTTCAGCAGGGACAGGGAAGATGGTTAAAATTGATGGGAAGATGGATGGAGCCAAATACAGGAACATTCTGGAAGAAAACCTGATGGAGTCTGCAAAAGACCTCAGACTGGGACGGAGATTTGTCTTCCAACAAGACAATGATCCAAAACATAAAGCAAAATCTACAATGGAATGGTTCACAAATAAACACATCCAGGTGTTAGAATGGCCAAGTCAAAGTCCAGACCTGAATCCAATCGAGAATCTGTGGAAAGAACTGAAAACTGCTGTTCACAAACGCTCTCCATCCAACCTCACTGAGCTCAAGCTGTTTTGCAAGGAGGAATGGGCAAAAATTTCAGTCTCTCGATGTGCAAAACTGATAGAGACATACCCCAAGCGACTTACAGCTGCAATCGCAGCAAAAGGTGGCGCTACAAAGTATTAACTTAAGGGGGCTGAATAATTTTGCACGCCCAATTTTTCAGTTTTTTATTTGTTAAAAAAGTTTGAAATATCCAATACATTTCATTCTACTTCATAATTGTGTCCAACTTGTTGTTGATTCTTCACAAAAAAATACAGTTTTATATCTTTATGTTTGAAGCCTGAAATGTGGCAAAAGGTCGAAAAGTTCAAGGGGGCCGAATACTTTCGCAAAGCACTGTATCTAGAATGGATAACATCAAGCTCTCAGAAAAAGTCTATCACTCTTTACATAACTCGATGACAACTTTTCATGCCAAGTGGGCCATTTGGGATTCTTGCTGATTGTTGTCATTGTTTTAGATGATGCTTGTATTGTGTCCTTCAAGTTGATTAAGGGCTTTCTCATGTAATCTCTTGCTTGATCCGCATGTATATCATGACCAACGTTCTTTTGCTATTTGCACTGTTTTCTTACCCACTTTATACTTTTGTATTCTGTTGTATAATGTGACTTGAGATGTTTGCAATGACTTTCTAATAAAAATCTTTTGTAAACAAAGAAATGATTAGGAAGGGCCTCAAAAGCACCTGAAAAAGTGCTTCAAACGTACCTCAAAATTGTTCTTGAAGCAAATTTTGAGTGACGTGTGCTTACAAAAAAGAGCACCGCTAACACCTGAAAAGCCCCTGAAAAGTGTCGCAAAAGAGCTCAGCATTTTATGGGCAGTTTTCAAGCAACTCAGTGTGAAAGGGCTCTTATGGCAAAGACCAGAAAAAAAAAATAGTTTTCTTTTTAGCTAAACATAAACTATTACATACAAATAAAAAAATTACGCCTAAAATATTCCCTAATGGTTAAGCTGAGAACAAGAAAAAGATAAAATGGTGCTCAATCAATTTAAAGTACAAAAGGAGCAGTCTGCAAATACTGTATATACCAAAAACAAAAGTTCTTAGGCACATCATCATGTCAGGCTGCAAAAGAAGCCTTGTTAACGTTCTAACATTTCAAGAAAAACTGAACTCTGAAATAAATACACACAGATTGGTGTGTGTATTATGACACCCTGGAAACGTGAAAGGAAACGCGACAGAACTCAATGCACATTGTCTAAAAAGGCTGGAATATTTTCACATTTTTGCTAGGCAAAATGTTAACATGTTAACTGACTCTAGAAAGGTATGCACATTAAGCCTGGCATGCCAGCAGGAATTGAAGCTATGCGTGAAAACCAACATCTACTTACACTTTCTTTAATCTTCTTGTTGATACATTACCCCTATGCTGATACAAACAACACCAGCAGGGATGCTTTAACCGCTTCAGAATACACTGTGCACAGTCTAAACATAGACAGCTTGCTATATACAATGGTAAATACAGTCCTGTATATTCACATACGTAAACACACACACATATGTGAATTAGGGTTCCAACAAACATAATGACCTGTATGCTTTCAAACACATTTTTAAATTGATTAACAATGACATCTTACAATCAAAACTAAAACTGGGACCAAATGTTTTGGATTTGGAATTTTGAGTATATTCTGGTGAGTAAAAAAATTGGACAAAATGATAAATGAAGTCAGTTGCCCTGAAAGCCTTAATACTGTACGTAAAATATGGTGTTGTGGCATTATGTGTGTTTGATCAAAATGTGAGAATGTTTATTAACCACTTAAGCCCCGGAAGATTTTACCCCCTTCCTGACCAGGGCCTATTTTGCGATTCGGCACTGCTTAAATTTAACGGACAATTGCGCGGTCGTGCGACACTGTACCCAAACAAATTTGACATCCTTTTTTTTCCCATAAACAGAGCTTTCTTTTGGTGGTATTTGATCACCTGTGCGATTTTTTGATCATGCGCTATAAACAAAAAAAAGAACAACAATTTTGCAAAAATAACAATATTTTTCACATTTTTTTTATATGAAATTCCCCCAAAAAAATGTAAAAATCTAAATTTTTTAACATTTTAGGCCAATTTGTTTTCTGCTACATATGTTTGGAAAAAAAATCGCAAAAAGTGTATTTTGATTGGTTTGCGCAAAAGTTATTGCATTTACTAACTAAGGGAAAGATTTTTGTCATTTTTATTGTTTTTTTTTTTAACGAGTAATGGCGGTGATCTGCGATTTATTTTGCGGGATTGCGACATTGCGGCTGACAGATCGGACCCTTGACTGACATTTTTGACACTTTTGGGGTTACCAGTGACATTACTACAGTAATCAGTGCTATACATATGCACTGTTACTGTAAAAATGACACTGGCAGGGAAGGGGTTAACTTTATTTGAGAGGGAGGGGTTAAGTGTGTCCCTAGGGGCGTGATTCTAACTGTGATTGGATGTGGCTGTGTGTGTGTAACAGCAGAGATCAACGGTCCTACATAGCAGGACCGTATGATCTGTGCTGTTACACAGGGGAGAATGGCAGGCGGCTTTGTTTACATTAGCCGCCTTCCTTTCTCCCGGTGTAACCGACGATCGCGAGTGACCGGCGGACATTGGGTCCGCCGGTCACTCTCGCAGGGGGGTCCATGAACTAGCGGGAGCGGAAGCGCCTCCGGCGGCGCGCGCTCGCTCCCTAGAGCCTCACAGGCAAGCGACGTAGTACTACGTCACTTTGCCTGTGAGGGGCTGACCGCCACAGTAAATAGTCGTGTGGTGGTCGGCAAGTGGTTAAGCGTGGTTAGTAGAAATTTTCTTTCACCTATATTCTGTAGGCAGCTCTACTGTCAATGTCAGTTCAAAGACAGTACCTTAACTGGCCACCAAAACAGTCTCCTTGGTTAGAGAAACAGCAATTGGCAGGGTTAAGCCATAAAGTATGAAAAAGTCAGGTCCTGGTAATAATGTAAAACGCACAGCCCAAAGTCCTGGACCTACAAGTAGGGGAAGGCTGGAAATCCTACACAGACGTTCGTTTGTTTAATTAACAATCCTTGAGCAGCTACCTGATGTCCCCCAGGGGATAGGTACTGTGTTAGAAATTGGAGAAAGGAGGCACTTCTAGGAGTACCAAAAGGTCCAAGGATTGGAGGTTAATCAGTTTATAGTAGTGCTCACCTCTCCAGGTGGCCAGAAAACACATTGTGTATCACAGCAATCAGGCTTTTGATGCATCTCAATTATGCATTCTGACATGGCTTCTTGGAGACTAAGAAATTAAACCTGTCCTCAAAGACATGAAGATTAACTCTGTCTCTTCATAAATTCCAACTGCCAGATATCAGCCTAGGTCAGCAGCCTGTTAGACAGGACAATTCAATTTGTTGCAGTTTGGCTGGTACGTTGAGCTAGGAATTTTTCTTTGTTGTTGTTTGACATGCGTCACCCTTCCATGTGCTCCTTGCAGTTAAGGCCAGTTAAAGGTTGGAGCAGTTGCCATTTGTTTGTTCTAGGTCGGCAGCATATCTGTGTAAACTAGAGAGGCCTGGGCACATGCTGCCCATGTGTCAGATTTCAAGCTGCTTTTGCATCACATAGGAGTAATGATGAGTCTAACATACCTGGGTACGGTTCAGGACAGCTTTGCCCAGCATTACTGAAGTTCATGTGCTGAAACCAAACAACATATCAATATCAACGGGTGCCAAATCTTAGAAATCAGTATTGACAATTTTCTAAGCTAAGGCTAGGGACTGACAAACAAATGGCATGGGGGATTGGGCACTGCACTGGGTAACATGTACCACATTTTAACAATATCTATTGCAGGATGTGGAAACCTTAAAAGAAGACTTGAACAAAATAATGGAGTGGGCATCTGCATGGCAAATGAGGTTTAATGTTGAAAAATGTAAGGTAATGCATTTGGGTGCCAGAAATACAAGTGCAAGTTACTCACTAGGGGGAGAGCCTTTGGGGAATATAAGATGGAAAAGGATCTGGGGGTCCAAGTAGACAGCAAGCTCAGCAATGACAGGCAATGTCAAGCTGCTGCAAGCAAAGCCAACAGAATATTGCCATGTATTAAAAAGGGGATTCACTCCAGAGATAAAACGATAATTCTCCCACTCTACAAGACTTTGGTCCTCGAGTATGGGCACCGGTCCTCAGGAAGGATGTGCTAGAACTGGAGAGAGTCCTGTGAAGGGCAACAAAGTAATAAAGGTTGGGAAATCCCTCTCTCAGCCCTCTAGACCACTCCTATGTGTAAGCCACCCTGTGTTTATTAGGGACACAGGGTGACCAAGGAAATGGACAGCTACTTAATGGACACTGAGAATATGGTTTGGATTACTTCAAATGGGACATTAATATTTATCAGCCATATACTGTGCCTTGGCATTTTCCATGTTTTGTTGCCTCACAACCTGGAATTAACATGGATAGTTCGAGGATTTGCATCATTTAATATACAGAGCATGCCAACAACTTGGATTTGGATGGTTTGCGCTTGTGAACAGCAATCTTTAAGTCTGACCACAGATTTTCTATTGGATTGAGGTCTGGGCTTTGACTAGGCCATTCCAACAAATGTACATGCTTCCCTTTAAACCATTCAAGTGTTGCTTTAGCAGTGTGTTTGGGGTCATTGTCCTGCTGGAAGGTGAACCTCCGTCCTAGCCTCGAATCACGCACAGAGTGGTACTGGTTTTGCTCAAGAATATCCCTGTATTTAGCACCATCCATCTTTCCCTCAACTTTGACCAGTTTCCCAGTCCCAGCTGCTGAAAAACATCCCCACAGCATGATGCTGTAACCACCATGTTTCACTGTGGGGATGGTGTTCTTTGGGTGATGTGATGTGTTGGGTTTTCGCCAGACATAGCCTTTTCTTTGATGGCCAAAAAGTTCAATTTTAGTCTCATCAGACCAGAGCACCTTCCTCCATACATTTTGCAAGTCTCCCACATGCCTTTTCGCAAACTCAAAACGTGCCATTTTTTGCTGAAAGTAATGGCTTTCTTCTGGCCACTCTGCCATAAAGCCCAACTCTTTGGAGCGTACGGCTTATTGTCTTCATATGTACAGATACTCCAGTCTCTGCTGTGGAACTCTGCAGCTCCTTCAGGGTTACCTTAGGTCTCTCTGCTGCCTCTTTGATTAATGCCCTCCTTGCCCGATCCGTGAGTTTCGGTGGGTGGCTGCCTCTTGGCAGGTTTGCTGTTGTGCCATGTTCTTTCCATTTGGCTATGGTAGATTTGATGGTACTCCTGGGGATAATCAAAGGTTTGGATATTTTTTTATACTCTAACCCTGACTTGTACTTCTTAACAACATTGTCCCTTACTTGTTTGGAGAGTTCCTTGGTCTTCATGGCAGTGTTTGGTTAGTGGTGCCTTTTGCTTAGGCGTTGCAGCCTCTGTGGCCTTTTAAAAAAGGTGTGTATATGTAATGACAGATCATGTGACACTTAGATTGCACACAGGTGGACATAATTTCATTAATTATGTGACTTCTGAAGGTAATTGGTTGCACCAGAGCTTTTCATGGGCTTTATAACAAAGGGGATGAATACATATGCACATGCCAATTTCCTGTTTTCTATTTCTAAAAAATAGTTTTATGTATATTTTTTTTCTCATTTCACTTCACCAACTTAGACTGTTGTGTTCTGATCCATCTTATACACTTCAGATTACCAAAACATTGAACTTCAGGCTGTAATGTAACAAAATATGTAAAAAGTCAAGGGGGGGGTGAATACTTTTGCAAGGCACTGTATCTCAAGAAATATGAAGACAATTCCTGGCCTGTTATTCTGAACATGTTCATTGAAAGACCTAATCACATTGGCCTCTGTTCCATGTTCTTCAATGTAATAGATGGACAGTCTGGCGCTGGTGGTCTCATGCTATTGTCTGTGTATTAATGTGTGATGTGTTTTCTGTTAAGCATGTCTGTCCCATTGTTAATTGTTAATGAACTCAGATATTGTTTCTGTCCATATGGCTAGATAATTAGTTCAGGTAATTATATTTCTGTGTACAATTTCCTCTGCATATGATAATGTAATCAGGCACCTGACCAGGTGGGGTAATTTGATCAGGAGGGGATGTCCAACCTTTATATATTGTGTGTGAGACTGTTCAATCAAGTTGAAGGTTCAAGAACTTATACATTAAGTTGTTGGCTAGCTTTGTAATGGGGGGCAGCTAGAATATCTGATATCCATGTTCAAGACTGGAGGAAGCGGTATTCTGACGGAAGCCCACAAACACAGTGTGGGTCGTGGTTCCATTACAAGACCTACTCAGCACAGAGGCACAGAGGAACAAACAGTGATTTCTTCAGAATAACAAAAGGTAGGAATCAGCAACAAAGGTTGTTATAATCCTTTTAATGTACATAGATCACCCGGGGGGGGGGGGGGGTGTTTTTATCTCAATAAAAGTAGAGTTACTTTTTAAGGCATATTTATTTATTTTTTTAATTTTCAAGTTCGACTCGAACATTGGGTGTACGTGTGTTCAGGTGTTCGAACACTCAGGGCGCTCAGCGGCAGGTTCGCTCGCCGATGAGTGCCCCATAATGCACTGTGCGATTGCAGTGCATTAAGTGCGTGTTATTGGCCAAAGCATGCACCTGACCTGTATGCTTTTGCCAATCACAGCGCAATGTTCTGTCTGAGCCATGATTGGCCAAAGGCAGGGTGCTTTTAGCCAATCATGGCTCAGGGGCTAAGTCCACGCCCCACACTATATAAGGCTGCTGCTGACACAGCAGCCGTCTATAGTGTGTGAAAATAGAGGTCAGGCAGGTAGCTAGTGGATAGTTTGTTGATTTAGTTTAGTGCAGTCAGTGTAGTGTACAGGGTATACCCCACTTTTAAAATGTATAGATATGTTGTAGTCCTGGGTCCCCTCTCGGTGCTCCCCAAATTTTGTCACATATAGTTCCTGAGCAGTGCCCTGCCAAGCTGACCAATATTTACCATAGATGCCAAAGAGCACTGAAAGCTGAAAATTGGTCTAGGCAGGAAGGGGGTGAAAGTGCCCTGTATTTAAGTGGTTAAGGGGAACCCTATGACAGAATTGAAAAAAAAAACCGCATGGGTCCCCCCCCCAAAATCTATACCAGGCCATTTGGGTCTGGTATAGATTTTAAGGAGAGCTCTACACCAAAATTAAAAAAATAAATGGCGTGGGGTCCCCCCCCCCCAAAATCCATACCAGGCTCTTTTGGTCTGGTACAGATTTTAGGGGAACTCCATGCCAAAATGTAAAAATAAATGGCATGGGGTCCCCTCCAAAATCCATACCAGACCCTTATCTGAGCATGCAGCCTGGCAGGCCAGGATGGGGGAGACGAGCAAGCCCCCCTCCTCCTGAACCATACCAGGTCGCTTTCCCTCAACATGGAGAGGGTGCTTTGGGGTACCCCTACCCATTCACCAAAAAAGTGTACAAAAAAATAAACACAAAAGACAGTTTTTGACAAGTCCTTTATTAAAAAAAAAAAGAAAATAGTGTCCCTCGATGTAAATCCATCGTCAATCACGACACCACAATCTCCACACCTCTTCTGAGGCGTCCTGCCATATGCCACTCTTGAGCTTTGACAGCTGTTTTATAAGCAAGGAGTGGAGCCACCTGGTTACATCACCCCTGGGGCAAGCCCCTTCTGACATCATAGGACATCACGTGGCATCAGATGGGGTGGTGACTGGGCCCCTTGCCTATAAAATAGCTGTCAAGGCTCAAGAGTGGTATAAGGTGGGACGCCTCAGAAGAGGTGAAGCGTTTTTAATTTTTTTTCTATTTTTCGGGTGTGGAAAGCGTCGTGATTGACAATGGATTTACATTGAGGGACACTATTTATTTAGTTTTATTTTTGAATAAAGGACTTGTCCAAAACTGTCTTTTGGGTTTCTTTTTGTACACTTTTTTGGTGAATGGGTAGGGGTACAATGTACTTGTTAAAGGGGGCTTCCAAATTCCGATAAGTCCCCCACATGCAGACCCCCACAACCACAGCCCAGGGTTGTCGGGAGGAGGCCCTTGTCCCCATCAACCCTCCCCATGTTGAGGGCAAGTGGCCTGGTATGGTTCAGGAGGGGGGGCTCGCTCGTCCCCCCCCCTATTCTGGCCTGCCAAGCTCCATGCTCGGATAAGGGTCTGATGTGGATTTTGGGGGGGACCCCACGCTGTTTTTTTTCACACTTTGGAATGGGGTTCCCCGAAAAATCCAAAAAACCATACCAGATCAGAAGGGCCTGCTATGGACTGGGGGGTGGGGGGGGGGGGAGGGGACCCTACGCAGTTTTTTTCATTTTTTTTATCTGTATTGCCAAGAGCCGACAATACATTACAACCGCGAGCAAATTTACATGACATTTTTTCCTTTAGAAATGTCAGTATTGCTGCAACAGGCTACATACTTCGTACAGATGCGCCACTTTACAGGCACATAAAGGGGACCCCCCAGGCACAATATTTAAAGGAGTTTTTCATTCGTTTTTTGTTTCACTTTAACCACTTAAGCCCCGGAGGATTTGGCTGCTAAAGGTCCAGACCCCTTTTTTCAACTTGGCACTTCGTGACTTTAACTGATAATTGCGCGGTCATGCAATGCAGTATCTAAACGAAATTTACGTCCTTTTTTTCCCACAAACAGAGCTTTCTTTTGGTGGTATTTGATCACCTCTGCGCTTTTTATTTTTTGCGATATTAATAAAAAAAGAGCGAAAATTTTGCAAAAAAATGACATTTTCAACTTTGTCTTTTAAAAAATATCCAATATACTCAATTTATGTCATTTTTTTTGGCCAAAATATATTTAGCTACATGTCTTTGACAAAAAAAAAATCAATGAGCGTATTTTTATTGGTTTGCGCAAAAGTTATAGCGTCTACAAACTATGGTGTAAATACTGAAATTTACGAAGCTTTAATTTCTGACTGCCTATCTCATTTCATGAAGTGCTAAAATGGCGGGGCAGTACAAAACCCCCCCAAACTACCACTTTTTGGAAAGTAGACATCCTAAGGAATGTTCTGAGGGGCATGTTGAGCTCATTGAATATTTTATTTTTTTGTCACAGGTGTTTGAAAAATGACAAAAATAATTTTTTTTTTTTTTTTTACACAAAGTTGTCATTGAAATGATATATTGCTCACACATGCCATGGGTATATGTGTAATTACACCCCAAAATATATTCTGCTGCTTCTCCTGAGTACAGGGATACCACATATGTGAGACTTTTTGGGAGCGTAGCTGTGTACGGGAGCCGGAAAACAAATCACCACCATCAGAATTTCAAAGGGCGTACATTTTTCATTGCATTTTCTCACTACCTATAACGGTTTTGGAGGCCCTGAAATGTCAAGATACCACAAAACCCCCCCAAATGACCCCATTTTGGAAAGTAGACACCCCAAGCTGTTTGCTGAGAGGCATGGTGAGTCCATGGAATATTTTATATTTTGCCACAAGTTTCGGGAAAATTACAATTTTTTTTTTTAATTTTTTTTTTTTACACAACGTTGTCACTAAAAGATAAATTTCTCACACATGCCATGGGTATATGTGGAATGACACCCCAAAATACATTCTGCCACTTCTCCTGAGTATGGGGATGCCCCATGTGTGAGACTTTTTGGGAGCCTAGCTGTGTACAGGACCGCGAAAACCAATCAACACTCTCAGGTTTTCTAATGGCGTAAATTGTTCATGTCACCTCTGCACTACCTGTCGCAGTTTCGGAGGCCCTAAAATTCCAAAATAGCACAAAACCCCCCCAAATGACCCCATTTTGCAAAGTAGACACCCCAAGCTATTTGCTGAGAGGCATGGTGAGTCCATGGAATATTTTATATTTTGCCACAAGTTCCGGGAAATATATATATATATATATATTTTTTTTTTTTTTACACAAAGTTGTCAGTAAATGATATATTGCTCACACATGCCATGGGTATATGTGAAATGACACCCCAAAATACATTCTGCTGCTTCTCCTGAGTACAAGGATACCCCATGTGTAAGACTTTTTTGCAGTCTAGCCGCGTACAGGACCCCGAAAACCAATCTGCACCTTCTGGCTTTCTAAGGGCGTAAATTGTTGATCTCACTCCTTACTACCTATCACACTTTTGAAGTCCATAAAAGGCCAAGATGGCACAAAACCCCCCCAAATGACCCCATTTTGCAAAGTAGACACTCCAATCTATTTGCTGAGAGGCATGGTGAGTATTTTGCAGCTCTCATTTTTTTTGGAAAATGAAGAAAAAACAGGAAAATGCATTTTTTTTCCTCTTTTTTCAATTTCCAAAACTTTGTGACAAAAAGTGAGATCTGCAAAACACTCAACATGCCTCTCTGCAAATAGCTCAGGGTGTCTACTTTCCAAAATGGGGTCATTTGGGGGGGTTTTGTGCTATCTTGGAATTTTAGGGCCTCCGAAACTGTGATAGGTAGTCAGGAGTGAAATCAACAATTTACGCCCTTGGAAAGCCTGAAAGTGGAGGTTGGTTTTCGGGGTCCTGTACTCGGCTAGACTGCAAAAAAGTCTCACACATGGGGTATCCCTGTACTCAGGAGAAGCAGCAGAATGTATATTGGGGTGTCATTTCACATATACCCGTGGCATGTGTGAGCAATATATCATTTACTGACAGCTTTGTGTAAAAAAAAAAAAAAAATATATATATATATATATTTCCCGGAACTTGTGGTAAAATATAAAATATTCCATGGACTCACCATGCCTCTCAGCAAACAGCTTGGGGTGTCTACTTTCCAAAATGGGGTCATTTGGGGGGGTTTTGTGCTATCTTAGAATTTTAGGGCCTCCGAAACTGTGATAGGTAGTCAGGAGTGAAATCAACAATTTACGCCCTTGGAAAGCCTGAAAGTGGAGGTTGGATTTCGGGGTCCTGTACTCGGCTAGACTGCAAAAAAGTCTCACACATGGGGTATCCCTGTACTCAGGAGAAGCAGCAGAATGTATTTTGGGGTGTCATTTCACATATACCCGTGGCATGTGTGAGCAATATATCATTTACTGACAGCTTTGTGTAAAAAAAAAAAAAATATATATATATATATATATTTCCCGGAACTTGTGGTAAAATATAAAATATTCCATGGACTCACCATGCCTCTCAGCAAACAGCTTGGGGTGTCTACTTTCCAAAATGGGGTCATTTGGGGGGGTTTTGTGCTATCTTAGAATTTTAGGGCCTCCGAAACTGTGATAGGTAGTCAGGAGTGAAATCAACAATTTACGCCCTTGGAAAGCCTGAAAGTGGAGGTTGGATTTCGGGGTCCTGTACTCGGCTAGACTGCAAAAAAGTCTCACACATGGGGTATCCCTGTACTCAGGAGAAGCAGCAGAATGTATATTGGGGTGTCATTTCACATATACCCATGGCATGTGTGAGCAATATATCATTTACTGACAGCTTTTTGTAAAAAAAAAAAAAAATATATATATATATATATTTCCCGGAACTTGTGGCAAAATATAAAATATTCCATGGACTCACCATGCCTCTCAGCAAACAGCTTGGGGTGTCTACTTTCCAAAATGGGGTCATTTGGGGGGGTTTTGTGCTATCTTAGAATTTTAGGGCCTCCGAAACTGTGATAGGTAGTCAGGAGTGAAATCAACAATTTACGCCTTTGAAAAGCCTGAAAGTGGGGACTGGTTTTCGGGGACCTGTACTCGGCTAGACTGCAAAAAAGTTTCACACATGGGGTATCCCTGTACTCAGGATAAGCAGCAGAATGTATTTTGGGGTGTCATTTCACATATACACATGGCATGTGTGAGCAATATATCATTTAGTGACAACTTTCTGTAAAAAAACAACAAAAAAAAAAGAAATAATAATTTTCCCGACACTTGTAGCAAAATATAAAATATTCCATGGACTCACCATGCCTCTCAGCAAATAGCTTTGGGTGTCTACTTTTCAAAAAGGGGTCATTTGGGGGGTGTTTGAACAGTCCCGGCATTTTACGCTCAATCTTAGCCACACATCACCCACTCTTCTAACCACTTGAAAACCAAGCCTTTTCTGTGCCTTTTTGTTTACATGAAAAAATATTTTTTTTTTACTAGAAAATTACTTTGAACCCCCAAACATTATATATTTCTTTAAAGCAGAGGCCCTATAGAATAAAATGGTGGATGTTGCAATTTTTTTTGTCACACGGTATTTGCGCACAGATTTTCCAAACGCAATTTTTGAGAAAAAAATACATTTTTTTTAAATTTATTGCACAAATACACTATATAATTCCAATTTGTTTGGTAAAATTTAAAAGATGATCTTATGCCGAGTTCATAGACACCTGACATGACATGCTTTAAAAATTGCGCACACCTGCGCAGCGGCAAAAACGTACGTACATTTTTAAAAACCTTTAAAAGTCTCTACAGGTTACCACTTTAGACTTACAGAGGAGGTCTACTGCAAGAATTACTGCACTCGATCTGGCGATCGCGGCGATACCTCACATGCATGCTGAAATTGCGGTTTACATATGACACTAGACCAACGCGTGCGTGTGCCATTGCGCGCAAGCACGGGGGAAAGGGGGCGGAGCTCGATTTTTTTTTTTTTTTTTTTTTTTTTTTTTTGCTCTTTTATGTTATTTTGACACCTTTCCTTTAATTTTTTTTTTTTTTAAATCATTTTTATTGCTATCACAGTGAATTTAGATATCCCCTATGATAGCAATCGGTAGTGACAGGTACTCTTTTTTTTAAAAATTGGGGTCTTTTATACTCTAGATCTCTCCTCTGACCTTAATGCTTCTGACCACGCCAAAATTGGTGTGATAAAATACTTTCCCAATTTCCCAATGGCCCTGTTTATTTCTGGCGAAAAAGAAGTCATGAAATGCTCGTAGCCTCCGGCATCTTAGGCCATAGAGATGATTGGAGCCATTCTAATCTTCAATTAGCTCTATGGTTAGATAACTGAACCACCGGCTGCACTCTCGGGTTAACCGGTGGGACAGGAGAGCCCGAGAAAAACCACGGAAGGCTGCGGAAGGCGGCGGTGGGGGGGGGGGAGGCCCCTCCCACTGCATGTAAAAGCAGTCTAGCGCCCAATTACCTGCTAGGATTGCTTTTACATGTAAGCCGACCGCTGGCTGTAAAAAACGATACCAAGATGATGCCTAAATCTGCAGGCATCATCCTGGTATAACCACTCAAAGTCCAGCAACGTACCAGTACATTGCTAGTCCTTGTTTGGCATATAGGTTTTTTTTTTTTTCATGCAGCCTGTGGGCTGAACGGAAAAAAAGAGAACCTATCAGAAATCAGCACAAGAATAATGCGTAGTATTACTCATCATTAACCGCCCAAACAACCACCCACTGAATTTAATGATGGGTATACACGGCACTATCCACGTATACCAAAATAGGATTTTAACTGCAGTGCTGAAATCAGAAAATCACCACAGCTGCTATCAGCAAAGGTATCCATATATGCTGAGCGCAAACGCTGTTTGTGTCAGAATATATAAAATCAATGCGTGGTAGCCGACGAGGGACCTGCAAGAGAAACAGGTCACAAAAGAATGAAAAAACAAAGTACATTAAAAAAAGTACATTAGGAAGAGTAGGACATATAAAATGACTGACAACAACAAAAGTTTTTGGATTCTCATCATTAACCGCCCAAACAACCACCCACTGAATTTAATGATGGGTATACACGGCGCTATCCACGTATACCAAAATAGGATTTTAACTGCAGTGCTGAAATCAGAAAATCACCACAGCTGCTATCAGCAAAGGTATCCATATATGCTGAGCGCAAACACTGTTTGTGTCAGAATATATAAAATCAATGCGTGGTAGCCGACAAGTACCTGCAAGAGAAACAGGTCACAAAAGAATGAAAAAACAAAGTACATTAAAAAAAAGTACATTAGGAAGAGTAGGACATATAAAATGACTGACAACAACAAAAGTTTTTGGATTCTCATCATTAACCGCCCAAACAGCCACCCACTGAATTTAATGATGGGTATACACGGCGCTATCCACGTATACCAAAATAGGATTTTAACTGCAGTGCTGAAATCAGAAAATCACCACAGCTGCTATCAGCAAAGGTATCCATATATGCTGAGCGCAAACACTGTTTGTGTCAGAATATATAAAATCAATGCGTGGTAGCCGACGAGTACCTGCAGGAGAAACAGGTCACAAAAGAATGAAAAAACAAACAAAGGACATTTAAATGTACAGTAAGAAGAGTAGAAGGACATATAAAATGACTGACACAACAACAGTTTTTGGATCCTTTTATTTTTCTTTCTAACTGTTTCTTCATGTCTTGATTTGGGAGGGACTGCGATCTTCTGCGATCTTCTCTTCCAGCTTGGGTCTCTCAAAATGTCGATGGACATCCAACATCCTTCGAGACCCTGTGTTTGTGTGCCCTACACTGTGTCGTGCTGTACCCTACACTAAAACTCCACTAGTGTATGGTAGCGCTCAAAACATTCCCCGATGCAGAGACCAGGTTGGTCAGGACATTTGGGACAATAATAACGGGTGTCACGCCTAAATCCGCGCCTGCTACAGACACGACATCTTCTTTGGGGCCATCTTTGGGTAGGGGTACTCGGGAGGGCATAAGGAAAATGCCTCTCATGCAGCCGGCTCACTGCATCTGGAAGGGGAAGTTGGGCAGGCATGCCTCCTGGGTACAGGTAGGCAAGGATGATCTCTTCCTGGAATTCCCGGAAAGATCCAGTTCGTCCTGACGCCTTGTATAGGACAAAGGCGTTCAGCATCGCCAATTGGAATAAATAAACAGACACTTTTTTGTACCAGCGTCTGGCTTTACGGGCAACTAAATACGGCGCCAAAATCTGGTCGTTAAGGTCCACCCCTCCCATGTTAAGGTTATATTCGTGGACACAGAGGGGTTTCTCCACAACGCCAGTTGCCGTAGTGATTTGGATTGTCGTGTCTGCGTGAAGGGAGGACAGAACATAAACATCCCGTGTATCCTTCCACTTCACCGCAAGCAATTTGTCCGTTTTCAAGCAGGCTCTCGCCCCCCGACTAAGACGGGAATCTACAAGCCGTTGGGGGAAACCCCGGCGATTATGTCGCACGGTGCCACATGCGCCAATTTGTAATTCGAGCAGGTGACTAAATAGTGGCACGCTTGTATAAAAGTTGTCCACGTACAAATGGTACCCCTTTCCGGATAAGGGTGACACCAAGTCCCAAACGATCTTACCGCTGCTCCCTATGTAGTCTGGGCAGTTGGGGGGCTCCACACAGCTATCTTTTCCCTCATAGACCCGGAAACTAACTGTATAGCCTGTGGCCCTGTCACACAATTTATACAGTTTGACCCCGTATCTGGCACGCTTGCTGGGGAGGTACTGTTTCATAGCAAGGCGGCCAGTAAATTTAATCAGGGACTCGTCAACGCAGACAACTTGTTCGGGGGTAAACAAGGCTGCAAACCGCTGATTGAAGTGGTCTATGAGGGGCCGAATTTTGTGGAGCCGATCGTATGCAGGGTCTCCCCGAGGACGACAGATTTCATTGTCGCTGAAATGCATAAATCGCAGAATTTGCTCATATCTCGCCCTGGACATGGAGGCAGAGTACATGCGCATATGGTGAAGTGGGCTAGTGGACCAATATAGCCGCAATTCACTCTGTTTAGTTATGCCCATGTGGAGGGAAAGGCCCAGAAAGATCTTAAATTCGGAAACCGTTAAAGGTTTCCAGCCGAATTGTCTGGCAAGGGGCGAATTTGGGTTGGCGGCGATAAATTGTTGAGCATATAAATTTGATTGATCCACAATAGATCTGAAAAGATCTTCCGTGAAGAACAGCTCATAAAAGTTCAGGGGCGTAAAACCAGCTGTCTCCACGTGGATTCCAGGTTGGGCGGTGAATGGGGGAAGTACTGGCGCTGTAGTATCAGTGGGTTGCCAATTAGGAAATGCCAGCGCATCAGGGAGGGCACTATGGGCTCTACGGGCCTGTCTTCGAATACGCGGTGGCTGCGGGCCACTACTTGTGCTAGCCACCGCACCAGCTTCAACTGCACTTAGGGGACTCGCCACGTCACCAGGTCTTACTGCAGTGCTGGTTGTACTAGGTCCAGGGTGTACTAGGCCGCTGGCGCTTGCCAGGTCGCCAGAAGGATGAGCGGCACTAGTACCCACACTCTGCTCCATACGAGCACCCTGCGATTCCTGCATCTCAACAACACCAGAATGGGGTCGGGTACGCCTGGGTCTAACAGGGACCCATCTGTCGTCGGAGCTATCTGTCAGGGAGCCGCTGCTGTCATTTGGTTCGTATACTGACCCTGATTCTGCCGGTGAGGCTTCCCCATCGCTCTCACCTGACATGGTCATCATACTGTAAATAGCTTCATCACTGTACGAACGTTTAGACATTTTGGTAACTAAATTTACCCGTACAGTGATGCGACTCACAGGTAATAAAAGCACCTGGTTGTCGAAGACTATTTCAAGCGCTACCAAAAAAACTGCTAATGCTAGCAGGGATCAGGCCTGACTCTGCTAACACAGCGGTTTTGTGTCTTGTGTTTTTTTGTAAGTGACAGTAATCTGTTGATTACTACACTTACCTGGGTGAAAGGGTTAAACGCAGGTGCTGGCAGGAATCAGTGCTGATCGTGCAAACACTGCGTTTTGGGAACCCTAAACTATGGGGGCGCTAGTATAGCTCTGATCAGATCAGATATTGATCTGTTCAAACACTATACTAGAAATGGAAGTGTAGGTGCGTGCGTGTGTGCGTGCGTGCGTGTGTGGCAATCAAGGGGTTACTTCTAAACTATGCGCTGGGGATCTGGGGGGGGGTGGCGGGGACCCTAAACCTCCTTTGGGAAAGAAACTAGCTAGCTAGCACAACCTCAAGTCACAATGACACCAATACAAAATACAGTAAAAACAGTATATTATGTGTGTATTAGTGCTAATGTGACAGAGGGTGTAGGGGTTAACGGGATGTGATCAGGGGGGGATCAGGGGTTTAAATCTTTATTGGAAGGGGCTGGCGGGTATCCTAAGGATAAAAGGAACGGTGGCAAGCGCTAAACCTGGTCACAAGTCACACTTATACAGGTATATAGAAAATGCTATATACTGTATACAGTGTGCGTTGTGGCAGGGGGTGTAGGGGTGATCAGGGGGGGATCAGGGGATTAAATCTTTATTGGGCGGGTGGGGGGGACCCTAAACCTGCTTGGGACACAAACTTAGTCGCCTGCGCTAATTCTGATCACAATCACACTAATACAAAAATACAAAAACACAGTATATTACGTTTGTATTAGTGCTGATGTGACAGAGGGTGTAGGGGTTAACTAGCGGTGATCAGGAGGGGATCAGGGGGGATCAGGGGCTCAAATCTTTATTAGGGGGGGGTGGCGGGTAATTCAAGTGGAAAAAGGGGGGTCGCAAGCGCTAGACCTGACCACAAATCACACTTATACGGGTATATAGCAAAATGCTATATACTGTATACGGTGTGTGTTATGGCAGGGGGTGTAGGGGTGATCAGGGGGGGGTCAGGGGCTTAAATCTTTATTGGGCGGGTGGCGGGGACCCTAAACCTTCTTGGGACAGAAACTTAGTCGCCTGCGCTAATTCTGATCACAATGACACTAATACAAAAATACAATAACACCGTATATTGCGTTTGTATTAGTGCTGATGTGACAGAGGGTGTAGGGGTTAACGGCGGTGATCAGGGGGGGTTCAGGGGGGATCAGTGGGTTAAATCTTTATTAGGGGGGGGTGGGGGGTAATTTGAGTGGAAAAGGGGGGGTCGCAAGGGCTACACCTGTTCACAAATCACACTTATACAGGTATATAGGTATATGCTATATGCTGTATATAGTGTGTGTTGTGTCAGGTGCTGTAGGGGTTAATTGGGGGGGCGATCGGGGGTGAAATGTGCCTATCTAGCTGTGTGTGATGTGCTTGGTGCAATTACTCACAGTAAGATGTGCTCTCCTCTCACGCTGGATCCGAAAAGACCGTTGGGAGGGGAGGGCACATCTCCTCTAAGCCTGTGTTTACATTTCACAGGCTTAGAGGGAGATCTGATTGGGCAGGACCGATCAACAGGTCCAGACCAAAAATGATTGGCCTGGACCTGATGACTGATCGGTTCTGAACCCAATCGAGTCATCGGCGGCGGCGGCGGGGCGCGGGAGCGCGCACAGGGCCGGCAAAAAGTGCTGACGTAGGCCTACGTCAGTTTGCCTGGCCGGGGCTGAGCGCCGACGTAGATCGTCGTGCGCCGGTCGTTAAGTGGTTAAACAGTATTAAAATCACGGCTCCTGTAAAAACAATTGTTTTAAAAAAAAAAAAAATGCATGCATACATGTCCCCCAGGGCAGTACCCGGATTCCTATACACTTTTATGGCAATAACTTGCATATAAGCCTTTAAAATTAGGACTTTTCATTTTTCATGTCCGTGTCCCTTAGACTTTAATAGAGTTTGCATGTTCGCTAGAACTTTTTCTTGTTCAAGATGTTCTGGTGCGAACCAAACAGGAGGGTGTTCGGCCCATCACTAGTTATAACCCCTGTCATTTTTTGGCCACCTGTGACCTATTGTGGAGATTTCCCTTCACTTTTTATAAGGTAAGAGGCAATTCCTCCAAAGTGAAGGAATCCCTGGTTGTCACCAAAGTTAAGGGAACTAGGGTCTCCATTGGAAGATTTTCCCTCTATTCATGATCTATTCATGATCTGGTGATAACCCAAAGTTTGGGATATACTTTTACTAATAGTAAACATGACAGATAGAGATGGTGAATCTCCCTAACAGGGGCACAGACAGCAATAAAATCCTGAGAGGTGTTCTAATCCCTCTCCACTCTATCCAAAACTAAAAAAATGTGTGCCTTTAGTCATACTTTAATGTTTAGAGTTGAATATTCTACTTTGCATCAACAAAATAGTTGAAAAATATTGATTATTTTCCATGTTGGAAATAACCTATAAGTGGTATTAAAAGATACTTTGTGGATAGGTGATTGTGAAAAGGGAAAGTGAAATCACATTGGTTTTCAGTGAATGTAATTGAGTTTTTTGCAATGTTTTTGAATAATGGTGCTTACCACTGCTCCATTGAAAAAACACTTTAGAAACGCATATGTGTTTTTGCCACATTTTTTATGCGATTTTGCCATGTTTTCTGGACTCCTAACTGCAATTATACACCTGTGAAACCTGGAAACGTGACAATGTGCACTAAAAACTCACTGTGGGTGGGTTTTCTATGTGTTTTCCATTAATTTCAATGCAGAGGTGTATTTTTGTTGCGGTATTTAAACAAGCACCAATAATGCAGCATGCAGAATTTTTAAAAATGCACTACGTCCACAGAACCCTGGTGTGAAGCGTTCCATAAGATTCCTAAAAAGGAATATATTTTAGAGTACTGCTTAGGCAAAATTAACATTTCTAATTTGATTTAATGTAAGACAGAAATATCTTTATCTTTTGAGTTAAGGTCCACTTTAAGTAGGCTGATATTATAATATGTTAGAGGTTTAACTATTAAATTCAACAAATTACATTTTTTTTATTTGTTCTGCCCATAAGTTATAATGAGCTATCTCAAAATACTCTGGACTATTTAAGATTGTGTGGAATTTGGTGATTAAACTTTGCAGTATTATAAGTTATTCATCTAAGAATAGTTGTCCAGAGCTGCAATCTTCCATTGTAGATATTGATTCCCAAGATACACACTGTAATTATGGTGTTGCATATTACAAACTGTGGTTGCAGATTACTGGGCAATAGAATGCTATACTTTCCTATGTGCAAAATTAGACACTACAATTTTGGTTTTATGACCACCCGTGAAGACATTATCAACTAAAACACAATGGCTGTATCCATAAGTCATGAAAAAGGAAGAAGTTTGTCAAGATTTGGTGATGTAATATTGAAACAATAATTTGACTCAACATAAAATGTCTGTATGTATATAGTTATTTCTAGAAACGGTTAAACTGGATCCTGTGTCTCTGATTTCATTAATATCATAAGACCAACTATTTGCATACACAAGGATATTAACCAAAATTTCTGCGGCCCCCTATAAATAATATATATATATATATATATATATATATATATATATATATATATATATATATATATATGTATAGTATCTCACAAAAGTGAGTACACCCCTCACATTTTTGTAAATATTTAAACTTACCTTTTCATGTGACAACACTGAAGAAATGACACTTTGCTACAATGTAAAGTAGTGAGTGTACAGCTTGTATAACAGTGTAAATTTGCTGTCCCCTCAAAATAACTTCACGCCCAGCCATTAATGTCCAAATCACTGGCAACAAAAGGGAGTACATCCCTAAGATAAAATGTCCAAATTGGGCCCAAAGTGTCAATATTTTGTGTGGCCACCATTATTATGCAGCACTCTTGGGCATGGAGTTCACCAGAGCTCCACAGGTTGCCACTGGAGTCCTTTTCCACTCCTCCATGATGACATCACAGAGCTGGTGGATGTTAGAAACCTTGAGCTCCTTCATCTTCCGTTTGAGGATGCCCCACAGATGCTCAATAGGGTTTAGGTTTGGAGACATGATTGGCCAGTCCATCACTTTTACCCTTAGCTTCTTTAGCAAGGCATTGGTCATCTTGGAGGTGTGTTTGGGATCGTTATCATGTTGGAATACTGCCCTGCCGTCCAGTCTTCGAAGGGAGAGGATTATGCTCTGCTTCAGTATGTCACAGTACATGGTGGCATTCATGGTTCCCTCAATGAACTGTAGCTTCTCAGTGCGGGCAGCACTCATGCAGCCCCAGACCATGACACTCCCAGTCTCCCACTGCTATGCTTGACTGTAGGCAAGACACGCTTGTCTTTGTACTCCTCACCAGGTTGCCGCCACACATGCTTGACACCATCTGAACCGAATAAGTTTATTTTGCTCTCATCAGACCACAGGACATGGTTCCAGTAATCCATGTCCTTAGTCTGCTTGTCTTCAGTAAACTGTTTGTGGGCTTACTTGTGCATCATCTTTAGAAGAGGCTTCCTTCTGGGACGACAGCCATGCAGACCAATTTGATGCAGTGTGCAGCATATTGTCTGAGCACTGACAGGCTTACCCACCACCCCTTCAACCTCTGCAGCAATGCTGCAGCACTCATACCTCTGCTTCCCAAAGACAACCTCTGGATATGACGCTGAGCACGTGCACTCAACTTCTTTGTTCTACCATGGCGAGGCCTGTTTTGAGTGGAACCTGTCCTGGTAAACCACTGTATGGTCTTCACCACCATGCTGCAGATCATTTTTAGGGTCTTGGCAAACTTCTTATAGCCTAGGCCATCTAGAAAAATAATTATTTTTCGGATCCTCAGAGAGTTCTTTGCTATGAGGTGCCATGTTTAACTTCCAGTGACCAGTATGAGAAAGTGAGAGCAAAAACACCAAATGTAAAACACCTGCTCCCCATTCACACTTGAGACCTAGTAACACCAATGAGTCACATGACACCGGGGAGAGAAAATGGATAATTGGACCCACTTAGGGGTGTACTCCCTTTTGTTGCCAGCAGTTTAGACATTAATGTGTGTTGAGTTATTTTGTGGGGACAGCAAATTTACACTGTTATACAAGCTGTACACTCACTACTTTACATTGCAGCAAAGTGTCATTTCTTCAGTGTTGTCACATGAAAAGATAAATAAAAATATTTACAAAAATGTGAGGGGTGTACTCACTTTTGTGAGATACTGTAAATTGCACATTCCCATTGTCCCTGCCCTCAAGGAGTTTACAATCTAAGGTAGTTCAATAAAAATAGCATAGTCATTCAGACATTAGGATAGTAGCACAAACATTTGTCAAAATGTTTACCAACAAATATGAACATGCAAACTACACTGACAAAATCAAGAGATAAAGTCTCTGAAATGATGTCCTTTAGGTCCCTTTCACACTTTTACAAGTCGTACTCCATGATTTCCAATGATTACCATTCATATCTGTGTAACTTCAAGTCGCAGCAACCTCAAAGTAGTCCCTGCACTACTTTGGTCTTACTTTGATGCATTTTGAGGTCCATAAACCTCAAGATTGCACAGACATTGCTTCAAGTCTAGTTAAAATATCGGCAAAATCGCGGCAGAAAATGCAGCAAAATTGCGCAACTTTTAGGTTGTAAAAATGTGAAAGGGGCCTAATAGTGGATCCTAAAAGCGTGTCTCTATAAGTAAAAAGACCATGAAGTGGGGGCAGGGTTGGGCTGGGTTGGGGAAGAGGTTTAGGTGAGATGTAAGACAGGGTTAGCGACATACAGAACAACAGAGTTGTCAAATAAACTTGGTAAGTATCTGCAACAAGGGTGCCTGTGATACTTTGGTTATTCTTGACCATGATTACTAAAAGACATGTGCACTGCTAACAATTAGTTTTGTTTCATTTACGTTTCAATAGTTTTTTGGGGTTTTTTTGTTTTTTTTCCCCGCTTTTTTTTGTTTATCAAATCATTTGTTATGATTGGCATTCATTTCTTAGGAACTTCGGATGCATTTGTATGCATTCCATTCCAGTCGTTTAGATGCGGCATTCCTTACTTCGGATAATTAGAAACTTCGGATGCATTCATAATAATTTATCTCTCACTCTCTGTGTCACAAGAGACTCGCAAATCCAACAGAACAGTGCTACTGGCCCTCCACACCCTGTCTGGACTCTAGATGAAATGCTGTCTGACACAGAAAAACACACAAGGGCTTAAAGCGGAGTTCCGGCCTCAAAATCAACAAAATCGATTTTGGGCGGCCATCCGCTTGCTCTAGGTCACCTGAAAAACAAATGGATAATTAGGATTTTTTTTTTTGTTTACATACCTTGTTATTGAAGAAAATATACTCACCTTTCTTCCACTTCCTCCCTCTGTAGCCCGCGCTGTCACTTCCTCCTTGCATTGATTCCTGGGAGCTGAACGTCATCGCTCCCAGGAATCAATTCGCCTTCACCGGCCCCGCTCGTCAGTTCCGGTGCAGGCGCATCATTCCCTGCTAAACAGCTTCTGGGCATGGCATGACATGGGATGACACGCCCGCACTGGAAGTGACGAGCGGGGCCAGTGCAGGCGCATTCTGGGAGAAGAGGACACGGAAGATGACGCAAAAGAGGACGCACTGGCTTCAGCTGCCCACATCCGATATGGCAGCGCTGGGGAAGAAATGTTCAAGGTAACTATTTCTTCCAAAATGTAAGTGCGACCCGGGACAGTTCAGAGGCTATCTATTGTGGAATGTACTAGCCCTGACTGTCCCGGGGGTATTTTTATCTCAATTTCAGGCCAGAACTAAGGCTCATTGGCCAGAGATAACACACTAACACTGCCCATCCAAAATTTGAATGAATATGAATATATCCAAAAGAAATACGAATGCATTAATCAATTATTTCTTCATATTCAGCAATACCGAATAGTCAGTAGGGATGATCGAACTTTTGAAAAGTTTGGTTCGGCCAGAACACCCAAACTTCCCGAAAGTTCGGGTCCGGATTCCAGAACCCTATTGAAATCAATGGGACCCGAACTTCGGTAATCAAAAAACACCATTTAGAAGCCCTAAAACCCAATAAATGCCCCTAAAAAGTGCCCAAAAAAAATACCTGGGCGTTTTTGTTGCAGGTGTTTTTTTGGGCATTTTCTGGGCATCTTTGGAGGCAGGCATAACATCTAAACTTCTACATAGGGATATATATATATATACACACACACATATATGTATTTGTACACATACACACATATAGGTGTGATAGGAGCGGAGCCCTATGCCTGCAAATAATTTCATTAGCGCAGGCATGGGGCTCCACTCCTATCACACCTATATGTGTGTATGTGTATGAATACATATATGTGTGTGTGTATATATACCCCTATGCAGAAGTTCAGATCTTATGCCTGCCTCCAAAGACGCCCAGAAAATGCCCAAAAAACGCCTGCAACAAAAATGCCCAGGTGTGTTGTTGCAGGCGTTTTTTGGTGCTTTTTTAAGCGTCTTTGGAGGCAGGCATAACATCTGAACTTCTGTATAGGGGTATATATACACACACACATATATGTATTTATACATATACACACATATAGGTGTGATAGGAGCGGAGCCCTATGCCTGCAAATAATTTCATTAGCGCAGGCATATGGTTCTGCTACTTTCACACCTATATGTGTGTATGTGTATATATACATACATGTGTGTGTGTGTATATATACCCCTACACAGAAGTTCAGATGTCATGCCTGCCTCCAAAGACGTCCACAAAACAGCCCAATAAAACGCCTGAAACAAAATGGCCAGGTGTAAAAGTAGCAGAGCCACTACCCTGCTCTACTGCAATTCTAATACAAACAATCTTTTTTCTATGGCGGTCACCCTGACATGGAAGAGTTTGGTCACCCTGCCATAGCAGTCAGAGTCAGTTCACCCTACACTACACTACGGTCACCCTGACATTTAACACTTTCCCTACAGAAACTAGATTATTGAATCTAACTATAGTGGAAAATAGTACCCTAACTACACTAGATATCCCTTTCCTCACACTAATAATTGCTAAATTACACTTTTGAAGCAGGAGTAACAGAACTGCTTCCGCTCTCTTCCACAGCCCTGTATTAAAGTGCTAGAGATTTGGCGGGGCTATCTTATATACTGGGGGGCGTATTCACTACTGATTGGCCTCTGGACCCCCTAGTCACTCCAATCACATTCCTAGCATCCTCCTGCCCCCTCAATCCTCCTGCCCCATCATGGGCTTTTAAAGCCCAGTTCCTGTCCCATTGCATTTTGACCGGTTCTGGTTGCCGAATTCCGAACTTTTTCAGCAAAAAGTTCGGAATTCGGCCGAATTTCGAACATCGATCATCCCTACTGGTGACATATTTCATCTAGGTTGTACACTATGACTGATCAGAAGTTGTTGCAGTACCCTTTAATTCACATGGTCATTTCCAGTATAGTGTACAGGAGGAATATACCACATATCAAAAAATGAAACATGTTACCATAAAGTGGAATTAAACATGCAAGCAACAACCAAGTAACAACAGTTAGTAGAACATAGAGGAAATCTATAGAGCAGGGGGTTGTCCTTCTGTCCACCATGGAGATCTAAATAACCTTATCTCAGTAAAGTCAGAAGATGGCTCAAGAGAGGTACTAGAAGAAAACATGGAAATATTGTACCTAATATTATATATAGACCAAAACCTGGCCTCCCATTAAGCTATTAGTGTGAGAGTGTGGGAGGGTTGGAATGGCATGACTTCTTGGAAAACAGTTTTATACATTGGTTAATTTATAAAAAAGAACAGCAGAGAATACTGTATTAGGCTCCATGTACACGGGACGTTGTTAAAAGTCCCTTTGAATGCTGGAATTTTTAGGACGTTTGAAACGTCCGTTCGGTCGCGTTTGTACCCGCGTTTAGCGGCGTTTGCGTTTAGAACCGTTCCTAGAGGTCAAAAAAAAATATTCCCCTTTAAAATGGAAAATGCGAACGCTAAACGTGGGTCATCCCGTTCGGACACGTTCAGGCGTGTTCGGACGCGTTTGTGCGTTTGAAACGCCGGGAAACACACGTTCGAACGCAAATAATTGCGTTCTAAAAAAAGTCCCTGAACGCAACTGCCTGCAAGTGACTGTAAACGACCTGTTGTACATGGACAGATAAGATAAAATGTAGATGGGTTCAGGGGCTTCTGAAAAAAACGCCCAACTGCTCCTAAACGGCCATTTCCAGCGTCCCGTGTACATGGACCCTTAAACTTGAGTCATCCGAGCCTGAAAGAACTAGCTCAAAGGTGTCCCAGTCTGAGTTAAAAAGGAATGGTGCTAGCCAACTAGATGCCCCAAGAGAGGCAAGTCCTTCAATGCTTCAAGGGCATATTAAAGGGCCAAAGCATAATGATAAGCAAAGTACTTAAGTAATGAGAACAATGATATGAAGTATAGATTGCAGCGGTGTTCTGAAAATGTTCTAAAATGCCAATAGGGTATGGCAATATTTGGCTCTAGTGGTGTAAGAGCCAATCCTCACCTCCAAGTAAAAGCCCAAGTCACAGCATAAACTGAAACAGAGTAGTTCATTGAGAGAGGTATCCAAAAAGGGACACAGGAATTAGGAAGAATTGTTCTAAAATCCCAACCATAGGAATGTTTTATCCACAGACAATGTCTGGGTGCAAAGGGACGCAGACATTCATTGACATAAGTCAAGAAAGGGAGACGAGGTCTGTTGGGAAATCAGAAAAACCTAATCCCATGTATTATCAAAGAAGTTTACAAAATTCAATAAAGGTAAACTTTTAGGTCTTGTCATGCCCACTAGCCAGTATAGTCAAATTGGAGAATACAAACAGTCCATAGATGGCAACAATAAGCATAGCCAACAACATTAAACAGATTGTGCTGAAGTGTAAGCACTTATGTGGCCATTGACTTAAGTTTTCACATCTATAGCGACATGATGAGGTGTGGGAAATTCCCTGATGTGCACACAAAGTCATCTGAAGGAGTGTGGAGTAGAGCTCAGGGATGATGTCTTTGGGAAGATGAACTGCATCCTGCTGCAGCGCATTGTGGGGCAGGAACTGGTGACCTGTAATGCTTAATCTTGTCCATGAAATAGAGACAAAAAGGAAAGCCCCATTTGTACTTAATCTGGTGCTTTAAGAGGAAAAAGATATATACGAAATATACGAAAAGATAAAAGACAATTTCTAGCCTCAAGGAGTAGGGTTTCTTTCCTCAAGTAGAAGTACAACTGCACAATAATATTGCACAGGGGCCCATCAGGTGTTCCATGAGAGCCCAATGTACTCTATCCATCTCAAGACATTTAAGAGAAATTGACAGAACACGTTCCTGGCATAGGGTAGTAACAGCAAATTGCAGGCCTAGTATACTCTCCGGAACCCTGAGGACATTAAAGTTGGAATGGCAGGAGAAGTTTTCTGCATGTTCAAGAGAGGTGAATGTATCATTTTCCTGCACTATTATTTTTAAATTGTAAGATTTCACCCTGAAGTAAAGGAACTCTACCATACACTTGCCTGTCTCTTGCATTTTCATACTTAGTCAATCTGTTGAACTTTTACAGTAATTGTCACTAATAGACACCCATGTTTGGCTTGCCAGAAGCCTCAGTAGGAGCATCATGTCTGTCTGAATGAGTCTCAGTTGGGAAAAAGAGTTGACAGGATGGAGCTGCAGTCTCCCTCTTGGCAAGCACGCTATTAAAGCGGAGTTCCGGCCTCAGAAACGTTTTTTAGAAAAAAATACCCCCAGGACAGTCAGGGCTAGTGCATTCCACAATGGATAGCCTCTGAACTGTCCCAGGTCGCACTTACATTTTAGAAGAAATACTTACCTTGAAAATGTCTTGTCCAGCGCTGCCATCTCAGGTGTGGGCAGCTGAAGCCAGGGCATTCTCTTCGGTGTCCTCTTCCGTGTCTTCTTCATCCTAGAATGCCCTGCACCTGCCCCGCTCGTCACTTACAGGGCAGGCGCGTCATCCTTGCACAGCTTCTGGATAGCAGTGAATAACGCGCCTGCACCGGAACTGACGAGCGGGGCCGGTGCAGGCGCATTGACTCCTGGGAGCGATGGCGTTCAGCTCCCAGGAGTCATCGCAAGCAGGAAGTGACGGCGCAGAGGGAGGAAGTAGAAGGAAGGTAATTATACTTTCTTTAAAAACAAGGTAAGTAAACAAAAAAAAATCGGGACTATCCATTTATTTTTCAGATTAATGTCAGCAAGCGGATGGCCCAAAGTTATTTTTGAGGCCGAAAATCCGCTTTAAGGATTAGCTTCAGATTTGGGTAAAGCATGGGTTTGTGGCAAACCTTCCCTGATACTGTGGATAGGCTCCCTTTTATAAAAGTGAACCTGTTCTGGATCAGTAATGATTACAAAATGTCTACAGTTACATAGTTAGTCAGGTTGAAAAAAGACACAAGTCCATCTGGTTCAACTGAAAAAAAAAAAAAACAGTATTGAAAACCCAACCATACAATCCCATATACACAATCCTTTACCCTCAGTTGATCCAGAGGAAGGCGAAAAAACCCCAGCAAAGCATGATCCAATTTGCTACAGCAGGGGAAAAAATTCCTTCCTGATCCCCCGAGAGGCAATCGGATATTCTCTAGATCAACTTTACCTAAAAAAAATGTTAGTACCCACTTATATTAAGTACACCCAGGAAAGAATCCAGACCTTTTTTAAAGCAATCTAGTGAGCTAGCCAGAACCACCTCTGGAGGGAGTCTGTTCCACATTTTCACAGCTCTTACAGTGAAGAAACCTTTCCATATTTGGAGATGAAATCTGTTTTCCTCTAGACGTAAAGAGTGCCCCTTGTCCTCTGTGTTGACCTTAAAGTGAACAATTTAACACCAAGTTCACTATATGGACCCCTTATGTATTTATACATGTTGATCATATCCCCACTTAATCTCCTCTTCTCAAGAGAGAAAAAATTCAGTTCCTCTAATCTTTTCTCATAGCTGAGCTCCTCCATGCCTCTCATCAGTTTGGTTGCCCTTCTTTGCACTTTCTCCAGTCCCCCGATATCCTTTTTAAGAACTGGTGCCCAAAACTGAACTGCATATTCCAGATGAGGTCTTACTAATGATTTGTATAGGGGCAAAATGATAGCTCTCTCTCTGGAGTCCATGCCTCTGTTAATACAAGAAAGGACTTTGCTTGCTTTGGAAACCGCAGCTTGGCATTGCATACTATTATTAAGCGTATGATCTATCAGAACACCCAGATCCTTCTCCGCTATGGATTCCCCCAGTTCTACTCCACCTAGTATGTATGATGCATGCATATTCTAAGCCCCCAAGTGCATAACTATACATTTATCAACATTAAACCTAATGAAACAGTGCATTGAGGTTGGCTTGTGAGTTGGAGACATCCTGTAAGGAAGTTATTCCACTGCAAAGCTTGGTGTCATCTGCAAAGACTGAAATGGTACATTTAATCCTAGACCCTATAACATTTATAAAGATATTAAAAAGTAAGGGTCCCAACACTGAACCTTGGGGTGCACCACTTATAACCTTAGACCGTTCAGAGTAAGAATCATTAACCACTACTATCTGAATTCTATCTTTTAGCCAATTTTCTATCCAATTACAAACCAATCTTTCCAAGCCAGTAGACTTTACCTTACACATTAGCCGTGTGTGGGGAACTGTGTCAAACACTTTTGCAGAATCCAAGTATACTACGTCCACAGCCACCCCTCTGTCCAAGGTTTTACTTACCTCCTCATAAAAAAAAAAATCAGGTGTGTTTGACAACTTCTGTCTTTCATGAAACCATGCTGTCTGTTGCTTAAAATATTTTTTTCCAGCTAGAACTCATCTATGTGGTCTTTTATTAACCACTTTACCACCGGAGGATTTTGCTGTCTTACGTCCAGGCCACTTTTTGCGATTCGGCGATGTGCGACTTTAACTGACAATTGTGCGGTCGTGCGACGCCGTGCCCAAACCAAATTTACGTCCTTTTTTTCCCACAAACAGAGCTTTCTTTTGGTGGTATTTGATCACCTGTGCGATTTTTAATTTTTGCGCTATAAACAAAAAAAGAGCGTTTATTTTGAAAAAATAACAATATTTTTAACATTTTTTTATATGAAATTCCCCCCCCCCCCAAAAAAAAAATATAAAAATCCGAATTTTTTAAAATTTTTGGCCAATTTGTTTTCTGCTACATATGTTTGGTAAAAAAAATCACAATAAGCGTATTTTGATTGGTTTGCGCAAAAGTTGTTGCGTTTACTTACTAAGGGAAAGATTTCTGTCATTTTTGGTGTTTTTTTTTTAAAAACGCGTGATGGCGGCGATGTGCGATTTTTTTGCGGCACTGCGACATTGCGGCGGACAGATCGGACCCTTGACTGACATTTTTGACACTTTTGGGGGTACCAGTGACATTACTGCAGTAATCAGTGCTATATATATGCACTGTTACTGTAAAAATGACACTGGCAGGGAAGGGGTTAATTTTATTGGAGAGGGAGGGGTTAATGTATGCCTGGTGCTTACTAACGTGTGGGGGGGGGGAGGTGACTGAGTGAGTCAGGGACAGATCGCATGTTCAGCTATGCTGAACCATGCGATCTGTCCCTGCCTGTCACTTAGGAGATCCGCCCGCTCTGTTTACACAAGCGGGCGGATCTCCAAACTAGATTCCCCGACGATCGGGGAAGAGCAGCGGCGAGGGGCGGAGTCCAGCGACGTAGGTCTACGTCGCTGGACGATAATGAGCCACATTGCTGCAGTAGCAGCAATGTGAGCAGAGTTAAAGTGGTTAAACTCTCCAGTATCTCAGTAAGACTTTGATCCCTTTTTAAATATAGACACCACATTGACCCAATCCAGTGGTACTAATCCAGTCCCTAAAATTTAGAAACAAAGGCTTTGAAATTACAGGATGCGTGGGTGGATGCCATCTGATCCAGGCGCTTTATCCACCCTTATGGGATAATAGGCCGGATCTTTTTTACCACGCTAAAAAGACTTATACTATAATAAAAACTCTGACCCAGAATATTTGATTAAAAATTGGCCGCGGCCGTTTAATATTGGTTTAAGCATAAATAAATAATAAATACTCAAATAATTATCAACACATCCTCAGACAGCCTAGCCATAAAAAGCTCAGGCTGCATCAATAAATATAAAATTCTCTTTATCATTAAAAACAACTCCCAAATTTAATAACACTGGTCCCCCTTTGCATAGCTGCAAAGGTGACTTACCACATAAAAAACAGCCGCGACATAAGGGGAGGGGGAGGTGTGGGGAGACAAACACTAGGATTTCTCTGAGGTGAATGAGCCCCTCAGAGACCGCACTGCCCTTTTATAGACTCCTAATACCTTCTAGAACTTTCCTTAGCACTAACCTATCACCTGTCAGTATACTCCAAATCCCACCTCCTGGAACTATCTCCAGGCAGGATACCGCTCTTTCCCTGAGTTAAATTCCTGTCAGACTATCCCGCCTAAATTCTGACTAAAACCTGAAAGCTGTTACCCTGCCATTTCTCCCATGAGGAAAAGGGGGCATATAAAATGCCCCTTTTCCTTTCATTCTGTCTAAATATTTCTGGACCATATCACTTTTGAGCCATTGTGAATCATTTGGGGCTGTGTCAATACCATCCTCATTATGGTCATGAGCTCCCCCATGCTCCTTTGTATATACAGAGCCGAAGAAAGTATTTAATAAATTTGCCCTCTCTTTGTCCCCAGTCACCCACTCCTGATTTTTTTGTAAAGGGCCTACATGCTCAGACCTAACCTTTTTACTGTTAATATATTTGAAGAATTTTTTGGGGTTTGTCCTACTATCTTTTGCAATCTGTTGTTCATTTTGCATTTTTGCGTCCTCGATTTCCTTTTTACATATTCTGCTATATTCTTTGTAACAATTAAACAATGATAGTGTTCCTTCATTTTTATATTTTTTAAAAGCTCTTTTCTTTTTATCTATAGCTTTTTTAACCGCTTGCCGACTGCGCACAGTATATTTACTGCGGCAGTCGGCCCCGGCCAGGCAGAGTGACGTAGGTCTACGTCGCTCGCCTGTCACTCCTTCCAGAGCCAATAGCGGGCGGGCGCGCGCCCGCTGAGGCGCGCGCCCGCCTCGGCTCGTTCACGGAGGAGTGCGGGAGTGTGACTGGCGGACCCGATGTCCGCCGGTCACACTACGATCGCCGGTACAGCGGGAGAAAGACAGAGCAGCTTGTGTAAACAAGCCACCTGTCAGTTCTCCCTGTGTAAAAGTGAAGATCAAACAGTTCTACTATGTAGAACTGTTGATCTTTGTTTTTACACTAGTAGACCTGTCCCTGCACAGTTAGAATCACGCCCCTAGGACACACTTAACCCCTCCCTGTCCAATACTGTTAACCCCTTCCCTGCCAGTGTCATTTTTGCAGTAACAGTGCATATAGATAGCACTGATTACTGCAGTAATGTCACTGGTACCCCCAAAAGTGTCAAAAATGTCAGTCAAGGGTCCGATCTGTCCGCCGCAATGTCGCAGTACCGCAAAAAAAATCGCAGATCGCCGCCATTACTCGTTAAAAAAAAAAAACACCAAAAATGACAAAAATCTTTCCCTTTGTTAGTAAACGCGATAACTTTTGCGCAAACCAATCAAAATACGCTTTTTGCGATTTTTTTACCAAACATAGGTAGCGTAAAACAAATTGGCCTAAAATTTTAAAAAATTTTGATTTTTACATTTTTTTTGGGGGGAATTTCATATAAAAAAAAGTGAAAAATATTGTTGTTTTTGCAAAAATTACGCTCTTTTTTTGTTTATAGCGCGTGATCAAAAAATCGCACAGGTGATCAAATACCACCAAAAGAAAGCTCTGTTTGTGGGAAAAAAAGGACGTGAAATTCGTTTAGGTACAGCGTCGCACGACCGCGCGATTGTCCGTTAAAGTCACGCAGTAAAAAATCGCAAAATAACCCCTGGTCTTTTAGCAGGAAAATCCTCCGGTGGTAAAGTGGTTAACTTTGGCCATGAGCCACATAGGTTTTATTTTTAGCCTTTTAAACTTATTACTCATGGGAATATACTTTGAAGTGAGTTTGCATAAAGTCTTTGAAAACTTCCCATTTCTGTTCTGTGCTCATCGATGCCAATATTCTCTCCAAGTCTAAATCATGGAAAATTTGCTCTCTTAAAGTTAAGTGTTTTTGTATTTCCTATATGCGTTTTTTGCTTACAGCTAACATTAAAAGAAATCATATTATGGTCACTGCTACCCAGATGTTCTTTTATATGAACATTATTAATAAGCTCTGAGATTACCAGGTCCAACAGAGCATCATTTCTAGTGGGGGCCTCAATAAACTGCACCATAAAATTATCTTGTAATAGGTTTATACATTTTTGCCCTTTAACTGTTCCAGCAGTGCCATTACTCCAGTCAATGTCTAGGTATTTAAAATCCCCCATTATTAACACTGTCCCAGCCCTTGCAGCCCTTTCTATCTGTGCCAGAAACTGAGTCTCCACCTCCTCATTAATACTGGGAGGTCTATAACAAACTCCAATGATAATCCTTGTATTACGCACACCCATGTACATTTCAACCCATACTTCTTCAGACTCAGCACACTCTCCATCAACTAGGTCCTCTTTCACACTCACTTTGAGATCACTTCTCACATAGAGACAGACACCACCACCCATCCGTTTTACCCTGTCTTTCCGAAAGAGAGCATAGCCAGTCATATGAAGAATGAAGCCAAGATTCAGCAATACCAATTAAGTCATAGTTCTCCTCGTGCACCAGAGCTTCCAACTCACCTATTTTACTTGGCAGACTTCTGGCATTGGTGAACAAACACTTTAAATCATTGTCACATTTTGCACACTTATTTTGCATATTTTTAATTTTGGTACAAATAGTACCATTTCCAATGGTTGTTTGTAACATGGGAACCTTCTTATCCTCTGCCATAACTCTCCCCCCATCTTTCCCCAATCCACCCACCAATAGGGGCTGACCCGCCTGACCTGTCTGCCCCATTATAATCTAATTCACCCCCCCCCCATCCTAGTTTAAAAACTCCTCCAGCCTTCCCATAAACCTCTCCCCTAGCACAAAAGACCCCTTTCCATTTAGGTGCAAACCATTTTTAACATATAGGTTGCACCCCAATGAAAAGTGAGCCCAGTGCTCTAAAAACCCAAATCCCTCCCTCTTACACCAGGTCTTTAGCCATGCATTCATCTCTCTAATCTCCCCCTGCCTTTCCTGTGTTGCACGTGGCACAGGCAATATTTCAGAGAATATCACCTTGGAGGTCCTTCCCTTCAACTTTCAGCCTAGTTCATTAAATTGGTTCTTAAGGAGCCTCCACCTTCCATATATTCTGTCATTGGTTCCAATGTGGACCAAGACAGGTGGGTCATGCCCAGCCCCTTCCAGTAATTTATCAACCCGGTCCACTACATGCCGAACCCTGGCACCAGGGAGACAGCAAACCATTCAGGTGAGGTAATCCTGGCGACAAATTATTCTATCAGTTCTTTTGATTATAGAATACCCAATTACCACCAACTGTCTAGGCCTACCTACAGTCCCCTCACCCCCTCTACTAGACTGACTGCTCTCCTGGCTGTTAGGGATAGGAGTGACATCTAGGGCTGCCATCTCTGAGCTTGCCACCCCCATATCTTCACCTAACTTGGCAAATCTGTTAGGGTGCTCACACCCAGGTCTGGCCTCCTTCCTTTTCTGTGAGCCCCTACCACTCCCTCTGACTGTATTAACCCATCTTCCTACCTGATAAACCTTACTTACCGCTCCACCCTCCTCATTGACCCAACTAGCTAGTTAATAAACGAAACAAGGGCGCCAGGTTAGAGTAGTGTTTAAATTAAAAACAAATTTATTGAAATGCACTTACATTTAAGATAATCAACATCAGCATTCAGGTGAAAAGCATTGATCCCCAACGATAGGTGCCGAGGGGTGATTGGGACGCAAGCACCCAGCTACAGGTGTGTTCACAGATCCAGGGATGGAGGATGGGGAGTGGATGGTCCTGAGATCCCGAGGGAAGGGGATCTCGCTGTGCCTTCCTCTCCTGGGGACATCCGCGGCGCACAGCCTGAGGAAGGAGGTTGATCCTCTGAAACGCCACCATAACCAGCTCCTGCCTCTTCTGCCCTGTTCCAGTGTTTCAGCACTATAAAGGTTCTACACACATAGGAGTCTTTTTTTTTTTTTTTTTAATGCATACATATTTATGCAGCAAAACTGCACCTACTTTTTTTCTGTGTAATCAGCTGTTATGAAAAGGAGGCAAAATGTAATGTTCTTAGGGTATTTTATCTTTTGTGTTCTGGAGCAGGGGTCCTCAACCCCCAGGCCATGGACCGGTAACAGTCCGTACACTGTTTGCTGCCAGGCCGCAAAGGCTGCACTAAAAGAGGTGCGGTGGGCAAGCAGAGAGATTACTTTATTTTCTCTAACTGCCCGCCTGCCTCCCACCCCACCTCGCATAACTGCTTTCATGCCTTTTGGATGCCGAGACAGAATAGCAACTGCACATGTGCCGGTTTCCCCGATTTTGAATGCAGAAATCTCTGGATGCCGAACTGCTGGGGAGAGGCTGCAAGAAGAGGGATGTATGTGTATCCACTGCAGAAAACCTCTACAACTTGGCATTAAAAATTCTTAAAGAGACAAGCTGCATTCAGTGTTTGTGCTGGCAGGCTACACTGGGAAGCTGCATCTAGTGGCAGGATAGTTATGAGCGGCGATGCTGCCAAGTGACATGAAGCATCTGGTGGCAGCCAATGGTGGCAAAGGACATGGTGCATCTGGTGGCAGGCGACGGTGGCAAGGGACATGCTGCATCTGGTGGCAGGTGATGGTGGCAAGGAACATGCTGCATCTGGTGCCAGGCAACGGTGGCAAATGACACGCTGCATCTAGTGGCAAGCAACCCCAGCAAGTGAAACATTGCATCTGGTGGCAGGTGATGACAGCAAGTGGCACGCTGCATCTGGTGGCAGGCGATGGTTGCAAGTAACAGCAAGCAAGTGACACGCTGCATCAGGTGGCAAGCGATGGCAGCAAGTGGCACTCTGCATCTGGTGGCAGGCAATGGTGGCAAGTGACACGCAGCATCTGGTGGCAGGTGACAGTGGCAAGAGACACGCTACATATGGTGGCAGTCGACAGTGGCAAGGGACATGCTGCATTTGGTGGCAGGTGATGGTGGCAAGGGACTGCTGCATTTGGTAGCAGGCAAAGGTGGCAAGGGACACGCTGACTCTAGTGACAGGTGACAATGGCAAGTGACAAGCTGCATCTGATGGCAAACGATGGCAGCAAGTGACACGCTGCATCAGGTGGTAAGCGATGGCAGCAAGTGGCACTCTGCATCTGGTGGCAGGCAATGGTGGCAAGTGACACGCAGCATCTGGTGGCAGGTGACAGTGGCAAGGGACACGTTGCATATGGTGGCAGGTGACAGTGGCAAGGGAAACGTTGCATTTGGTGGCAGGTGATGGTGGCAAGGGACTGCTGCACTTGGTAGCAGGCATAGGTGGCAAGGGACACGCTGACTCTGGTGACAGGTGACAATGGCAAGTGACAAGCTGCATTTGATGGCAAACGATGGCGGCAAGTGACACGCTGCATCTGGTGGCAGGCCACGGTGGTAAATGACATGCACCATCTGGTGGCAGGAAACGGTGGCAAATGACACACTCGGGGTTTCTACTGATTCTGCATTATAGTGAGTTGAACTATTTTATTTTATAATACAATGTAGTAAAAGAAATAATGTGTTTTAATTATTCTGACACCATATCAACCATGGTGCAGTGATAACACACCAGCCATTGCCCCAAAAAATCACCCGCGGCCCACTCCAAGCACCCCCCTTCACGTCCCCCCTGGTCCTTGGTAAAATTTTCTCCAATGATACTACTGGTCCCCGGTGCCAAAAAGGTCGGAGACTGCTGTTCTAGCCACTTGCCGACAGCCGCAAGTACATATACTGAGGCGGTCAGCCCCGTGCAGGCAAAGTGACGTATGGGTACGTCACTCGCCTGCGAGCCAATAGGGGGCGGGCACGCGCCGCCGGAGGCGTGCTCCTGCCCCCGCTCGTTCACTGTGATCCCCGCACGTGTGACCGGTGGACCCAGTGTCTGCCGGTCACTCGCGATCGTCCGTTACAGAGGGAGAAAGGCAGGCGGCTAATGTAAACAAAGCCACCTGTCATTCTCCCTTGTGTAAGTGCAGAGATCATATGGTCCTGCTATGTAGGATCGTACATCTCTGTAGTTACACAACAAGCCACATCCCTTCACAGTTAGAAGCACGTCCCTAGGGACACACTTAACCCCTCCTTCTCCAATAAAGTTAACCCCTTCCCTGCCAGTGTCATTTTTACAGTAACAGTGCATATGTATAGCACTGATTACTGTAGTAATGTCACTGGTACCCCCAAAAGTGTCAAAAATGTTAGTCAGTGGTCCAATCTGGGTGCCAGAAACCAGAAAGCAAGCTACTCACTGGGGGGGAACCTCTGGGTGAGTCTAGGATGTAAAAGGACCTGGGGGTACTGGTAGACAACAGGCTTGGCAGTGGCATGCAGTGGCATGCAATGCCAAGCCGCTGCAAGTAGGGTTGAGCGAACATGGACTGTATTATTCGTGTTCGTACCGAATAATTGGATTTTTGTTACCCGAACACGGACCCGAAAACTTTACTGTATGTTCGGGTAAAAATCCGTGTTTGGTCATTTTATTTCCGGGTTTTGTATGCATTGGCGCGCTTTTCATGGCGGGCTTTCAACAGCCAATCAACAAGCGTTTAACTGGTGTGCCTTAAGCCATCCCAGCCATGCCTACAAATGTATTAGTAGCTGTGATTGGCCATCTGAAGCATGTGACCAAGTCTTTATAAGTTCGAGACGGAGCGCCGCTGAGTCATTATGCTGTAGTTCAGGGACAGAGCACACATCATACGTGCTGGCTGCTGATTAGGGACAGACAGGCAAAAATCATTTGTGTCCGAATAGAATTGAGGGACAGGTCGGAGTGTTTTAGGCAGGGCGAGTTGTAGGGCATTTTAGGACGAGGCTGCTGATTTTTAGGGTCATTGTTCTACAAAAAAATCTATCGATTTTGCTGTGTGGGGGAGGGGGGGGGGGTTGCAGTGACCGATCTTATCAATCCTTTTAGGGAGAGGCTGGAGATAGGCAGGTGTCAGTGGTCCACATCGATTTTGCTGTGTGTGGGATGCAGTGAACGCAATCTTTTTGCCCACTGAGGAGGAGGGAGAAAAGTATTTTTTATCAGTCACTGTGTGCAGCGTTTTTCCTTCAGTGCTGCTGTGCTGACTGTGATAATACACTGCTGTGTTCACATGTGCTATTATTGTGTGATTTCAAAAGTTATACACTTTTTTCTTTTCCACTATTCAATATACACCCTTGGGTTAAAAAAAATAAATTGTGGCATAGTCTGTACTAATCTAGTTAAAAATTACAAACTTAAAAGGGGAATTTTTTTTTTTTCCCTCCATAGCCTGCAGCAGAGCTGACTGATATAAGACACTGCTGTTCACATGTGCTATTGATAAATCACACCAATTTTATATCATATTTTCTATTCCGCTTTCAATAAAAACCTTTGGGTATAAACAATTAAATTGCGGGATAGTCTGTGTCGGTACGTGTGAGATACATCTTTCCAATTTTTGGGGTGCATCTCATACTTCCGAGGATTTGAGGGTGCTGCCTGTTCCGAACTCCTCCTACTCCTCATCTTGCCTTTGGGGGTACAAAAAATAGTAATTGGGGCCTAGTCTGGTTCTGTACGTGTGAGATACATACACCTTTTTTTTGATAATATTTTCTATTCCGCTATTCAATAAAAACCTTTGGGTATAAACAATTAAATTGCGGGATAGTCTGTGTCGGTACATGTGAGATACACCTTTCCAACTTTTGGGGTGCATCTCATACTTCCGAGGATTTGAGGGTGCTGCCTGTTCCGAAGTCCTCCTACTCCTCATCCTGCCTTTGGGGGTACAAAAAATAGTAATTGGGGCCTAGTCTGGTTCTGTACGTGTGAGATACATACACCTTTTTTTTGATAATATTTTCTATTCCGCTATTCAATAAAAACCTTTGGGTATAAACAATTAAATTGCGGGATAGTCTGTGTCGGTACGTGTGAGATACACCTTTCCAATTTTTGGCGTGCATCTCATACTTCCGAGCATTTGAGGGTGCTGCCTGTTCCGAACTCCTCCTACTCCTCATCCTGCCTTTGGGGGTACAAAAAATAGTAATTTGGGCCTAGTCTGGGTCTGTACGTGTGAGATACATACACCTTTTGATATCATATTTTCTATTCCGTTATTCAATCAAAACCTTTGGGTATAAACAATTAAATTGCGGGATAGTCTGTGTCGGTACGTGTGAGATACACCTTTCCAATTTTTGGGGTGCATCTCATACTTCCGAGCATTTGAGGGTGCTGCCTGTTCCGAACTCCTCCTACTCCTCATCCTGCCTTTGGGGGTACAAAAAATAGTAATTGGGGCCTAGTCTGGTTCTGTACGTATGAGATACATACACCTTTTTTTGATAATATTTTCTATTCCGCTATTCAATAAAAACCTTTGGGTATAAACAATTAAATTGCGGGATAGTCTGTGTCGGTACGTGTGAGATACACCTTTCCAATTGTTGGGGTGCATCTCATACTTCCGAGGATTTGAGGGTGCTGCCTGTTCCGAACTCCTCCTACTCCTCATCCTGCCTTTGGGGGTACAAAAAATAGTAATTGGGGCCTAGTCTGGTTCTGTACGTGTGAGATACATACACCTTTTTTTTGATAATATTTTCTATTCCGCTATTCAATCAAAACCTTTGGGTATAAACAATTAAATTGCGGGATAGTCTGTGTCGGTACGTGTGAGATACACCTTTCCAATTTTTGGGGTGCATCTCATACTTCCAAGGATTTGAGGGTGCTGCCTGTTCTGAACTCCTCCTACTCCTCATCCTGCCTTTGGGGGTACAAAAATAGTAATTGGGGCCTAGTCTGGTTCTGTACGTGTGAGATACATACACCTTTTTTTTGATAATATTTTCTATTCCGCTATTCAATAAAAACCTTTGGGTATAAACAATTAAATTGCGGTATAGTCTGTGTCGGTACGTGTGAGATACACCTTTCCAATTTTTGGGGTGCATCTCATACTTCCGAGGATTTGAGGGTGCTGCCTGTTCCGAACTCCTCCTACTCCTCATCCTGCCTTTGGGGGTACAAAAAATAGTAATTGGGGCCTAGTCTGGGTCTGTACGTGTGAGATACATACACCTTTTGATATCATATTTTCTATTCCGCTATTCAATCAAAACCTTTGGGTATAAACAATTAAATTGCGGGATTGTCTGTGTCGGTACGTGTGAGATACATACACCTTTTGATATCATATTTTCTATTCAGCTATTCAATCTACACCTTTGGGTAAAAACAATTAAATTGCGGGATAGTCTGTGTCGGTACGTGTGAGATACACCTTTCCAATTTCTGGGGCGCATCTCATACTGCCAAGGATTTAAGGGTGCTGCCTGATCCGAACTCCTCCTACTCCTCATCCTGCCTTTGGGGGTACAAAAAATAGTAATCGGGGCCTAGTCTGGTTCTGTACGTGTGAGATACATACACCTTTTTTTTGATAATATTTTCTATTCCGCTATTCAATAAAAACCTTTGGGTATAAACAATTAAATTGCGGGATAGTCTGTGTCGGTACGTGTGAGATACAACTTTCCAATTTTTGGGGCGCATCTCATACTGCCGAGGATTTGAGGGTGCTGCCTGTTCCGAACTCCTCCTACTCCTCATCCTGCCTTTGGGGGTACAAAAAATAGTAATCGGGGCCTAGTCTGGTTCTGTACGTGTGAGATACATACACCTTTTTTTTGATAATATTTTCTATTCCGCTATTCAATAAAAACCTTTGGGTATAAACAATTAAATTGCGGGATAGTCTGTGTCGGTACGTGTGAGATACACCTTTCCAACTTTTGGGGTGCATCTCATACTTCCGAGGATTTGAGGGTGCTGCCTGTTCCGAAGTCCTCCTACTCCTCATCCTGCCTTTGGGGGTACAAAAAATAGTAATTGGGGCCTAGTCTGGTTCTGTACGTGTGAGATACATACACCTTTTTTTTGATAATATTTTCTATTCCGCTATTCAATAAAAACCTTTGGGTATAAACAATTAAATTGCGGGATAGTCTGTGTCGGTACGTGTGAGATACACCTTTCCAATTTTTGGCGTGCATCTCATACTTCCGAGCATTTGAGGGTGCTGCCTGTTCCGAACTCCTCCTACTCCTCATCCTGCCTTTGGGGGTACAAAAAATAGTAATTTGGGCCTAGTCTGGGTCTGTACGTGTGAGATACATACACCTTTTGATATCATATTTTCTATTCCGTTATTCAATCAAAACCTTTGGGTATAAACAATTAAATTGCGGGATAGTCTGTGTCGGTACGTGTGAGATACACCTTTCCAATTTTTGGGGTGCATCTCATACTTCCGAGCATTTGAGGGTGCTGCCTGTTCCGAACTCCTCCTACTCCTCATCCTGCCTTTGGGGGTACAAAAAATAGTAATTGGGGCCTAGTCTGGTTCTGTACGTATGAGATACATACACCTTTTTTTGATAATATTTTCTATTCCGCTATTCAATAAAAACCTTTGGGTATAAACAATTAAATTGCGGGATAGTCTGTGTCGGTACGTGTGAGATACACCTTTCCAATTGTTGGGGTGCATCTCATACTTCCGAGGATTTGAGGGTGCTGCCTGTTCCGAACTCCTCCTACTCCTCATCCTGCCTTTGGGGGTACAAAAAATAGTAATTGGGGCCTAGTCTGGTTCTGTACGTGTGAGATACATACACCTTTTTTTTGATAATATTTTCTATTCCGCTATTCAATCAAAACCTTTGGGTATAAACAATTAAATTGCGGGATAGTCTGTGTCGGTACATGTGAGATACACCTTTCCAACTTTTGGGGTGCATCTCATACTTCCGAGGATTTGAGGGTGCTGCCTGTTCCGAAGTCCTCCTACTCCTCATCCTGCCTTTGGGGGTACAAAAATAGTAATTGGGGCCTAGTCTGGTTCTGTACGTGTGAGATACATACACCTTTTTTTTGATAATATTTTCTATTCCGTTATTCAATCAAAACCTTTGGGTATAAACAATTAAATTGCGGGATAGTCTGTGTCGGTACGTGTGAGATACACCTTTCCAATTTTTGGGGTGCATCTCATACTTCCGAGCATTTGAGGGTGCTGCCTGTTCCGAACTCCTCCTACTCCTCATCCTGCCTTTGGGGGTACAAAAAATAGTAATTGGGGCCTAGTCTGGTTCTGTACGTATGAGATACATACACCTTTTTTTGATAATATTTTCTATTCCGCTATTCAATAAAAACCTTTGGGTATAAACAATTAAATTGCGGGATAGTCTGTGTCGGTACGTGTGAGATACACCTTTCCAATTGTTGGGGTGCATCTCATACTTCCGAGGATTTGAGGGTGCTGCCTGTTCCGAACTCCTCCTACTCCTCATCCTGCCTTTGGGGGTACAAAAAATAGTAATTGGGGCCTAGTCTGGTTCTGTACGTGTGAGATACATACACCTTTTTTTTGATAATATTTTCTATTCCGCTATTCAATCAAAACCTTTGGGTATAAACAATTAAATTGCGGGATAGTCTGTGTCGGTACATGTGAGATACACCTTTCCAACTTTTGGGGTGCATCTCATACTTCCGAGGATTTGAGGGTGCTGCCTGTTCCGAAGTCCTCCTACTCCTCATCCTGCCTTTGGGGGTACAAAAATAGTAATTGGGGCCTAGTCTGGTTCTGTACGTGTGAGATACATACACCTTTTTTTTGATAATATTTTCTATTCCGCTATTCAATAAAAACCTTTGGGTATAAACAATTAAATTGCGGTATAGTCTGTGTCGGTACGTGTGAGATACACCTTTCCAATTTTTGGGGTGCATCTCATACTTCCGAGGATTTGAGGGTGCTGCCTGTTCCGAACTCCTCCTACTCCTCATCCTGCCTTTGGGGGTACAAAAAATAGTAATTGGGGCCTAGTCTGGGTCTGTACGTGTGAGATACATACACCTTTTGATATCATATTTTCTATTCCGCTATTCAATCAAAACCTTTGGGTATAAACAATTAAATTGCGGGATTGTCTGTGTCGGTACGTGTGAGATACATACACCTTTTGATATCATATTTTCTATTCAGCTATTCAATCTACACCTTTGGGTAAAAACAATTAAATTGCGGGATAGTCTGTGTCGGTACGTGTGAGATACACCTTTCCAATTTCTGGGGCGCATCTCATACTGCCAAGGATTTAAGGGTGCTGCCTGATCCGAACTCCTCCTACTCCTCATCCTGCCTTTGGGGGTACAAAAAATAGTAATCGGGGCCTAGTCTGGTTCTGTACGTGTGAGATACATACACCTTTTTTTTGATAATATTTTCTATTCCGCTATTCAATAAAAACCTTTGGGTATAAACAATTAAATTGCGGGATAGTCTGTGTCGGTACGTGTGAGATACAACTTTCCAATTTTTGGGGCGCATCTCATACTGCCGAGGATTTGAGGGTGCTGCCTGTTCCGAACTCCTCCTACTCCTCATCCTGCCTTTGGGGGTACAAAAAATAGTAATCGGGGCCTAGTCTGGTTCTGTACGTGTGAGATACATACACCTTTTTTTTGATAATATTTTCTATTTCGCTATTTAATCTACACCTTTGGGTAAAAACAATTAAATTGCGGGATAGTCTGTGTCGGTACGTGTGAGATACATACACCTTTTGATATCATATTTTCTATTCCGCTATTCAATCAAAACCTTTGGGTATAAACAATTAAATTGCGGGATAGTCTGTGTCGGTACGTGTGAGATACATTCACCTTTTGATATCATATTTTCTATTCCGCTATTCAATCTACACCTTTGGGTAAAAACAATTAAATTGCGGGATAGTCTGTGTTGGTACGTGTGAGATACATACACCTTTTGATATCATATTTTCTATTCAGCTATTCAATGAAAACCTTTGGGTATAAACAATTAAATTGCGGGATAGTCTGTGTCGGTACGTGTGAGATTCATACACCTTTTGATATCATATTTTCTATTCCGCTATTCAATCTACACCTTTGGGTAAAAACAATTAAATTGCGGGATAGTCTGTGTCGGTACGTGTGAGATACACCTTTCCAATTTTTGGGGCGCATCTCATACTGCCGAGGATTTGAGGGTGCTTCAGTCTGCCTCCTGCCTGTTCCGAACTCCTCCTACTCCTCATCCTGCCTTTAGGGTACAAAAAATAGTAATCAGGGCCTAGTTTGTGTTTGTACGTGTGAGATACATCTTTTGTAAAATTTCTCCTATTCCGCTATTCAATATACACCCTGTTTGAGTGTAAAAAATTAAATTGCGTGATAGTCTGTATTGATACATGTGAGATACACCTTTTTAAATTTGTTTGGCGCATCTCCTTCTACCGCCGAAGATTGCAGGGCGCTTCAGTTTGCCTCCTGTTCCCAACTCCTCCTACTCCTCTTCCTCATCCTGCCTTTAGGGTACAAAAAATTGTAATCGGGGCCTAGTTTGTGTTTGTACATGTGAGATACACCGTTTTGTAAAATTTCTCCTATTCCGCTATTCAATATACACCCTTTTGGAGTGTAAAAAATTAAATTACGGCATAGTCTGTATCGGTACGTGTGAGATACACCTTTTAAATTTGTTTGGCGCATCTCCTTCCACCGCCAAGGATTGCAGGGCGCTTCAGTTTGCCTCCTGTTCCCAACTCCTCCTACTCCTCTTCCTCATCCTCCCTTTAGGGTACAAAAATTTTTAATCGGGGCCTAGTCTGGGTTTGTACGTGTGAGATACACCGTTTTTTATCCTTTTTCCTATTCCGCTATTCAATATACACCCTTTTGGGGTAAAAAACATTAAATTGCGGCATAGTTTGCATATTTGACTGTGAGATACACCCATGCGATACTGTTGTTGTTTTGTTCCGCTAATCAATAAACACCTTTCTAGGGCAAGATCATAAATTACAGAAATATGAGGAGACCGTCAAATAGAGGCCGTGGCCTGGGTCGTGGTGCTGCTGGTAGAGCTCCTGTTGCAAGGAGAGGACGTGGTCGATCTGTGCCAGCTACACGCACAAGTGAAACACCTTCCTCAAGTGTGAGTAGGCGACAGAACCTGCAGCAGTATTTGGTAGGGCATCATACGCCTCTAGAAGTGATGAGGCCAGAAGAAGTAGAGGCGATAGTAGATTGGTTTGCTGCTGACAGTGCCTCCAGTTCCTTCACATTGTCTCCCACCCAGTCTACTGCAGAAAGGTCAGAGTTGGCACCTGCAGCCGATGTCCAACCGTCTTTCACCTCACCCCCTTGAAAATCAGGCAAGCAGTCTGAGCCCCAAGTCATACAGCAGTCTCTTCTTCTTTTTGAGGACTCTGTCAGCAGGGTTTCCCAGGGCCATCCACCTAGCCCTGCTCCAGAAGTGGAAGAGATTGAGTGCAGCGATGCCCAACCACTCATTTCTCAAGATGAGTACATGCAAGGACCATCGCAGCACGTCTGCGATGATGACGAAACGCAGGTGCCAACTGCTGCGGCGTTCAGAATTGTGGAGACCGACAAGGAGGGCAGGGGTGAAGACTGGGTGGAAGATGATGTGGAGGACGATGAGGTCCTCGACCCCACATGGAATGAAGGTCATGCAGGTGACCTGAGTAGTTTGGAGGAAGAGGCGGTGGTCGCACAGAGCCACCAGCACAGCAGAAGAGGGAGCAGGGTGCAGAAGCGGAGCGGCCGTGCCCTAGACACTACCCCTGCTACTGCCCAACGTAGCAAGGGAAACGAGCGCAGCAAAGCCAGCTCAAAGGAGTCCTCTAGCGTGGAAGTTCTTTAGAAAATGTGCTGATGACAGGACACGAGTGGTTTGCACCCTGTGCAATCAGAGCCTGAAGCGAGGCATAAACCTTCTCAACCTGAGCACAACCTGCATGATCAGGCATCTAAGTGCAAAGCACGAGCTGCAGTGGAGTAGACACCTTCAAAACCAAGAAACGTCTTTGGCTCATCCTGCTTCCTCTTCTGCTGCAGTCTCGGCCGCTCCATCCACATCTGTAGTGATACCGGCACCTGCCACCCCGCAAACAGACGATCTGTCAGCAACACCACCACCTGGGTCACTAACTATCTCCACAATGTCCCGTTGAAGCGTTCAGCTTTCCATCTCCCAAACACTTGAGAGGAAGAGGAAGTACCCCCCTACCCACCCGCGATCCCTGGCCCTGAATGCCAGCATTTCAAAATTCTTGGCCTTTGAAATGCTGTCATTCCGTCTGGTGGAGATGCACAGTTTTAAAAACCTTATGTCGGTGGCTGTCCCACAGTACGTCGTGCCGAGCCGCCACTACTTTTCCAGGCAAGCCATCCCTTCCCTGCACAACCAAGTGGGGGAAAAAATCAGGTGTGCACTGCCCAACGCCATCTGTGGCAAGGTCCACCTAACTACCGATACGTGGACCAGTAAGCACGGTCAGGGGCGTTATATCTCCCTAACGGCACACTGGGTAAATGCAGTGGCGGATGGGCCTGAGGCGGATAGCAATTTGGCGCATGTCCTTCCACCACCGAGGATTGCAGGGCGCTTCAGTTTGCCTCCTGTTCCTAACTCCTCCTACTCCGCCTCCTCCTCCTCTACCGCCTCCTCATCCGGTCAGCGTAACACCTTCACCACCAACTTCAGCACGGCCAGGGGTAACCGACAGCAGGCAGTTTTAAAACTTGCCTGTTTGGGGGAAAAACCACACACCGCCCAGGAGTTGTGGAGGAGCATGGAACAGCAGACAAATGAGTGGTTGCTGCCAGCGAGCCTCAACCCCGGCCTGGTGGTGTGCGATAACGGGCGAAATCTCATAGCAGCTCTGGGCCTAGCCGGTTTGACGCACATCCCTTGCCTGGCCATGTGCTGAATTTGGTGGTGCAGAGGTTCCTTAAAAACTACCCCGATATGTCAGAGCTGCTGCAGAAAGTGCGGGCCGTCTGTGCGCACTTTCGATGTTCTCACCCTGCTGCTGCTCGCCTGTCAGCGCTGCAGTGTAACTTCGGCCTTCCCGCTCACCGCCTCATATGTGACGTGCCCACAAGGTGGAACTCCACCTTGCACATGCTGGAAAGACTGTGCGAGCAGCAGCAGGCCATAGTGGAGTTTCAGCTGCAGCACGCACGCGTGAGTCGCTCTGCGGAACAGAACAACTTCACCACCAATAACTGGGCCTCCATGCGAGACCTGTGTGCCTTGTTGCACTGTTTTGAGTACTCCACCAACATGGCCAGTGCCGATGACGCCGTTGTCAGCTTAACTATCCCACTTCTATGCCTCCTTGAAAAAACAATTCGGGCGATGATGGAAGAGGATGTGGCACAGGATGAGGAGGAGGAGGAGGAGGAGGAGGATGAAGAGGTAACATTTCCAAGGCTTTCAGGGCAGTCATTCGCAAGGGGCTCCGAGGGTGGGTTCCTGCACACACAAACGCCAGGGACACAATTGTCCAGCAGGGGCACAGTTCTGGAGGATGAGGAGGATGAGGAGGAGGAGATGGAGGAGGAGATGGAACCATGTTCACAGCAGGGTGGCACCCAGGCCAGCTCATGGCCATCACTGGTGCGTGGCTGGGGGGATACAGAGGACACAGACGATACACCTCCCACAGAGGACAGCCTTTCGTTGCCTCTGGGCAGCCTGGCACACATGAGCGATTACATGCTGCAGTGTCTCCACAACGACCACCGAGTTGCCCACATTCTAACTTGTGCTGATTACTGGGTGGCCACGCTGCTGGATCCCCGTTACAAGGACAACGTGACGTCCTTAATTCACTCACTGGAGCGCGATCGCAAGATGCGTGAGTACAAGCGCACGCTGGTAGACGCAATGCTGCTGGCATTCCCACCTGACAGCGGGGCCACAGTGGAAGCACAAGGCAGAGGAGGAGGAGGAGGAGGAAGAGGTCGCCAACGCAACCAGGGCACCGCCAGCACCTCAGAAGGCAGGGTTAGCATGGCCGAAATGTGGAAAAGCTTTGTCAGCACGCCACAACATACAGCAGCACCAGCAGCTCATATGGAACGTCTTAGCAGGAGGCAGCATTTCACCAACATGGTGGAGCAGTATGTGTGCACACGCCTACATGTAGTGAATGACGGGTCTGCCCCCTTCAACTTCTGGGTCTCCAAATTGGGCACATGGCCTGAGCTTGCCCTTTACGCCTTGGAGGTGCTGGCGTGCCCTGCAGCCAGTGTATTATCTGAACGGGTATTTAGCACGGCTGGGGGCGTTATCACAGACAAGCGCAGCCGCCTGTCCAGAGACCATGTGGACAAGCTCACGTTCATTAAAATGAACCAGGCATGGATCCCACGGGACTTTTCCGTACCTTGTGCAGAATAGCGATGGATACCGACCTTACCCAGCCATTGCTGTATTTTTGATCTTTCTCACTCTTTTGGGGTGTACCCTAATTTAAAAAGAAATTTAAAATGAAAAACAAAAACCAGTGTTGGCTACCTCGTCCTCCTCCACCGCCGCTTCAACCTACACTGCCACATCCACCGCCACCTCAACCTCCTACTCCAATAGGTGCCTCGTCCTCCTAGAGCAAGATGATTATTTTTTTTTCTGTTTTTTCTGTTATTTTAAGTTATTTCCCTATCCACATTTGTTTGCAGAGCACTTCCCATGCTCTTAAGAAGATTGTGCTGCCATTTGCAGCCCTCTAGCCCTTTCCATGTTTTTTTAGAGCCATTTTAGTGCTCAAAAGTTCGGGTCACCATTGACTTCAATGGGGTTCGGGATCAGGGGAAAGATCGGGTTAAGTTCGGGTCACGAACCCAGACTTTTTTTTCAAGTTCGGCCGAACCCGCCAAACCCGGACATCCAGGTGTTCGCTCAACTCTACCAGTGATATGTGTAAAAGGTAATACTGTTGCACGTAACTTGATACTTTGTCATAAAAAGTAATCCACTCCCAATGGCTTAGCCTGTGACTATACTTAGCATGCACTCCAGTGTCTTTGGCTGGTATAAATGAAGGATAAGTGCCTGGGGGAAATGAAGAAAGATACTGACTGACATGATAAATAGGTATACAGTACCTGTGGGGGTTTATAAGGATGGAATTTAAACTTTAGCAGTGGTCGCTGGCAGATATACTTCTAGAACTAGGCAGATTCAGTACTTCAGATATTGTAGAAAATGTGGATCTTGCAGCAGAAGCATTCTGAGTACCTGATTGGCCTTTAATAATGAGGCCTAGCAAATCTGCATCTCCAAATTGTATTTCATAATAAAACCTGCCTTGGCTCTCCCTCTTAAATTACATCATAATAAATCTGAATACATATTGGTCATTGACTGTTCAATATTTCTATCTATTTTTGTGAAATAATACTCTCTTATTTTTATTTATTGACTAAACATGCCTCGTCTCGCTTCCTGAAACTGTGGTCCACTAAGACCCCGTTCAGACAGGGGCGACACGACTTGGTGGGGCGACCTGTGAAGTTGCGGTGCACAGCGTGCACCGCGACCTTGGCGCGACTTGCACGGACTTCATATCATTGAAGTCAATGCAAGTTGCCTCCAGGTCGCCCCAAAGTAGTACAGGACCCTTTTTCTAAGTCGGAGCGACTTGTATCGCTCCTATTAGAATGGGTCCTGTACTATTCAATGGCGAGCAACCCACCGCGACTTGTCAGGCTAGTGTGAATGGGGTCTAAAGCTGCATAATGTGCATTGGCTGTAAAAAGTTTCTGGCTATTTTCCTTAAAATAATATAATGCACTTTAATTTTTATTTCTTGATAAAACCCATTGTGGCCTAATAAATCTGTTTACATAGTGTGCATTGACTTGCGATATCTCTGGCTTTTTTCTGTCAAAAAAATACACTTTAATCTTTTTTTTTTTTTTTCAAATTCTTTATTGAAACTTTAATCTTTAATTCTTTATGAAACCTGCCTTTGTCTCTCCTCTAAAACTGCAGCCTAATAAAGCTGTTTACTTACTGTGCATCAACTGAACAATAATGTCTGTTATTTTCTGTGAAATTTAACACAATAACTTTTATTTCTAGATTAAACATGTGTTTCCTCCCTCTCTTGAAAATTGTGACACAATAAAACTGCTTAAAATCTGCGCATCAAACAAACAATGTTTCTGGCTATTGTTTGTGAAATCATGCACTCTAATGTTTACACCTTGATAAAACCTACCTCATCTCAACCTCTTGCATTGTGGCTTAATGAAGCTGCTTACATACTGTTCATCAAATGTACAATAATCTGGCTATTTTCTGTAATATAATACACTCTATTTTTTTTAAATCTACCTCTTTATCTACCTCCTAAAACTGCTGCCTAATAAAGCTGCTTACATGTAGTGCATTAACTATACCATATTTCTGGCTATTGTCTGTCAAGTAATATACTCTTATTTTTATGTTTTGACTAACGACGCACCGTCTCTCCCTACTAAATTGTGGCCTAATAAAGGTGTATACATATTGTGCATCAACTAAACAGAATTCCTTGCTTAGATAATGTGAACCAACTGTGTAATATTTCCGGCTATTGTCTCTAAAATAATAGGTTCTCATTTTTTGTGTGATAAAAACTGCCTTGTCTCTCCCTTCTACATTGCAGGCTAAGCAAGCTGCTAACATACTCTCCAGCCATTGTATTATACATGGGGACTTTGTGTAATCATACATTCTAGTTCCTTTTTCAGGATAAAAACTGCCTCATCTCTAGAATTTGTAAGTGTTTTCGTGTACTCTGTAATGACATTTTCTTTTCAGATAATGGTGGGGTATTACGAAAAAAGAAGCTCACAAACTATACTATGAAACTGAAAGCTAAAATATACACACATAAATCCTTTTGTCCCCCAACTAAAATAGCTTGAATGCTGGCGATGTTGCTTTTACCATGCCAATGTGTCAATGAAGGAAAATGAAAGTAGAAGCCAGCACTTAGAAGTTGCAAGAAAACTGCCTTGGTTTATGTGTAGAGCATAGCAACACTGATACTTTGGGTCAAATATGTAACCTGCAGTGAAATTGTGCAATGATGAAACTTGTAATGCTACTTCAAATGGCCAGCTCAAGCTTCAAAATTAGATGTTCTTCTGTCTGAACCACTGCATATTCTCCTCTGTGCTGCTCAAGTAGGGATGAAAGGTGCCATGATGTTTTGAACATACTGAGCAGGAGGACAGAAGCAACTCAGCATGTGAGTTGCTATCAGCAGTAAATGTTCTTTGCAGCAAATGTTCATTGCATGTCTTTATCAATTTATATAATATCTAGTATATAATATCTAATATAAAATATTAAAGCAAGCTGATTACAGACCCATGTCCTTTCCTAGAGCATAATTTATTGCCCTTATGTGATGCATCTGCAGAGGCAGCCTTGGATTTATTTCCAATATTTTAACTGTTTCTAAGTATATCCCTCTGGGGGATGCATTTTAGTGTCTGTTTTTGTATCTTCGTTTATTATTATGTGATAAAAATAAATTATATTTGTTTATCCTCCTGGGTTAGTGTACCATTTTACAGAGATTTTGTGTTCCTAAATTTCACAGTATCAACACTATCACAACATGCACCCATGTTCTCTGAGTCACTCAGCCTACTAATAGATGGACTGCACCAAAAGAAAACAGTAGTTAGTGGCTTTTAAGCTCTAACTACTGAAAAGTCAGTCTGATGCTGCACTGTTTTACGACTTCTAAGTCAACTCCTGTTGTTGGAGATGGCCTAAACTGTAACTAGGGGACTTATATTGTAAGTCATTTTATGATACACCTTACTAGTATGAACATGGATACTCTTCTGGCAGCAGCCTAGATGGGAATCTAAGTGTTTGATTAATTTATTTTATCACTTCCTGCTAGAGATCTACCAATACACAGTATGTCTCCTATTAGAACAGTTGTTCTGTCCTGGCACAAGTCCTTAAGCAATAATGCAATTTTGATTGTATATTTATATGTACCCATTTAGAGTCTAATTCAGGCTTTAGCAATCTTTTCAACATGGAGGGACCCTTAAAATAACTTTCATGTCTCAAGGAACCTCTGCTAAAATTCTTTATATCTACAGTTCATGGGATATTAGCATGAGCAGGAAGTTGTGTAGACAGGAGAAATTAATAAATAAAAGAATAAGGATTGTTGTGTACTTAGTGTATTTGACACCTAGAGCTACTCTATACAATGACATTAATGGCATTTTTTGTAAAAGGGAAATTAAACAAATAACAATAATGATCAAAAAAGAAATGTAGACAATGGAAATTGTAGTGCATTCTTACATTAATAGTCAGTGGAGGAGGGCCCTCTTATACCAACGGTCTGTGAAGAGCCCCAGCATACTGAGGGTTAGTTGAAGGATTGTTCCTTACATTGATTGTCCTTGGGGATAGTGCCCCCTTATAAATAGGCAAAAATATCATTGATGTCTGTGGTAGTTTTTCTGAGGGGCAGAAATTGCTCATTGTTTAATGAACCCCTACCAACCTCCAGAGAAACTCAGGGTGTCTGTGGAACCCTGGCTGAGAAAGGCTAGTCTAATCATACATTCAAGGAATTGTTTTCATTTTCTGATGCCATTTGGTGGGCCTGAGGGGGTGTTAAATATGTATACCAGATCTTTATTAATAATGCATTTCTCTCCTTTGATTACTCCAAGAAAACAATAAAGCTAGAAAACGTTTTTACAAGCTTTTCTATTAAAGGCAGTGCTATACAGTTTGGATCTCTCTTTCTCAAGTTCAAATACTATGGTCAGGAGCAATTATTGATGGGTAATCATATGAAAAGGATGGTTACTATTTTCTACACCCAGCTTTAACATTCTCTAAAAGTACCCTTTGAAACAGAATTTAATTTCAGGCAAAAACTCTTCTCAATAGATTCAAAAGCCTGGGAAGCAGTTCAAGATACCCAGGGCAGAATTTCTGCATAGCCAATGTAGGCAATGTCCTACTGCCACAAGGCTTCCTTTTAATGCCACATTGCCATCCACGCATCATGTTGCTAACTGTCAGAAACAAATTTTGACAGTCATCTTTGGCAGTCCAATGCAATCTAGTTGGGATTTCACATCACACCAGCAATACAGCTGGGTCTTACACTCAGAACCAAACTACTAGCAGAATAGACTGACAGTTTGCCCTTCAAATGTAGTTGTAAGTTCTGTACTGTAAGTACTTATACAGGGTGGGCAAACATAGTGATTGGTCTTTGTCTGTTCACAGCCACACAAACCTTTTCTGGTTACGGTGTCTGATCCATCCAGCTGGGGTGCAAGACAGAAAGGTTGACCTGAATTTCTAAAACATTAGCCTTTAAAAAAGGTTTAAATCATGAAATGCAATTTAAAGTTTAACCTAATTTGTTTTTATTAACCCTAAAGTTTGCAGTTAAAAATGTAGTTAGATTTTAGATTTTATGAACTCCTTCATCCTTTTTCATTTTTATTTTTTTTTTGTTGATAATTAAAGCCAGGCTCTGTTGTAACATGAATAAACCCCACTGTTTTTGACACCTAGATCCATCTCATTTGCTTATATCTGTAAGCTCCATCTGTCTCAATTCAGGGGAAAGTTGGGGTGAACTGTGGCATCTTTTCCTTAGGGGTTAAAAGACTCTGTCCAAGCACTGGCTCAGTTTGCTGTGCCCAGGTTTGTAAAAGGTCTGCTTGAGGGCCCTACTCCATCTCTAGGAAACGCCATACCTACTGTTGCTGCTAAAAGGACCCATGCTTGTATTATAAACATAGCTGCAGGCAAAGTTGCAATGCAAAAAGAATGTATAACAAGTTTGAATCTAATTAGTGTGTAAGGAGCAGTACTATTCATTGAAACATTACCATGAGAATCACAGAAACCAATATTTCTGACAATTCTCTCATACATGAAAAAAATCGGCATCATTTTTGCTAGAAATTTACTTAGAACGCCCAAAAATTATATACCTTTTTTAAACAGAGACCCTAGAGAATACAATGGTGGTTGTTGCAGTTTTTTTTATGTCTCACGATATTTACACAGCAGTTTTTCAAATGTTAATTTTTGGGAAAAAATATACTTTAATGAATTTTATTGAACACCAACACAATATAATATCAATTTTTTGGTCAAATATAAAAGATAACATTATGCCGAATAAAGAGATGCCAAACATGTAATGCTTTAAAATTGCAGACACCCATGGAATGACAGCAAAAGCAAACTACGATAAATTACCTTATCTGTAGGTGATGCTTTAAAAGCCTTTACAGCTTTCCAGTGATTACCTATGATTAAGCTCTGGGGGGGGGGGGGCAGAGTGAAACATTTCAGGGGTTGTGGCTTCGGCAGAGTCTCATGGACTGAGGCTGTTTTCAAGTCTACACAAGACTGGACGGGAGTTCGGCACTTCTTTGATTTCATATGCCTATTGAATCGGATGAGCACCTTTGGCAGCCTGCACCTTTCTCCCTGGTGACTGCGGGAGTTTGGTTTCCCCAGCTTCAGTGGCATTCATATTCTAGCACCAAGTGTACAGGTTACCAGTTTAAATTTATACAGAAGGTCTGGTGATAGAATTATTGCTCTCACTCATTTGACATTTGTGGTGATACCTCACATGTGTCGTGCAATCACTGTTTACATGCATGTGAGCACAGGGAGATGGGGGCACTTTATATTTTTTTAGTTAATTTTTTTTTACACTGTATCTTTATTTTTTGTTATCAACTTTATTGCTATCACAATCACGACATCCCTTGTGATAGTATGGACCATGACAAGTCCTCTTTTTGGAGTGATCTGGGGTCTGTAAGACTCTTAATTCCTGCTGTGACATGCACATAGCAAGGTCAGAATTTTGCTTACACTGTATGAATCTTCCAGGATGAGATCAAATTAAAAATCTGCAGTCTAAATGTGTGGGTAGATCCCTAAGAAACAATTCTAACATTATGCTAAATCCACACTTTAAAATATTTAGGCTATTCTAAACCCAGCCCTACCCACATTTAGATAGGTATACCTAATAAACCAATTTGTGTACATCCCTACCAGTATAGTCCTAATTACAGGGCCAGATTTATCATTGAGTACAGAAGCCAGATACTGTACTTCTAGGTGATAGAGACAAAGAGGTGTCTCAATCTTTTATAATTATTAACCAGACATTTTTTTCCAAAGTTAGTAGGAATAGCCATATCATATAAGTTAAAGTAGAACTTTTCATTTTGGACAGTGTAAGGGAGGGTTATAAACCCCTGCCAGATTTTTTTTTTCCGCCATCTGCTTCCCATTGTGGAGATTTACCTTCACTTCCTGTCCCATAGCCAAACCAGAAGTGAGAGGAAATCCCTCCAAATTAAGGGAATTTCTTGAGGACCCCAGGTCACCAGAACTAGTGTCCCCATTGGAAGATTCCCTCTCAATTACGTTTATGGGGACAACCCAAAATTTGGGATTTTCTATTATTTTCACTTTAAACGATAATGGTAAACAATACAACTAGAGAGGGCGAATCTCCCCTAATTATTATTATTCTAAGTCAAGTTAGGAAATGTTTGTAGTAAAGGTGATCTCGGCAAAGTGAAATTACTTGTGTGCCTATAGGCTTAGATGATAAAAAGCCAGTCCTGCCTAAGGCTCCATGTACACTACAGCTCCTAAACTTGAGCTTAGTAGCTTTTGGCATTTTTTCTTTCGAAAGCTCCTAATCTCAACTCCATAAAAGCAGGGGTCAAGTCCTGGGAAAAAAAGTGCGGGAACTCACCCAAGCTTCCCCCCTCCCCCACCTCAAATAAAAAAAGGTGTGTGTATGTATATCAAGAAAAGGGAAACAATTTGGGCGTACAACGGGACTTTTGATACTGGGTGCTTGGTATGTAAGTAATACAAGAAAAAAGGATAAATATATAAGAAAAATCAAAAGTTTATTAGATTTAAGGAAAAAGAGGAAGGTCATAAAATTGTATGCTGTAACAACAGAATACAAATAACAATATATACAATATTGCGGTTAAAAACAATTGCAGTAAACAGACATGTTTGCATGTGTATCAAGTTACAAGTGACTTTCAAATCCTACATTGGGATAGATGATACATATCATATACCCTAGACTCATCCAGAAGGAGGTGTCTATGCAGGATAACGATGAAGCCCACAATATCAACCCGACATGTTTCACGGCCTTATAGCCGCTTCCTAAGGGGTGTTTTTCTATGGGGTATCACTTTATAAATGATTCAATTCAAAACACTAGAGTGGAAACAAAACAAGCAATGAATATGTATATAAGGGAGCATCATACATGTCATAAAATACCGGAACATATAAAAATCTATATATATTTTAATTTTTATTAGCATATCAAGCCTGTCAAAGTAACAAACATATTAGAACATCTAAAATCTCGCACCTGTCTGGTGAACAATCAAGCCCACAATGATAGAGGTCCTGGACCACAAGGTAGGGGGAAGACCCCCCGGGGAGAACATACAGTATACTCCGGATTTATTAAGACACATCGAGGGGATTCAGACACCCCCGGATGCCCTCCTCGTGACGGTTGACATTGAGGCATTGTACTCAAGCATACCACACGAGGAGGGCATTCGGTCTGTGGAATCTTTCCTACAAGATCAACATGAACACACATGGGTACACAATGTCTTCATTTTGTCCCTGTTGAGGTTCATTCTAACACATAACTTTTTTACCTTTATGGATACTACCTACCTTCAAAGGCAGGGAGTCGCCATGGGAACATGTTGCGCACCTTCCTATGCAAATTTATTCCTAGGAAGGTGGGAACAGCACATCTTCTCTGGCGACTCCTATGCTCCTTGGCTCAAATATGTGACACATTGGTTCCGCTACATTGATGACCTGTTCCTAATATGGACAGGCTCAAAGTTTGAACTTGTAGAAATGTTATCTTCGCTTAATACTAACTCATTTAACCTTAAATTTACCTACAACTTCCATCCTGAACACATTGTGTTCTTGGACGTTGAAATCAGAAAGGATACCAATGGTTACATTACTACTTGCCTCTACCGAAAACCGAGCGCCGGTAACATGCTTTTGCATGCATCGAGCGCTCACCCTGTGCCTTTGAAGAACAGCATTCCGTATGCGCAGTACTTGCGCATACGGAGAAACTGTTCACTAGACACATATTTTTTTTTGGGAGGCTAAGCAATTACAAACCAGATTACTCTCACGAGGCTACTCTTGGACGATTCTGAGAAAGGCCTTTAATAAGGCTAAGGGACTGGACAGAGGTGACATCTTGCAAAAGAAAAATAAGACTAACGTTAATCAAACCGTAAAATTGATTACCCAATACTCAGATAACCATCAACAATTGAGAGCCCTTATCCAGATACACTGGCATCTCCTCAGCGAGGAGGCCACATTGTCTAAATATGTCAAGAAATCTCCTGAAGTGGTATTTAGAAGAGCAACCTCGATTCGGGACTTGCTTACTAAGAGCCACTATACCCCCAACCCCCCTCAACCCAGGGAAAGATCCGGGACATACCAATGTGGGAATTGTGCCCGCTGTCCTTGGATTGAGGAGGGTCCTATTACACATCTGCCAAATGGAAGCAACCACAGACTCTTTGGGTTTGCGGATTGCTCCACGCGCGGAGTTATTTATCTGATGCAATGCCAATGTTCAGCGTTCTACGTTGGCAAAACCATTAGACAGTTTGGACAAAGAGTAGGTGATCATGTATATTACTCCGGTGGTGGAAAAATCCTTACCCCGGTGACTCGACACATCGGGTTACATCACAGATTCGATAGCTCATGTGTTTCCTTTAGGGTCTTGGAGATTATCCCCCCAGACCCTAGAGGTGGCAACTGGGACCAGCGCATTCTACAAAGGGAGGCTTTGTGGATAGAAAGGCTAAATGCCACAATTCCTCCTGGACTTAATGAAGCCCATTCATATAAATCTTTCTTGTGATATAACGTTATCAGCTGGATTATTCTTTGTTCTCCTTTTTTTGTCCCATACTTGTCTTTCCCTTCCCCTTTTTTTTCCCTTTTTCTCTCCCCCCCCTTCCCCTTTTCCTTCCTTCCCTCCACCTCTCCCTCTATTTTTTCCTTCTTTTCTTTTTTCTTACCGTTTTCTCCTTGATATCCTGCCCTCCACCATGGATCCATGCCCTTAATATGCCAATAGTTATATCTACACCCTGGGAGTTGTGTTCCTTAGATGTAATCACTATGGCAACACCCAGATTCTTTTCATGAGACTAAACTCTCATGTTATATCATTTTTATTTGTGTGCTGTTCACAACTTATGTTACATATGTTCTTACATGTAAACTACTGTTAAACATGATATATTCATATGTATTATAAACAGAAGGGGACAGCTAGCCAACAAAAGAATTAGTAAAAATACAAGTATCCACGTCCCAATTAAATGTAGAAGAGGAAAATGGATGGGCCAAGGGGACTTTTAAAGGGATACTGTCATCAAGACAAATAGCAGAGAATCCACATATATGTAAAAATACACAAATTTTATTGATACAACACCAAAAATAAAGAAGAAGAACATTTAAAAGTAACTATTATCGTGTTGACAAAACACTAATAATATTACAGCATACAGAGCAATTGGGTAGTACATACAATATACAGGCTTTGGAAGAGCCAAATATCCACGGAGGGTGGGTGTAGATCACGCTGTCCACTGCAGACCTTTGCCAGAGATGGTAAGACTGGTGGGTCTGGTGTGATGGACCTGGGTGTCTAAACCCAAACCCAGCCCGACATGTTTCGCGGGTGACCGCTTCCTCAGGGGCAAATAACGTGGGTATGTATATCAACAATGCTACTAGAATTATTAAGAGAAAGTAAAGTCAGTGCATATCTATTTGGGAAACATGTCACATAATACATCTCATAATGGTAGGTCAAAACAGAGGTAAGCGCCAGCCAACATATAACCCACCTGTATAGCCGGTTCTAAAAGCAACTGGAGACCTAGGGGATCACGACTGGGACTAGTACCCCCCCGGCGGACATGGGAGCAGTCCACAACAAATAGGGGTCCAAATCACAACATGTAAGGCAACTGTATTCTGGATAATAAGAAGTGTATAATCAAAATGGGATAATTGCGTACATGCTTGTATATGTCAGCTCCATAGTAGGAGGAGAACTTACCAAATACAGTATACTTGTATATGTCCCCTGTAGTGTCTCATGACAGGGCTAAGGGGTGGCTGCTGGAGTAGCCAGGACTGGTGAACGGAAGATTGGGTCGATATCAGGACCAACAAACCTTATGTCCATAAGGAGACAGAAAAAAACGCAATATTGAAGTGTTTGGTTCAAGCCAATGCGTGAACGCTACAGAGAAAAAGTGAAAAGAAAGATAGACCCATCTCAGTAGCTTGAGAGTAGCCTGTAGACACCACGTGCTATAGATAGACCAAAACTGAAACAAAAGATCCTAAATCAAGTGCACGCATCACCAAAAGTGAGTGGATAAAACCAAAGAGTGAAGGTGAAATGATCGCAAGAAACGTGGGGTGTGACAATAGTATACATAAAGGGATAGGGGTGTGAAGAAATCAGGACGGCAAGAAGGACCCATAAATGGATGACAAGAGCCCAGGTATCTCAAAGAGTAATAGTGTTAGAATGATAAGCAGCAGAGAGTCCAATGAGAAGGACAGCATAATAAAGCCATGTGCTATATTTACCTAACGCTCCTCGCAGTCCGGTATCCCGTAGCCGAGTGAGTGTCTCAGTGGGGATGGCGCCTATATGAGGAACCGCTCCACCCCAAACACAGCTGGGTCGGTAATCAGCCGGCCACATGATAGCTGTGTTCGGGGCAGACGCTCCGAATGCGCTTGTACACAAACCGGCTCATCAAGATGCGCCGGATGTGACGTACTGCGCATAGCCAATGGGTGTGTCTGCGGCGCCGACGTAGACGAGTCACCGGATATCCAGGGACTGTCAGCAGTGTCGGTACCCAGACACTACACCATGGCTCAGGGACACATACTAAGTGTGTACCCAGACGGGCGTCACATGCCCGCCATGGGGAACATCCAGCAGGATCCTCCCATCCATAGATGGTGATGGAAATGGGTCCGGGTTGCTGAACAAGGGATAGTCAGGGGAGATGAATGCCAAGTGGCGCTATACCTCTGTGACCATAACCAACAGATAATTGGTATACAATAACAAGATTTTACATGTATACATTAAATCATATGGAGAAATATTATTATTGAAAACAAATGAACAAAACAACATAGTTGAACATAAACATAATTTCAAATAATAGGGGGTTTGAGACAGTTGCATAACCTTCTGGGATAAGCTGCTTCCCAGGTATGGAGCCTGATATTTCCCATATTGGGAATCAAGCTCATGAATATCATAGGATAATGGATCAATTGGAAGAACAGGGTGGGGACAGAAAGAAATGGGAAGATAAAGAAAGGGGGGGAGGGGGGGGGGGAAAGAAGGGAAGAGGGAGGGAAAAGGAAAAAGGAAGGGGAAAAGGAAAGGAGTGGAAAGGAAATAGGAGGGGGGAAGGGAAAGAAGAGGGAAAAGAGGGAAGGAAAAAGAAGGGGGGTAGGGGAGGGGAAGAAAAATGAAGGGGAAGCCCTGATGGGGGAGGGGGGAAAAGAAAGAGAATGTAGCAGGAGAGAAACCAGACAATCAAACTACCAACCATATATCTATAGAAATGACTTGTAGGAATGTGCCTCGTTTAAACCAGGATATGAGAGGGCATTGAGCCTCTCAATCCAAAGTGTTTCTCGTTGGAGAATGCGACGATCCCAGTTACCCCCTCTGGGGTCTGGGGGAATTACTTCTAAAACTCTAAAGGATATACATGTGTTATTGTATCTATGTCTAAGGCCAATGTGGCGTGTTACAGGAGTGAGTATCTTGCCACCCTCTGAACAGTAGAGATGGTCCCCTATTCTTTGACCTAGTTCACGGATGGTTTTGCCTACATAGAAAGCAGAGCATTGACATTGCATCAAATAGACTACTCCCCGTGTGGAGCAGTCAGCATATCGATTAAGTCTGTGTGATTGACCGTTAGGTAGTGAGGTGACCATGCCTTCCCTGATCCAGGGGCATCTGGGACAATGTCCACATGCATATGTCCCCGTAATTTGTGGGACTAGAGTGGTGTGTTCCCTATAGTGACTGGTGATCAACCGATCACGTAGTGATGTTGCTCTTCGGAATACCAATTCAGGAGAGTCCTTGACATATCTGGAGAGGATAGGATCTTCATCCAGTATATGCCAATTCCTCTCCAAAATTTTTCGTAATTGTACTGAGTTACTAGAGTATTGCGTGATAAATCTCACTGTCTGAGTATTCTCATGTGTTTTTTTGGGGTATAGCAAGTCAGCTCTGGATTGAGCTTGCGCTCGGTTGAAGGCTTTTCGTAGAATCTTACGGGAGTATCCTCGCTGTAGGAGTCTATCCCGTAATTTTTTAGACTCTACCAAAAAGTCTGCATCTAATGTACAGTTGCGACGGGTTCGCAGATATTGTGCGTAGGGGATACTATTCTTTAGGGATTCAGGGTGTAAACTGGATGCATGCAGTAGCATATTGCCTGCACTTGGCTTCCTATAGAGATTAGTGATGATGTGTCCATCATCTTCTCTTTTGATTTCAACATCAAGAAAGACAATTTGCCTGTCATGTATGTTATGGGTAAATTTGAGGTTGAATTCGTTCACGTTCATGGCAGATAACATAGCGTCTAGTTCGTTGCGTGTACCCGTCCATATAATTAGGAGGTCGTCAATATAGCGAAACCAGCACAGTAGGTATTTTAGCCACTGTGCATATTGTTCATTGGCGAAAATGTATCTTTCCCAACTTCCAAGAAATAGATTCGCATATGAGGGGGCGCAACAGGTCCCCATTGCGACCCCTTGAATCTGCAAATAGGTCTTGTCCATGAACGTGAAGAAATTCCTAGTCAAAATAAATCTTAATAAAGATAAAATGAAATCATTGTGAGACCAAGTGGAACGATCTTGCTCATACAAAAAAGACTTGACCGACCGGATGCCCTCCTCGTGCGGTATACTCGAGTACAATGCCTCGATATCAACCGCCACGAGGAGGGCATCCGGGGGTGTATAGATGTCCTCAAGGTGGCGTAGGAGATCGGGAGTGTCCTGAATGTAAGATGGTAAACTCTGCACAAAGGGGCGCAAAAAAGCATCCACATATCGGCTGGCATGCTCTGACATGGATCCAATGCCGGAGACAATGGGTCTCCCCGGAGGCCTAGATAAATTCTTATGGATTTTAGGAAGTGTGTACATAGTTGGGGTTCTGGGGTGTAGAACACGCAGATACTCATATGTGTCTTTGTCTATAGTGCCTACCAGATAGGCATTCAGACATAAATTCTGTAGTTCGTTTTGAAAAGTATTTGTTAGTTCAGGTTGTATAGGGAGATACCACGACTCATTGTTAAGCACATCTAAGCACATCGTCTGGTATTGTGGATGTGTCATGATTACCACGTTTCCCCCTTTGTCAGAGGGTTTAATGATAATATCATGGTTGGATTGTAGTTGTTTTAGAGCTGCTTTTAAATTGGTGGTTAGATTCTGGGGCATTGGTTGCCAACGTTTCCGTTTGAGATCACGGATCACCTGGCAAACAAATGCCCAGATCTTTGGACAAATAGATAGATCAGGAAATTTCGTGGATTTGGATTTAAAAATTGGAGGAACGGATTGTAGGGAAGGTGTGACAATGGATGTAGCACTAGGCTCTCCGGGGTCTGAGGAACCCTCTTCATAGAGGAGCATCAGATCCCGGAGAGCCCGGAACTCATCCATTGAGAAATGTTTGATTTGCTCGGTAAGAGCCAATTCAAGCTTTTTCTTTTGGCGGTCAGCATCGAAAATGTACTTGTAGGTCAAGTTGCGAGCAAACAGGTACAAATCTTTAATAGTGTCATATATATTGATTGATTGTGAAGGACAAAATCCCAAACCTAATTGTAAGACGGTGGTCTGATCCGGGGTGAGGGGTATATCTGTGAGATTGATAATATTGAAACAGTCTTGATTTATTTCTGTGATGGTGGGGTTTGTGTCGGTGTCAATGTGACAAAGTCTTTTAGTTTGGTCTGTTTTTTGGTTTTCGGGATGGCTCCTAGTGAGACATCTAAAAAACCATTCTCATTGGTGTTAGATTGTTTAGTATTAGGCAAAATATTAGTGGTAAGAATTTTCTGGAGTGTAGGTGTTAAATCTGAAGTGCTAGCTGTGGGTGTCTGTGGTCGTCTTTTGCCCAAAGGGTCATCAGACGAATATCCACCATTGTGTCTGGTGCGTTTAGTGACTCGTGTGCGCGCAGCCCTTGAATTAGAGGGGCGTGAACTAGCCTGTGAGTGAGGGAGATTGGTATTAGAAGAATCTGATTCAGGATACTCATCAATATGTGATGATCTCTCATTTCTGAGTGTTTGGTTAATGGGAGTGGTCACTCTGGGGGTCCACTTATAAGCGTATCCACCCAGAAAGGCCAATTTATCCCGATTGTATTTGGCCTGTTTCCTGAGTATTATGTCTTGATTAATTTCCTCAAGTTGTTGTTTGATTTCTTGCCATTTGGCTGCAAAGCTTGGGTGATCCATGACATGTCTGTATTGGATGTTTAAAGTATCAATTTCCGCATCCAACCCAGACATATCCAGATTGTATTGTTGCACAAGGATAGTCATTAATTCCTTGCTACATCTATCTAAGGCGGACTCCCACGTCTTCCTAAATGTCTCGGTGGGGTTCCGGACAGTCGGGAAGGTGTGTAGTCTCAGACCCCTAGGGTTCACATTTTCAGTAATATACTTTTCAAAAAACACGATATGCCAATATAAGTGAGATTTACGTTTAAGTAATCCAAATATTTTTTGTAGATAAATTTTGAGCTCTTCCTCATCCCTACGATTAGATGTGAAGGTAGATTGAATATGAGACATAAAACCTGTCCAAGCCTGTCCTAAAAGATCCATGATACACAGTTACTTAATTTTAGAATATAAAAAGAAATAGGTGTGTAGACTAATTAAGTTTGAAAAAAGAAAGATAAATAGAGCTGTCACAAACAGAGAACAAGGGGCCCCGGGTGTGTTGTCCACCCAAATATACGTAGTATAAACAGAAGGGGACAGCTAGCCAACAAAAGAATTAGTAAAAATACAAGTATCCACGTCCCAATTAAATGTAGAAGAGGAAAATGGATGGGCCAAGGGGACTTTTAAAGGGATACTGTCATCAAGACAAATAGCAGAGAATCCACATATATGTAAAAATACACAAATTTTATTGATACAACACCAAAAATAAAGAAGAAGAACATTTAAAAGTAACTATTATCGTGTTGACAAAACACTAATAATATTACAGCATACAGAGCAATTGGGTAGTACATACAATATACAGGCTTTGGAAGAGCCAAATATCCACGGAGGGTGGGTGTAGATCACGCTGTCCACTGCAGACCTTTGCCAGAGATGGTAAGACTGGTGGGTCTGGTGTGATGGACCTGGGTGTCTAAACCCAAACCCAGCCCGACATGTTTCGCGGGTGACCGCTTCCTCAGGGGCAAATAACGTGGGTATGTATATCAACAATGCTACTAGAATTATTAAGAGAAAGTAAAGTCAGTGCATATCTATTTGGGAAACATGTCACATAATACATCTCATAATGGTAGGTCAAAACAGAGGTAAGCGCCAGCCAACATATAACCCACCTGTATAGCCGGTTCTAAAAGCAACTGGAGACCTAGGGGATCACGACTGGGACTAGTACCCCCCCGGCGGACATGGGAGCAGTCCACAACAAATAGGGGTCCAAATCACAACATGTAAGGCAACTGTATTCTGGATAATAAGAAGTGTATAATCAAAATGGGATAATTGCGTACATGCTTGTATATGTCAGCTCCATAGTAGGAGGAGAACTTACCAAATACAGTATACTTGTATATGTCCCCTGTAGTGTCTCATGACAGGGCTAAGGGGTGGCTGCTGGAGTAGCCAGGACTGGTGAACGGAAGATTGGGTCGATATCAGGACCAACAAACCTTATGTCCATAAGGAGACAGAAAAAAACGCAATATTGAAGTGTTTGGTTCAAGCCAATGCGTGAACGCTACAGAGAAAAAGTGAAAAGAAAGATAGACCCATCTCAGTAGCTTGAGAGTAGCCTGTAGACACCACGTGCTATAGATAGATCAAAACTGAAACAAAAGATCCTAAATCAAGTGCACGCATCACCAAAAGTGAGTGGATAAAACCAAAGAGTGAAGGTGAAATAATCGCAAGAAACGTGGGGTGTGACAATAGTATACATAAAGGGATAGGGGTGTGAAGAAATCAGGACGGCAAGAAGGACCCATAAATGGATGACAAGAGCCCAGGTATCTCAAAGAGTAATAGTGTTAGAATGATAAGCAGCAGAGAGTCCAATGAGAAGGACAGCATAATAAAGCCATGTGCTATATTTACCTAACGCTCCTCGCAGTCCGGTATCCCGTAGCCGAGTGAGTGTCTCAGTGGGGATGGCGCCTATATGAGGAACCGCTCCACCCCAAACACAGCTGGGTCGGTAATCAGCCGGCCACATGATAGCTGTGTTCGGGGCAGACGCTCCGAATGCGCTTGTACACAAACCGCTTGTACACCAAATGCGCTTGTACATCAAGATGCGCCGGATGTGACGTACTGCGCATAGCCAATGGGTGTGTCTGCGGCGCCGACGTAGACGAGTCACCGGATATCCAGGGACTGTCAGCAGTGTCGGTACCCAGACACTACACCATGGCTCAGGGACACATACTAAGTGTGTACCCAGACGGGCGTCACATGCCCGCCATGGGGAACATCCAGCAGGATCCTCCCATCCATAGATGGTGATGGAAATGGGTCCGGGTTGCTGAACAAGGGATAGTCAGGGGAGATGAATGCCAAGTGGCGCTATACCTCTGTGACCATAACCAACAGATAATTGGTATACAATAACAAGATTTTACATGTATACATTAAATCATATGGAGAAATATTATTATTGAAAACAAATGAACAAAACAACATAGTTGAACATAAACATAATTTCAAATAATAGGGGGTTTGAGACAGTTGCATAACCTTCTGGGATAAGCTGCTTCCCAGGTATGGAGCCTGATATTTCCCATATTGGGAATCAAGCTCATGAATATCATAGGATAATGGATCAATTGGAAGAACAGGGTGGGGACAGAAAGAAATGGGAAGATAAAGAAAGGGGGGGAGGGGGGGGGGAAAGAAGGGAAGAGGGAGGGAAAAGGAAAAAGGAAGGGGAAAAGGAAAGGAGTGGAAAGGAAATAGGAGGGGGGAAGGGAAAGAAGAGGGAAAAGAGGGAAGGAAAAAGAAGGGGGGTAGGGGAGGGGAAGAAAAATGAAGGGGAAGCCCTGATGGGGGAGGGGGGAAAAGAAAGAGAATGTAGCAGGAGAGAAACCAGACAATCAAACTACCAACCATATATCTATAGAAATGACTTGTAGGAATGTGCCTCGTTTAAACCAGGATATGAGAGGGCATTGAGCCTCTCAATCCAAAGTGTTTCTCGTTGGAGAATGCGACGATCCCAGTTACCCCCTCTGGGGTCTGGGGGAATTACTTCTAAAACTCTAAAGGATATACATGTGTTATTGTATCTATGTCTAAGGCCAATGTGGCGTGTTACAGGAGTGAGTATCTTGCCACCCTCTGAACAGTAGAGATGGTCCCCTATTCTTTGACCTAGTTCACGGATGGTTTTGCCTACATAGAAAGCAGAGCATTGACATTGCATCAAATAGACTACTCCCCGTGTGAAGCAGTCAGCATATCGATCAAGTCTGTGTGATTGACCGTTAGGTAGTGAGGTGACCATGCCTTCCCTGATCCAGGGGCATCTGGGACAATGTCCACATGCATATGTCCCCGTAATTTGTGGGACTAGAGTGGTGTGTTCCCTATAGTGACTGGTGATCAACCGATCACGTAGTGATGTTGCTCTTCGGAATACCAATTCAGGAGAGTCCTTGACATATCTGGAGAGGATAGGATCTTCATCCAGTATATGCCAATTCCTCTCCAAAATTTTTCGTAATTGTACTGAGTTACTAGAGTATTGCGTGATAAATCTCACTGTCTGAGTATTCTCATGTGTTTTTTTGGGGTATAGCAAGTCAGCTCTGGATTGAGCTTGCGCTCGGTTGAAGGCTTTTCGTAGAATCTTACGGGAGTATCCTCGCTGTAGGAGTCTATCCCGTAATTTTTTAGACTCTACCAAAAAGTCTGCATCTAATGTACAGTTGCGACGGGTTCGCAGATATTGTGCGTAGGGGATACTATTCTTTAGGGATTCAGGGTGTAAACTGGATGCATGCAGTAGCATATTGCCTGCACTTGGCTTCCTATAGAGATTAGTGATGATGTGTCCATCATCTTCTCTTTTGATTTCAACATCAAGAAAGACAATTTGCCTGTCATGTATGTTATGGGTAAATTTGAGGTTGAATTCGTTCACGTTCATGGCAGATAACATAGCGTCTAGTTCGTTGCGTGTACCCGTCCATATAATTAGGAGGTCGTCAATATAGCGAAACCAGCACAGTAGGTATTTTAGCCACTGTGCATATTGTTCATTGGCGAAAATGTATCTTTCCCAACTTCCAAGAAATAGATTCGCATATGAGGGGGCGCAACAGGTCCCCATTGCGACCCCTTGAATCTGCAAATAGGTCTTGTCCATGAACGTGAAGAAATTCCTAGTCAAAATAAATCTTAATAAAGATAAAATGAAATCATTGTGAGACCAAGTGGAACGATCTTGCTCATACAAAAAAGACTTGACCGACCGGATGCCCTCCTCGTGCGGTATACTCGAGTACAATGCCTCGATATCAACCGCCACGAGGAGGGCATCCGGGGGTGTATAGATGTCCTCAAGGTGGCGTAGGAGATCGGGAGTGTCCTGAATGTAAGATGGTAAACTCTGCACAAAGGGGCGCAAAAAAGCATCCACATATCGGCTGGCATGCTCTGACATGGATCCAATGCCGGAGACAATGGGTCTCCCCGGAGGCCTAGATAAATTCTTATGGATACGGGGACATATGCATGTGGACATTGTCCCAGATGCCCCTGGATCAGGGAAGGCATGGTCACCTCACTACCTAACGGTCAATCACACAGACTTAATCGATATGCTGACTGCTCCACACGGGGAGTAGTCTATTTGATGCAATGTCAATGCTCTGCTTTCTATGTAGGCAAAACCATCCGTGAACTAGGTCAAAGAATAGGGGACCATCTCTACTGTTCAGAGGGTGGCAAGATACTCACTCCTGTAACACGCCACATTGGCCTTAGACATAGTTACAATAACACATGTATATCCTTTAGAGTTTTAGAAGTAATTCCCCCAGACCCCAGAGGGGGTAACTGGGATCGTCGCATTCTCCAACGAGAAACACTTTGGATTGAGAGGCTCAATGCCCTCTCATATCCTGGTTTAAACGAGGCACATTCCTACAAGTCATTTCTATAGATATATGGTTGGTAGTTTGATTGTCTGGTTTCTCTCCTGCTACATTCTCTTTCTTTTCCCCCCTCCCCCATCAGGGCTTCCCCTTCATTTTTCTTCCCCTCCCCTACCCCCCTTCTTTTTCCTTCCCTCTTTTCCCTCTTCTTTCCCTTCCCCCCTCCTATTTCCTTTCCACTCCTTTCCTTTTCCCCTTCCTTTTTCCTTTTCCCTCCCTCTTCCCTTCTTTTCCCCCCCCCTCCCCCCCTTTCTTTATCTTCCCATTTCTTTCTGTCCCCACTCTGTTCTTCCAATTGATCCATTATCCTATGATATTCATGAGCTTGATTCCCAATATGGGAAATATCAGGCTCCATACCTGGGAAGCAGCTTATCCCAGAAGGTTATGCAACTGTCTCAAACCCCCTATTATTTGAAATTATGTTTATGTTCAACTATGTTGTTTTGTTCATTTGTTTTCAATAATAATATTTCTCCATATGATTTAATGTATACATGTAAAATCTTGTTATTGTATACCAATTATCTGTTGGTTATGGTCACAGAGGTATAGCGCCACTTGGCATTCATCTCCCCTGACTATCCCTTGTTCAGCAACCCGGACCCATTTCCATCACCATCTATGGATGGGAGGATCCTGCTGGATGTTCCCCATGGCGGGCATGTGACGCCCGTCTGGGTACACACTTAGTATGTGTCCCTGAGCCATGGTGTAGTGTCTGGGTACCGACACTGCTGACAGTCCCTGGATATCCGGTGACTCGTCTACGTCGGCGCCGCAGACACACCCATTGGCTATGCGCAGTACGTCACATCCGGCGCATCTTGATGAGCCGGTTTGTGTACAAGCGCATTCGGAGCGTCTGCCCCGAACACAGCTATCATGTGGCCGGCTGATTACCGACCCAGCTGTGTTTGGGGTGGAGCGGTTCCTCATATAGGCGCCATCCCCACTGAGACACTCACTCGGCTACGGGATACCGGACTGCGAGGAGCGTTAGGTAAATATAGCACATGGCTTTATTATGCTGTCCTTCTCATTGGACTCTCTGCTGCTTATCATTCTAACACTATTACTCTTTGAGATACCTGGGCTCTTGTCATCCATTTATGGGTCCTTCTTGCCGTCCTGATTTCTTCACACCCCTATCCCTTTATGTATACTATTGTCACACCCCACGTTTCTTGCGATCATTTCACCTTCACTCTTTGGTTTTATCCACTCACTTTTGGTGATGCGTGCACTTGATTTAGGATCTTTTGTTTCAGTTTTGGTCTATCTATAGCACGTGGTGTCTACAGGCTACTCTCAAGCTACTGAGATGGGTCTATCTTTCTTTTCACTTTTTCTCTGTAGCGTTCACGCATTGGCTTGAACCAAACACTTCAATATTGCGTTTTTTTCTGTCTCCTTATGGACATAAGGTTTGTTGGTCCTGATATCGACCCAATCTTCCGTTCACCAGTCCTGGCTACTCCAGCAGCCACCCCTTAGCCCTGTCATGAGACACTACAGGGGACATATACAAGTATACTGTATTTGGTAAGTTCTCCTCCTACTATGGAGCTGACATATACAAGCATGTACGCAATTATCCCATTTTGATTATACACTTCTTATTATCCAGAATACAGTTGCCTTACATGTTGTGATTTGGACCCCTATTTGTTGTGGACTGCTCCCATGTCCGCCGGGGGGGTACTAGTCCCAGTCGTGATCCCCTAGGTCTCCAGTTGCTTTTAGAACCGGCTATACAGGTGGGTTATATGTTGGCTGGCGCTTACCTCTGTTTTGACCTACCATTATGAGATGTATTATGTGACATGTTTCCCAAATAGATATGCACTGACTTTACTTTCTCTTAATAATTCTAGTAGCATTGTTGATATACATACCCACGTTATTTGCCCCTGAGGAAGCGGTCACCCGCGAAACATGTCGGGCTGGGTTTGGGTTTAGACACCCAGGTCCATCACACCAGACCCACCAGTCTTACCATCTCTGGCAAAGGTCTGCAGTGGACAGCGTGATCTACACCCACCCTCCGTGGATATTTGGCTCTTCCAAAGCCTGTATATTGTATGTACTACCCAATTGCTCTGTATGCTGTAATATTATTAGTGTTTTGTCAACACGATAATAGTTACTTTTAAATGTTCTTCTTCTTTATTTTTGGTGTTGTATCAATAAAATTTGTGTATTTTTACATATATGTGGATTCTCTGCTATTTGTCTTGATGACAGTATCCCTTTAAAAGTCCCCTTGGCCCATCCATTTTCCTCTTCTACATTTAATTGGGACGTGGATACTTGTATTCTTACTAATTCTTTTGTTGGCTAGCTGTCCCCTTCTGTTTATACTACGTATATTTGGGTGGACAACACACCCGGGGCCCCTTGTTCTCTGTTTGTGACAGCTCTATTTATCTTTCTTTTTTCAAACTTAATTAGTCTACACACCTATTTCTTTTTATATTCTAAAATTAAGTAACTGTGTATCATGGATCTTTTAGGACAGGCTTGGACAGGTTTTATGTCTCATATTCAATCTACCTTCACATCTAATCGTAGGGATGAGGAAGAGCTCAAAATTTATCTACAAAAAATATTTGGATTACTTAAACGTAAATCTCACTTATATTGGCATATCGTGTTTTTTGAAAAGTATATTACTGAAAATGTGAACCCTAGGGGTCTGAGACTACACACCTTCCCGACTGTCCGGAACCCCACCGAGACATTTAGGAAGACGTGGGAGTCCGCCTTAGATAGATGTAGCAAGGAATTAATGACTATCCTTGTGCAACAATACAATCTGGATATGTCTGGGTTGGATGCGGAAATTGATACTTTAAACATCCAATACAGACATGTCATGGATCACCCAAGCTTTGCAGCCAAATGGCAAGAAATCAAACAACAACTTGAGGAAATTAATCAAGACATAATACTCAGGAAACAGGCCAAATACAATCGGGATAAATTGGCCTTTCTGGGTGGATACGCTTATAAGTGGACCCCCAGAGTGACCACTCCCATTAACCAAACACTCAGAAATGAGAGATCATCACATATTGATGAGTATCCTGAATCAGATTCTTCTAATACCAATCTCCCTCACTCACAGGCTAGTTCACGCCCCTCTAATTCAAGGGCTGCGCGCACACGAGTCACTAAACGCACCAGACACAATGGTGGATATTCGTCTGATGACCCTTTGGGCAAAAGACGACCACAGACACCCACAGCTAGCACTTCAGATTTAACACCTACACTCCAGAAAATTCTTACCACTAATATTTTGCCTAATACTAAACAATCTAACACCAATGAGAATGGTTTTTTAGATGTCTCACTAGGAGCCATCCCGAAAACCAAAAAACAGACCAAACTAAAAGACTTTGTCACATTGACACCGACACAAACCCCACCATCACAGAAATAAATCAAGACTGTTTCAATATTATCAATCTCACAGATATACCCCTCACCCCGGATCAGACCACCGTCTTACAATTAGGTTTGGGATTTTGTCCTTCACAATCAATCAATATATATGACACTATTAAAGATTTGTACCTGTTTGCTCGCAACTTGACCTACAAGTACATTTTCGATGCTGACCGCCAAAAGAAAAAGCTTGAATTGGCTCTTACCGAGCAAATCAAACATTTCTCAATGGATGAGTTCCGGGCTCTCCGGGATCTGATGCTCCTCTATGAAGAGGGTTCCTCAGACCCCGGAGAGCCTAGTGCTACATCCATTGTCACACCTTCCCTACAATCCGTTCCTCCAATTTTTAAATCCAAATCCACGAAATTTCCTGATCTATCTATTTGTCCAAAGATCTGGGCATTTGTTTGCCAGGTGATCCGTGATCTCAAACGGAAACGTTGGCAACCAATGCCCCAGAATCTAACCACCAATTTAAAAGCAGCTCTAAAACAACTACAATCCAACCATGATATTATCATTAAACCCTCTGACAAAGGGGGAAACGTGGTAATCATGACACATCCACAATACCAGACGATGTGCTTAGATGTGCTTAACAATGAGTCGTGGTATCTCCCTATACAACCTGAACTAACAAATACTTTTCAAAACGAACTACAGAATTTATGTCTGAATGCCTATCTGGTAGGCACTATAGACAAAGACACATATGAGTATCTGCGTGTTCTACACCCCAGAACCCCAACTATGTACACACTTCCTAAAATCCATAAGAATTTATCTAGGCCTCCGGGGAGACCCATTGTCTCCGGCATTGGATCCATGTCAGAGCATGCCAGCCGATATGTGGACGCTTTTTTGCGCCCCTTTGTGCAGAGTTTACCATCTTACATTCAGGACACTCCCGATCTCCTACGCCACCTTGAGGACATCTATACACCCCCGGATGCCCTCCTCGTGGCGGTTGATATCGAGGCATTGTACTCGAGTATACCGCACGAGGAGGGCATCCGGTCGGTCAAGTCTTTTTTGTATGAGCAAGATCGTTCCACTTGGTCTCACAATGATTTCATTTTATCTTTATTAAGATTTATTTTGACTAGGAATTTCTTCACGTTCATGGAAAAGACCTATTTGCAGATTCAAGGGGTCGCAATGGGGACCTGTTGCGCCCCCTCATATGCGAATCTATTTCTTGGAAGTTGGGAAAGATACATTTTCGCCAATGAACAATATGCACAGTGGCTAAAATACCTACTGTGCTGGTTTCGCTATATTGACGACCTCCTAATTATATGGACGGGTACACGCAACGAACTAGACGCTATGTTATCTGCCATGAACGTGAACGAATTCAACCTCAAATTTACCCATAACATACATGACAGGCAAATTGTCTTTCTTGATGTTGAAATCAAAAGAGAAGATGATGGACACATCATCACTAATCTCTATAGGAAGCCAAGTGCAGGCAATATGCTACTGCATGCATCCAGTTTACACCCTGAATCCCTAAAGAATAGTATCCCCTACGCACAATATCTGCGAACCCGTCGCAACTGTACATTAGATGCAGACTTTTTGGTAGAGTCTAAAAAATTACGGGATAGACTCCTACAGCGAGGATACTCCCGTAAGATTCTACGAAAAGCCTTCAACCGAGCGCAAGCTCAATCCAGAGCTGACTTGCTATACCCCAAAAAAACACATGAGAATACTCAGACAGTGAGATTTATCACGCAATACTCTAGTAACTCAGTACAATTACGAAAAATTTTGGAGAGGAATTGGCATATACTGGATGAAGATCCTATCCTCTCCAGATATGTCAAGGACTCTCCTGAATTGGTATTCCGAAGAGCAACATCACTACGTGATCGGTTGATCACCAGTCACTATAGGGAACACACCACTCTAGTCCCACAAATTACGGGGACATATGCATGTGGACATTGTCCCAGATGCCCCTGGATCAGGGAAGGCATGGTCACCTCACTACCTAACGGTCAATCACACAGACTTAATCGATATGCTGACTGCTCCACACGGGGAGTAGTCTATTTGATGCAATGTCAATGCTCTGCTTTCTATGTAGGCAAAACCATCCGTGAACTAGGTCAAAGAATAGGGGACCATCTCTACTGTTCAGAGGGTGGCAAGATACTCACTCCTGTAACACGCCACATTGGCCTTAGACATAGATACAATAACACATGTATATCCTTTAGAGTTTTAGAAGTAATTCCCCCAGACCCCAGAGGGGGTAACTGGGATCGTCGCATTCTCCAACGAGAAACACTTTGGATTGAGAGGCTCAATGCCCTCTCATATCCTGGTTTAAACGAGGCACATTCCTACAAGTCATTTCTATAGATATATGGTTGGTAGTTTGATTGTCTGGTTTCTCTCCTGCTACATTCTCTTTCTTTTCCCCCCTCCCCCATCAGGGCTTCCCCTTCATTTTTCTTCCCCTCCCCTACCCCCCTTCTTTTTCCTTCCCTCTTTTCCCTCTTCTTTCCCTTCCCCCCTCCTATTTCCTTTCCACTCCTTTCCTTTTCCCCTTCCTTTTTCCTTTTCCCTCCCTCTTCCCTTCTTTTCCCCCCCCCCTCCCCCCCTTTCTTTATCTTCCCATTTCTTTCTGTCCCCACCCTGTTCTTCCAATTGATCCATTATCCTATGATATTCATGAGCTTGATTCCCAATATGGGAAATATCAGGCTCCATACCTGGGAAGCAGCTTATCCCAGAAGGTTATGCAACTGTCTCAAACCCCCTATTATTTGAAATTATGTTTATGTTCAACTATGTTGTTTTGTTCATTTGTTTTCAATAATAATATTTCTCCATATGATTTAATGTATACATGTAAAATCTTGTTATTGTATACCAATTATCTGTTGGTTATGGTCACAGAGGTATAGCGCCACTTGGCATTCATCTCCCCTGACTATCCCTTGTTCAGCAACCCGGACCCATTTCCATCACCATCTATGGATGGGAGGATCCTGCTGGATGTTCCCCATGGCGGGCATGTGACGCCCGTCTGGGTACACACTTAGTATGTGTCCCTGAGCCATGGTGTAGTGTCTGGGTACCGACACTGCTGACAGTCCCTGGATATCCGGTGACTCGTCTACGTCGGCGCCGCAGACACACCCATTGGCTATGCGCAGTACGTCACATCCGGCGCATCTTGATGAGCCGGTTTGTGTACAAGCGCATTCGGAGCGTCTGCCCCGAACACAGCTATCATGTGGCCGGCTGATTACCGACCCAGCTGTGTTTGGGGTGGAGCGGTTCCTCATATAGGCGCCATCCCCACTGAGACACTCACTCGGCTACGGGATACCGGACTGCGAGGAGCGTTAGGTAAATATAGCACATGGCTTTATTATGCTGTCCTTCTCATTGGACTCTCTGCTGCTTATCATTCTAACACTATTACTCTTTGAGATACCTGGGCTCTTGTCATCCATTTATGGGTCCTTCTTGCCGTCCTGATTTCTTCACACCCCTATCCCTTTATGTATACTATTGTCACACCCCACGTTTCTTGCGATCATTTCACCTTCACTCTTTGGTTTTATCCACTCACTTTTGGTGATGCGTGCACTTGATTTAGGATCTTTTGTTTCAGTTTTGGTCTATCTATAGCACGTGGTGTCTACAGGCTACTCTCAAGCTACTGAGATGGGTCTATCTTTCTTTTCACTTTTTCTCTGTAGCGTTCACGCATTGGCTTGAACCAAACACTTCAATATTGCATTTTTTTCTGTCTCCTTATGGACATAAGGTTTGTTGGTCCTGATATCGACCCAATCTTCCGTTCACCAGTCCTGGCTACTCCAGCAGCCACCCCTTAGCCCTGTCATGAGACACTACAGGGGACATATACAAGTATACTGTATTTGGTAAGTTCTCCTCCTACTATGGAGCTGACATATACAAGCATGTACGCAATTATCCCATTTTGATTATACACTTCTTATTATCCAGAATACAGTTGCCTTACATGTTGTGATTTGGACCCCTATTTGTTGTGGACTGCTCCCATGTCCGCCGGGGGGGTACTAGTCCCAGTCGTGATCCCCTAGGTCTCCAGTTGCTTTTAGAACCGGCTATACAGGTGGGTTATATGTTGGCTGGCGCTTACCTCTGTTTTGACCTACCATTATGAGATGTATTATGTGACATGTTTCCCAAATAGATATGCACTGACTTTACTTTCTCTTAATAATTCTAGTAGCATTGTTGATATACATACCCACGTTATTTGCCCCTGAGGAAGCGGTCACCCGCGAAACATGTCGGGCTGGGTTTGGGTTTAGACACCCAGGTCCATCACACCAGACCCACCAGTCTTACCATCTCTGGCAAAGGTCTGCAGTGGACAGCGTGATCTACACCCACCCTCCGTGGATATTTGGCTCTTCCAAAGCCTGTATATTGTATGTACTACCCAATTGCTCTGTATGCTGTAATATTATTAGTGTTTTGTCAACACGATAATAGTTACTTTTAAATGTTCTTCTTCTTTATTTTTGGTGTTGTATCAATAAAATTTGTGTATTTTTACATATATGTGGATTCTCTGCTATTTGTCTTGATGACAGTATCCCTTTAAAAGTCCCCTTGGCCCATCCATTTTCCTCTTCTATATTCATATGTATGTTGAACTATATAAACATGCTTACTGACTTGTATATGTTTCTGTTTTTGTTTTGTTTAGGTCTATGTCTCACACTGTCTGGTCTCAGCCCTCTCTATCAATGAACGGACCCATCTCCTCTCTCTGGAGGGACCACTTCGGGTGCCTCCCCCTACGGCGGACACGTGACGTTGGGTACGCCCTTTACTTCCTCTGAAGGATTGGGGCGATACGCTTGGCCAACACCGTTACTTCCGGCTTAGCTTCGTGACGACACTCTTCTGCGACGCACGCTGCGGCCAAAGACTTGACTGGTGGACGCCCGGCGGGTGCGCCTGCGTAGTTAGTTGTGCGCATACCTGACGCCAGCCCAGATGTACGGCAAGACGTTGTGCTTGCACGTCATCCGGGTGGAGCCAAGTAACCGTATATAGCGGCCACTCGGCGGTCCCTCCGTGCAGTCTGCAGGGACGGGACGCCTGTATAGGAGCCGCCACAGGTAATCTCTCTCAATATTTTGTATGGCCAATTTGGCATTTAGGTTCATGCTGCAATCTTTTGTCACTACGATATCATGTAAGCTACAGTCTGGAATTTTTTTTTTTTTTTTTTTCCTCACTATGCTAACTATACTCTATAGTTCACAATCGCAGGATCATTTTGTGGAGAAGTGATGCTACACGGCCCTACGTTTATCCAATATATCATACCCATTCCCTGCCCTCGTCTCTTATCCGGAGTACTCGGGTAAGACTATTACTCCATATCTTATCCATATTAATTGTTATATACCTGATGTTTACAACATTCCCCTAGCATGGTAATGCTTAAATAGTTGTTTTTGATGTATCATGGATGGTCTCTCACCACATGGTGGACACATCCAATATGCATCCATATCCGAATATATTCATACATGGTTTATTTCCCTTTAACTTTCAGACAGTGACACCCTGTAATTGCAGTGCCATTTCTGTTTCTTTGGTCGAGCTCCCGTGTTCGCCCCGGGGGGGTCTTCCCCCTACCTTGTGGTCCAGGACCTCTATCATTGTGGGCTTGATTGTTCACCAGACAGGTGCGAGATTTTAGATGTTCTAATATGTTTGTTACTTTGACAGGCTTGATATGCTAATAAAAATTAAAATATATATAGATTTTTATATGTTCCGGTATTTTATGACATGTATGATGCTCCCTTATATACATATTCCTTGCTTGTTTTTTTTCCACTCTAGTGTTTTGAATTGAATCATTTATAAAGTGATACCCCCATAGAAAAACACCCCTGAGGAAGCGGCTATAAGGCCGTGAAACATGTCGGGTTGATATTGTGGGCTTCATCGTTATCCTGCATAGACACCTCCTTCTGGATGAGTCTAGGGTATATGATATGTATCATCTATCCCAATGTAGGATTTGAAAGTCACTTGTAACTTGATACACATGCAAACATGTTTGTTTACTGCAATTGTTTTTAACCGCAATATTGTATATATTGTTATTTGTATTCTGGTGATTTTTCTTATATATTTATCCTTTTTTCTTGTATTACTTACATACCAAGTACCCAGTATCAAAAGTCCCGTTGTACGCCCAAATTGTTTCCCTTTTCTTGATATTCAGATAGGGACGTGGTGCTTCTAATTTTATGCAATTATTGTGAGCTTGTCTTCCCTCTTTGTTCTATGTGTGTATGTATACATATACTTTTTGAGGAGTGAGGGCCACTTTAGCGACCTGGTAATCGGTCATGGGCCACAATGAGCAGAGCGGTCAGATGTCAGGTCCATGTCCACTCAGCGTATGCAGAGAAGGCTCAGTCTACTCTAGGGGCCCTCTGATCTTCCCCAACAGAAGGGGACAGATTCCCATCTGTTTTTTAAGTGGAACAGATTAGAGATAGGTGGTTAATACCAGACACAAGTCCATTTACATCTGCTGCTCTATAGAGGTGAATGGAGGGTCCAATTGGGTCCACCTGAAAACAGACAGGCAGACCTGATCAGACCGATCATGTGAAAGGGGCTTAAGGCTGCTTTCACATGGATGCACTGTGGTTTACCTGCACCTCAACTGACCTCAATCTTCACTTCTTCCTCAGCTGGCTGGTGGCTGCTGCTGGCTGTCCTCCAGGGCTGGTACTGCTGGCTGGTACTCCTGTCTGGTACTGCTGGTGGGTACTGCTGGTTGGTACTGCTGGTGGACACTGCTGGTGGGTACTGCTGGCTGGTACTGCTGGTGGGTACTGCTGGTGGGTACTGCTGGGTGGAACTGCTGGCTGGTACTGCTGGCTGGTACTGCTGGCTGGTACTACTAGCTGGTACTGTTGGCTGTTATTGTTCTCTGGTACTGCTAGCTGGTACTACTGGCTGGTACTGTTGGATGGTACTGTTGGCTGGTACTGTTGGCTGGTACTGCGGGCGGGTACTGTTGGCTGGTACTGCTGGCTGGTACTGTTGACTGGTACTGCTGGCTGGTACTGTTGTCTGATACTACTGGCTGGTACTACTGGCTGGTACTGTTGGCTGGAACTACTGTCTGGTACTACTGGCTGGTACTGTTGGCTGGTACTACTGGTGGGTACTACTGGCTGGTTCTCCTAGCTGGTACTGCTGGCTGGTACTACTGGATGGTACTTTTGGCTGTTACTACTGGCTAGTACTGTTGGCTGGTACTACCTACTACTCACCTTTGATAACGTCTCCTCGGACGAAATGCCGTTAGGTCATGGCGTGCTGACGTCATCTCCGGAAGCTTATCGAGGGAGCGGATGCGCCTTGCCGTCCGGCCGGCGGCTATACATCCTTCGCTACCTATTCATTGCTGTTTGTAAGTACACTACCTCATTTAATAAATCTGTTGGAAGTTTTTACACTATTGGCGCCTTTTCTTTCCTTTATTGGCTGGTCTGGCGATTTACCCTGAGAACCACAGCGGCTCAGCTCGCGGCACTAGGGGGTCCTAGAGGCCACCTAGGCACAGCAAGTGGTTACATCATGCTATCTATCAGTGATTTGCTTGGATTGCCATTGAGTCCCTGAGGACACCTTTCCATACATTGGGAGATTACATCAAGTGTATATCGAGCATTTTTCTCTATGGTCTGGTAAGAGGCTTTAAACGCTCCCGGGTGGCTTGCTGATATTTGGTGCATGTGGATTCAATGTTCTGCTGACTTTTCATTTCCATCTGGTAAGAGGCCTTTATGTCTGGTGATGGTTCACCTTTTAAAACTTGGATAGAATATACGTTTGCAGATCTATCTGGTAAGAGGCTCTACATTTGGTGGCGGTCTTTTCTTTCTTTGTCACAATGATCTACACGCTCATTTACTTGTTTTTTTGGTAAGCGGCTGCACAATTGGTGAAGGATTTCACATGATTTGTAGTCCTATACATGTTGATAATTGACAATTTCTGTACGGTATCACGCGCTATGGAATGTCTTTTTCCTCCACATGATATATGACCATCCATTGAGAGTTTTGCGCTAGAACTATATTGGATCACCTGGGCACGTGAACTCACCTCATCATATGAACCCTGCAATTTAAAAATTGCCGTTCTGGTAAGCACAATTCCTACGGGATCTTTTGGAGGCTGCACAAGATTCTCAAACACCATTAGTCACTTTCTACGTTTATTTGGGACTTTAAACAGTTGGACATTTATTTGTTTCTTTCAATTCAGCGCGACTTATATAATACATAATTTTTTAGGGGTGTGGTCACACTTGAAGTCGCAGCTCACCACCTATCACCTTTAGCGCGGTTATAACCTTCTTTTTTATTGGTACTACTGGCTGGTACTGCAGGCTGGTACTGCTGATGAGTGCTGTTGGCTGGTACTGCTGGCTGGTACTACTTGCTGGTATGTACTGCTTGCGGGTACTGGTGGCTGGTACTACTTGCTGGTACTGCTTGCCATTACTGCTGATGGGTACTGCTGGGTGGTACTGCAGGCTGGTACTGTTAGCTTGTACCGCTGGTTTGTACTGTTGGCTAGTACTGCTGGCTGGTACTGTTGGCTGGTACTACTAGCTGGTACTGCTGGCGGGTACTGTTGGCTGGTACTGCTGGCTGGTGCTGCTGGCTGGTACTACTGGCTGATACTGCTGGCTGGTGCTGCTAGCTGGTACTGCTGGCCGGTACTACTTGCTGGTACGTACTGCTTGTGGGTACTGGTGGCTGGTACTACTTTCTGGTACTGCTGGTGGGTACTGCTGGCTGGTACTGCAGGCTTGTACTGTTAGCTGGTACCGCTGGTTTGTACTGTTGGCTAGTACTGTTGGCAGGTACTGCTGGCTGGTACTGTTGGCTGGTACTACTAGCTGGTACTGCTGGCGGGTACTGTTGGCTGGTACTGCTGGTGGGTAGTGTTGGCTGGTACTGCTGGCTGGTACTAATGGCTGGTACTACTGTCTTGTACTACTGGCTTGTACTGCTGGCTGTTACTACTAGCTGGTACTGCTGGCTGGTACTGCTGATGGGTACTGCTGGCTGGTACTGCTGACGGGTACTGCTGGCTGGTTCTGCTGGCTGGTACTGCTGATGGGTACTGCTGGCTGGTTCTGCTGGCTGGTACTGCTGACTGGTACTACTTGCTGGTACTGCTGACTGGTACTGTTGGCTGGTACTGCTGATTGGTACTACTTGCTGGTACTGCTGGCAGGTACTGTTGGCTGGTACTACTGGCCTATTTCCGACCATCGTCCATCCCTGAGCATCAGTGTGACAGGAGTGGTGCTGGAGGAAGCATGCGGCTGCAATAGAGAGCAGAGCTGATGCTTCCTGTATGGCTCCTGTCACAGGAGGCGTACATTTCTTATCACTCCACCAGTGACAGGAGCCGGGGCTATACAGGAAGCATCGGTTCCGCTCCCTCTAGTGCGGCTCCATTCTTTACAGACACAGATGCCACAGACAGCTCGCATATAAAGGTCAGTCCTGCAGGACACAGCTGCCAATGGGAATGGCGTTCCTGCTGTGGAAAAAGTACAGGAACGCCGTTCCCATGCATTCTTGGAGGGCTCGAGCCTTGCAAAAAAGCTTATATGCACATAGGCTTTAAGGATAATTTAGGAAGTGCTGTGGTTAGGGGAGGTTCAACCTCCCCTAACCTCCCTCTCCTGAACGCTGAATAATCACGTTCAGGGTGGGAACGCTTTGACGCGTTTTTGGGTTTTCCCACGGCTGGCGGTAAAATTAGTTCAAGTGTACATGAAGCCTTATTATGATAATTTGTGATGCATTTGTGATTAACCTCAGTTAATAAAACATCACTAAATTTTGCAAGTCAATCAGTTGTAGGAAAATCAACAGGAAGGATCCACATACTTGTTAAGTGCATCTCTTTAGTGATCTATACATTTGTGTGATGATCTCCCATTTATTTTACAACACTTCCTGCACCAGTGAACATATTTGTTCTACCTGAAGCACAGAGTCGTTTTATCTAACAATAATATTTTTTTTTTCCCGATGTTCAAAAGCCTTTGGGATCAAAGTGTCCATGGATAATTATCTCTGTAAAATAAACACGCACAAACAAAAAGCAGAGACAAGAAAAATGCTATGCCATTAATGCTTCTTCATCTTTGGGCCTGAGCTGCGGAAGCTACCAAACCTGTCTGGGCACTTTGTGACACATTAGTTCAGAACTTTGTAACTGACAGGTTGTTTTCCCATGACCAGTTTTGCTGCAAAAAGTTGTCACGACTTTCAGGAAGATATCTGCATAACCTCCCCCCTGGCAGTGTGAAAATGACTTGTCTTTCACTATAATATTTGTTAACACTCTGAAAACAATGGATGTTGTGTTCAATATCTTGCTGGCAGGCTTAAAAAGTATTCATGAATACGTCCAGTGTTGTTAAGTTTCATATAAAATGCTAGATTACTCATAGGAAAAATCCAGTTCAAGGACGTAGAAATCAGCCAGTTGAAATTGTGAAATTAAAAATGTAAAAAAACGAATAAATGTATTAACCAATATCTTTGTAGAAGTACCAATAACTTCACAAAGATTTAGACATTTTATAGGTGACACCTGAAATCTATTGGTTCCACTGATAGAACAACATCAAGGTCCAAGGCAGGAAGGTCCAATATCATTATACTCGATCCACCTGCCTTGTTGCACAGTTGGGAGGTGGTTGGCAAGTAATTGTAAGCTAAGTTCCTAAACGGATTTGGGATTGTTATAGCATGCGCTCACACAAACTTTTCTTGTAAGCATGTGAGCAAGGTGTTGTGTGACAGCCATTAAACACACAGAGTCTGAGATAGACTAGAGCAGCATACTGTAGAAAGTTCCAAAAGAATACAACTAGGTCCAGTGGGTAGGCACAACCATCCGGAGCAACTTTTGAACAGTAACAGTGATCTGTAGTTTTAGATGATGCCAGCAGAGTCTGAAATGAGATAAGGGAATGTGGCCTATCCACACCCAAAGGGGAGGCTTCCTGAAGAGGGGATAGATGTAATCCCTGCATTGTCCTACCTCTCTGAAACCTTTCCCTACCTCTGCACACTTTCCCTAACAGATGGGGAGCCTGTTCCTACGCTGACCAATTGCCAAATGTGCGCTAAACCCTGGGCCAGTGTCTTAAATAGACACTGCCCTGATCCAAGATGAGGTCAAAGGGGCGCCAGCATCCAATCGGACAGCTGTTCCCCTCTTGACCGCAGGAAATCATAGGGGAACTAAGTTCCCCATGGCTTCCTTCTCCTCCTGCATTGCCGCTTTGGTTGAGCACCATCTAGACTGTGAAGTCTATACTGCACCTGCCTACAAACCCACACATAGGGTAACCAGCACTACCACTGAATTTCTTCTGTTAAACTGTGGTCATACGGAGGCCCAGCTTATTAGAAATACCTTGGTATCCCTTTCCAGGCTGCTGACCATTTTTGAGCAGTAAAAGATACCTTTAATTTTGGGCAATGAATTCTTGTATTGTACAGATGGTAGCTTCTGCCCAGCTCCTTTGCAACATTCTACAACAAAAAGATCCTTTTCCAGCCAGACTTTGTGCAGATATCCATTCTAGTAGAGAGTTTAAGAACTCCATCGGCCTCTTGCACATACCCAGACTGAGACAATGCCCAAGCAGTAATCCTCTAACAAAATCCTCTCCAGACAGAGCCGAGGAGAAGAGAGAACATTTTGGAAAGGTGACCCAAATATTTATCTCCCGAACCATACCTCTGAACAGGATGATCTTGCCTTTTCCTGTGTCCCCCTATGTAAACTGAATACTGTAATCATGGCTGCTAATCCATGATTACCGTGGTCAGGTTACGTGCCTAGGTCATCCTGCTGCTCTCCTCTCTCCCCCCTCCCTGCCTGTCAGGTCCTGTGTGTGTGAGCCGTCTCCTCCACCCCCCTGCCCCCCTCCCCTCCTGCCGCTATTAGTACCTGGCAGTAAAAATAACTAATGATTACTGGCAGCCCCTCTGTTTTGCCAAGCCATCCTGCACTGTGTACATGTTTTTATAAAATTGTCCCTGTAAATACCTTATTTCAGATCGGTTCCAAGGAGGAAAGCGACCGGAGGTCACGTGTCTGGCCAGAACTGATCTGAAATAAGGTATTTTCAGGGAAGGGTAGGATCGCTAAATAGAACAGCCACTTTAAGGAAGACCTACAGAGCTAAACAACAGCTCAGACTGGTTACAACCTAGTAACAAAACACAGTAAATTTAGTTATGAACACAGCAGCATAGAGCACGGTCCCTAGATTTGAATATGCCATAGTACACTTCAACAGAACTTTGTCATGGGGACAAATATTCCTTTATTTGATGTCATGGGAAGTAAAATCCACACCTAATTTGATAAAAGACTAAGTCCACCTTTTTATAAAATAATAAATGCACATATATTTGCAAAAAAATAAACATAAATGTATTATTTTTTGTATATCGCCCTTCAAAGCAATGCAATCACAGTCATTGGATTTGGAGTGCAATGCCAGGTTCCTGCAGACCCTTCCTCTAGCTCTGTATCCATACCGATGTACAGAGATTCAGTTAGAGAGCCAGAGGAAGTGTCAATGGACTACAATTGACATTAGTGTTCTACTGAGGACTACAAATCTGTTTGCCACAGTGGTAGACAGGACTTGTAGTTTATTCATTTGAGATCTCTGTAAATTTATGACATAGCTGTGTGAGCTGAAACCTGCACAGCCATTCAAATTTCAAAAGCGGCAGCTGCTGAGGGGCAAAAGAATCCCTGCATGTTGTCATGGAGGCTGTTTGGGGGTGGGGTCATATGTAACATAGTCCAAAATGTAGAAGTAGCCTTTAAAGTATTGCAGTCAATTATCCTCTTGTTAAGATGTTGTTCTTTTAGGCTAGGTTCACACACCCGTAGCAAAAACACTGAGTTTTTTTTTATCAGATGTTAGGGTGTGCCAATAATTCCTAATGGCACCCCATGCATCTGAAACACAGCTAGTTTATTTTAGGTGTAGGAAATTGCTTGGTGTAAAAGCACCATGGGATTTCCCTGTGGCTGCAATTTGAAAGGGATGCAAGAATGCTTTTCCTGTGTTTCTCGCAGGTACAGCAGCCCATTAAAATGAAAGGGCTATTGTGCCTGTGCAAACGTGGCATGCAAAAACCACAAATATGTGGACCTAGCCTTAAAGGGTGACAAACTGTTCCAGCGATTACTAAAGGAGAAGTACAGCCAAAGCTTGATTGGCTGTACTTCTCCTTTGGATCACAGGAGTGCAGTTCGTTGTGTTCCTGTGACCGATCTTTAGCAGACAGCGGGCTGAAGCTCGCTGTCGGCCGACGTCACAGAACTGTCACTGGACCAGCACCTGGCTCAGCCTCTCAGCAAGCCACTGAGAGTCAGAGCCGGCTGCCCCCACCCCTTCTACAGCCCAGCTCTTTAGTGAGCGTGGGGGGCGGGAGCTGTTGACTGATGGCAGCTCTCTGCTCACAGAGCTGGGAGAACCGAGCGATAGGCGGTGTTAGATCCAGCGGGGGACACCTAGGTAAGTATGGTTAAAAAAAAAAATGCCATACTTCTCTTTTAATCTATTTTGGTTTATAAAAATACGCCCAGACATCAAGTGAAACTATTTTATGAACTACTATTAATTTCCAGTGTAAACAAAAGAATGTTAAAGTCAGAAAACCCTGATCAATTTACCTTAATCTGAGTTCTGTGTAAATACCCTGGAGAATACTGTAAGCAAAAGTAAGCATACACAGCTCGACAGAAAAAAGGAGAACTGGAAACATTCTTTTAGAAGACTGTGGGCTCCATTCATGAACCGGTATATATCACTTTAGGGTCAGTGGTAAAATTCCTCATAGCATTTTTCAAAAATGTTTTTGCAATTCACAAAAAAATGCTGGTAAAATAAGGCATGTGTTATTTCCTTCCAAATTTACAGTATTTATCTCATGAAACCAATCACTATTTTATTGCATGACATCACATCCACTGCGATGGATACAGTGGAGAGGGATTAGAACACCTGTCAGTTTTTATTGCTGTCTGTGCCCCTGTTAGAGGGATTCTCTCTAGTTCTTCTGTTTCTCCTTATCATTGAGCGCTGATTGGCAGCACTGGTGGGCATAGATTGGAAGCACTTGTAGGCACTGATTAGCAGCACTGGTGGGACTGCACTGATAATCAGTGCCCTGATTATCAGTGTACATTTCTCTTTAACACAAGCTGGTTATCTGCTCTCTTCTCATCTCAGCGAAGAAAGGAAAGCCAATAAGGAAAGCCGATAACCGGCTTGTGTTTATATCGTGATCAGCTGTCATTGGACACAGCTAATCATGTGGTAAAGGGCGGCTGTGATTGGCCCTTTACCCCGATCTGTGATCAGCTGAGTCCTAAGTCACAGAGCGCGCCACCCGTGTGGTATGATGCAAACAGCTTAAACGTACATTGTTGTGTATTAGCTAATCTCTAAAAGGTCAACTCAGCAGATAGGTACAGTAGATGTATGCTGCCCTTTACATTCAAAAGATGGTCGTTCAAACTTGAGAGCAGAGGTGGGATATACTAAAACTGGAGCACAGAGAATCTGGTGCAGCAAGTCATAGTAACCACTTAGCTTTTAAATTCACATTTTGACAATAACATCTTGTAGCTGATTGGTTACTATGCACAGCTGTGCCAGTTTCTCTTTGCTCCAGTTTTAGTAAATCCCCTCTATTGCCATTTTGTGCTGTTCTTTAACCACTTGCCGACCGCCGCACGACTATTTACTGCGGTGGTCAGCCCCTCACAGGCAAAGCAACGTAGTACTACGTCGCTAGCCTGTGAGGGTCTAGGGAGCGAGCGAGCGCGCGCCGCCTGAGGCGCGCTCCCACGCGGTCACGGACCCCCCTGCGCGTGTGACCGGTGGACCCGATGTCCGCCGGTCACTCGCGATCGTCGGGTGGAGAGGGAGAAAGGCAGGCGGCTAATGTAAACAAGCCGCCTGTCATTCTCCCCTGTGTAGGAATAGTGATCATACGGTTCTACTATGCAGGACCGTTGATCACTGTTCCTACACCTCAAGCCACAGCCAATCACAGTTAGAATCACGCCCCTAGGGACACACATAACCCCTCCCTCTCAAAAAAAAGTTAACCCCTTCACTGCCAGTGTAATTTTACAGTACCAGTGCATATTTATAGCACTGATTACTGTAGTAATGTCAGTGGTAACCCCAAAAGTGTCAAAAATGTCAGTCAAGGGTCCGATCTGTCCGCCGCAATGTCTCAGTACCGCAAAAAAAAACGCAGATCGCCGCCATTACGCGTTTAAAAAAAAAACAACAAAATTGACAAAAATCTTTCCCTTTGTTAGTAAACGTGATAACTTTTGCGCAAACCAACCAAAATACTCTTTTTGCGATTTTTTTTTTACCAAACATATGTAGCATAAAACAAATTGGCCGAAAATGTTGAAAAATTTTGATTTTTACATTTTTTTGGGGGGAATTTCATATAAAAAAATGTGAAAAATATTGTTATTTTTGCAAAATTGACGCTCTTTTTTTTGTTTATAGCACATGATCAAAAAATCGCACAGGTGATCAAATACCACCAAAAGAAAGCTCTGTTTGTGGGATAAAAAGGACGTCAAATTAGTTTAGGTACAGCGTCGCACGACTGCGCAATTGTCCGTTAAAGTCACGCAGTGCCGAAAATAGGCCCTGGTCAGGAAGGGGGTAAAATCTTCCGGGGCTTAAGTGGTTAAGGTTGGTGTGTTCAGACATCTTGATTAGCTATTACATGGTGACATAATTTGCATTATTCACAGGAAACTACTTTTAAAAGATGACAACGGGTTTGCTTGACAAAGAATGAGGTCCTTTGAAACCCATAGCCTGCTCTGCCCGCATGTGACAACATCCAGGAGATCCCCTGCAACACACTGTGCCTGTGTACAGAGCTCTGGTCTGTCCTCCAGCTGCAGCTATCCTCCCATCTGACAGCACTGCTCTCCAAAACTACAAGTGTGAACACAGAGAAACTTCCATGCTGAGAGTGTAGAGTAGATGCTTTTTCTATTTTCATTTTGTGAGTGGCTAATTTGCATTTGATTTTAACTTTAAAGCCTTTAACTCTACTGCACTTAGTGTGTGCTCTTCTTGTTTATTTGCAGGTTACCTCAAGCCTAGTGGCTGAAAAATTAGGAAAAGAAAAGAGTATTCTCTTTAGGAAAGAAAAGAGGAAAGAAAAGAGGATTCTCATCATTAGGAAAGAAAAGAGGATTCTCATCTTCTAATAAACATTCTGAATCTCCAAGCAGTTTTTGGCTGCCCCTGCAATACTGGACATCCCACCTAGAGAGTCCACCTAGTCAGGATTCAATTGGACAATGCCACAGTGGTAGCATAAATCGTCCTTCAGGAGGAACCAGAGGCATTTCTGCAGCAAAAGAGGTAGTGGGAATTCTAGTCTGGGCAGAACTTCATATTCCTTGTCTGCTGTTCATTATCCAGGCATAGACAATGGGTGCCCACAGCTGGAAGCCTTTCGGGACCTATGCCACTAATAAGGGATGCCGATTATGGACCTTTTTGCCTCTAGGTTCAATTGCAAACTTGGATTAGTTTATCTCCAAATTAGTGATCGACCGATATTGTTTTTTCGTTGCTGATACCGATATTTTGCCAATCGCATATCGGTATCGGCCGATATTGGCTGATATTTTCACACATGTAAAATTTTCTCAAAAAAACACAAATTTCGACACAAATCTCTTAACAAACATGTTAATCTTTATTTATTACCATTTTTAACATTAAGTGCTCATTCTTCACATCTTAACTGCATAAAAACTGATAGGAAAACTTAAATTGCAAGGAGTTGGACATTAGCATTTCACATCATCTGATTGTGCATTAATATATAATAAAGTGCTGCAGTAGTGGACTCACTCACTGCAATATAAAAGTTTTAATTCACTACTGCAGTGCAGTCAGCGCAAAACTGCTAGGAAAAAAACTAGGCAACAACAACAGCTACACAATAAAATACACATACACTCTGCACAACTGCTATAAAAAGAGCAAGGCAACAGTTACACATGTCACAGTGGATTGGACTGGACTGGACTCTGAGTCAGTGGAGGACTACCTCTGTGTGCAGTATGGCACTCACTGTAACTACTGCAGTGCAGTCAGTGCAATACTGCTAGAAGAAAAGCAAGGCAAGTAGGCAACAGCTACACATGTCACAGTGGATTAGACTGGAGTCAGTGGAGGACTATCTGCACTGCAGTAGGGCACTCACTGCAACTACTGCAGTCAGTGCAATACTGCTAGAAGAAAAGCAAGGCAACAGCTACACAGTGGATTGGACTGTGTGTACTACCGCTGCAGTAGGGCACTCACTCACTGGAATAATTTTAAATCACTACTGCACTACTGCAGTAGTGATTTAAAATTATTGCAGCAGCGAGTGGCGTTCTACTGCAGCAGTAGTCCACTGGCACCGACTCCAATTCACTGTCTACGCCTATTTTTTTTTCTATCACTTTTGCACTGACTGTAGTGCAGCTGTGTGTTACAGAAGAGAACAGAACAGATACAGAACGTGTGTCAGAGAGAGTGTTTTTTGTTGGTCACTGTTATCAATTATCACAGAACAACTGGACTGGTTTACAGTACAATGAATTTGTCTAAGAATAAATTAAACTGGTGTCCTCTTACATCTCAGATCCAGGGGCGTACCTAGAGCATTTGGCACCCGGGGGAAGATCCTATATCTGGCACCCCCCCCCCAGGCGACGAACTGCCCATTGACGTGTCATGTGTAAAATGTATGGAGACCCCCTTTTACATTACACAGCCCCCGTTCCCCTGGACCCCTTTACATTACACAGCCCCCGTTCCCCTGGACCCCTTTACATTACACAGCCCCCTTACCCCTGGACCCCTTTACATTACACAGCCCCCTTACCCCTGGACCCCTTTACATTACACAGCCCCTTACCCCTGGACCCCTTTACATTACACAGCCCCCTTACCCCTGGACCCCTTTACATTACACAGCCCCCGTACCCCTGGACACATTTACATTACACAGCCCCCTTACCCCTGGACCCCTTTACATTACACAGCCCCCGTAGCCCTTTACATTACACAGCCCCCGTACCCCTGGACCCTTTACATTACACAGCCCCTTTTACCCCTGGACCCATTTACATTACACAGCCCTGTACCCCTGGACCCCTTTACATTACACAGCCCCCCATTGGAACCCTTTACATTACACAGCCCCCATCCCCCCATGGAACCCTTTACATTACACAGCCCCCATCCCCCCCATGGAACCCTTTACATTACACAGCCCCCCAATAGAACCCATTACATTACACAGCCCCCTTACCCCTGGACCCCTTTACATTACACAGCCCCCCATTGGAATCCTTTACGTTACACAGCCACCATCCTCTCATGGAACCCTTTACATTACACAGCCCCCGTACCCCTGGACCCCTTTACATTACACAGCCCCCGTACCCCTGGACCCCTTTACATTACACAGCCCCCCATTGGAACCCTTTACATTACACAGCCCCCACCCCCCCATGGAACCCTTTACATTACACAGCCCCCCAATAGAACCCATTACATTACACAGCCCCCTTACCCCTGGACCCCTTTACATTACACAGCCCCCCAATAGAACCCATTACATTACACAGCCCCCTTACCCCTGGACCCCTTTACATTACACAGCCCCCCATTGGAACCCTTTACGTTACACAGCCACCATCCCCCCATGGAACCCTTTACATTACACAGCCCCCATCCCCCCATGGAACTCTTTACATTACACAGCCCCCGTACCCCTGGACCCCTTTACATTACACAGCCCCCGTACCCCTGGACCCCTTTACATTACACAGCCCCCCATTGGAACCCTTTACATTACACAGCCCCCACCCCCCCATGGAACCCTTTACATTACACAGCCCCCCAATAGAACCCTTTACATTACACAGCCCCCACCCCCCCATGGAACCCTTTACATTACACAGCCCCCCAATAGAACCCATTACATTACACAGCCCCATCCCCCATACAACCCTTTACATTACACAGCCCCCCAATATAACCCCTTTACATTACACAGCCCCATCCCCCATACAACCCTTTACATTACACAGCCCCCCAATATAACACCTTTACAATACAAAGCCCCCCCTCAAAATAACTCCTTTACAATACAACCCCCCCCCCCCCTACCTTTTTAGGAGGAGAGCGGAGGAGGAGGAACTGTTTAAAGCAGAGGATGTGAGAGAGACTCACTGTCACTCCCGAGCCCTGAATACACAGCGGTCAGCGCCTCGGCGGGAACTGCAGAAGTTACTGTGCTAGTTAATGAGCAGGTGATTGGTTGATAGGCGGTCCTAGCAACCAATCGCATTCTCATTAACCAGCACAATTAACTCCGGCAGCGCCCGCCAATCGCTGTGTATCGGGAGTGACAGTGAGTCTCTCTCACATCCTCTGCTTTAAACAGTTCCTCCTCCTCCGCGGCGGAAGCAGTCTGGCGGCCGGCCCGGGTGTCACCCTGATCTTCCCTGACACCCCCCTAATGTGTGGCACCCGGGGCGGACCGCCCCCCCGCCCCCCCTATTGGTACGCCATTGCTCAGATCACCCCACATCCTGCACCTTCACACCTTAGACCAGCCACATTTCCTGCATCATCACACCTCAGATCAGACCCAATTTCTGTACTTTCATATCTCAAATAAACCCAATTCTTGTACCTTCACATCTCAGAGCACTTCAATTCCTGCATCTTCCCATCTCAAAAAAGTTCAAATTTCTGTACCATCGGACATTAGATCAGCCTAATTCCTTCACCTCCATACCTGAGACCCCCCCCCCCCTAATCTTGCACCTTTACACCTCAGATTAGCCACATTTCCTGCATCAATACACTTCAGATCAGCCTCAATTCTGCCATTATCACACTTCAGATCAGCCCAATTCCTAATCCTTCACATCAGAGAATAGACTCCAACTCCTGCACCACCACACCTCAGATCAGCTCCATTTCCTGCATCATTACACATCAGATTACCTAAATTCCTGCACCTTAACACCTCACATCAGTCCCAATTCCTGTACTTCTAAATTTGTAGTTCCCAATAGCTAATTAATTACTTGTCCAAAGTGATCCAGCCTGCCTGATGTGGGGAGCAGTAAAAAATGTCAGGGGACAGAGAATGGGAGGTCAGCAGGACAGAGGACAGAGTTAGCAGTTTGTAAGGCAGTAGAAGAAAGCAAGGCAGAGGAGGGGAAGTTAGCAGGGGAGCTGTGTCCACTCCACATGCAGCTGTTCAGCAGTCGCATGACCGTGACATCATTAATCGGCTCCAGCTCGGCGGCAGGCTGGGATGGGGATTGCACTGGGGCTGTCAGAGTAGCCCATACCGCCGCTCAGTAAGGTGAGACTCTTTCAACCTCCTCTCCACTCCCAGGCAAAGCTGACTGGGGGACCCCCCTCTCTCTCTCTGTCACCCCCTCTCTCTCTGTCACCCCCCCTCTTTATCTCTCTGTCACCCCCCTCTCTCTCTCTGTCACCCCCCTCTCACTCTCTGTCACCCCCTCTCACTCTCCATCACCCCCTTTCACTCTCTGTCACCCCCTCTCACTCTATGTCACCCCCCCTCTCTCTCGGTCACCCCCTCTCTCTCTGTAACCCCCTCTCTCTCTCTGTCACCCCTCTCTCACTCTCTGTCACCCCCTCTCACTCTCTGTCACCCCCTCTCACTCTCTGTCACCCCCTCTCACTCTCTGTCACCCCCTTTCACTCTCTGTTACCCCCTATCACTCTCTGTCACCCCCTTCTCGCTCTGTCACCCCCTCTCTCTCTCTGTCACCCCCTTCTCTCTGTCACCCTCCTCTCTCTCTGTCACTCTCTCTCTCTGTCACCCCCTCTGTCACCCCTTCTCTCTCTGTCACCCCCTCTGTCACCCCTTCTCTCTCTGTCACCCCTTCTCTCTCTGTCACCCCGTCTCTCTTTCTGTCACCCCCTCTCTCTTTCTGTCACCCCCTCTCTCTCTCTGTCACCCCCTCTCTCTCTCTGTCACCCCTCTCTCTCTGTCACTCTCTCTCTCTCTCTCTGTTACCCCCCCTCTCTCTCTTTCACCCCCTCTCTCTCTGTCACTCCCACCCTCTCTCTCTCTCTCTCTCTGTCACCCCTCTCTCTCTCTGTCACCCCCTATCTTTTTCTCTCTGTCACCCCCTTTCTCTCTCGGTTACCCCCTCTCTCTGTCACCCCCCTCTCTCTGTCATCCCCCTCTTTCTTCCACCCCCTCTCTCTCTCTCTCTCTGTCACCCCCTCTCTTTCTCTCTCTGTCACCCCCCTCTCTCTCTGTCACCCCCTCTTTTTCTCTCTACCACCCCCCCCCTCTCTCTCTCTGCCACGCCCCCTCTCTCTCTCTGTCACCCCCCTCTCTTTCCCTCTCTCTCTCTGTCACCCCCCCTCTCTCTCTGTCACCCCCCTCTCTCTCTCTCTGTCACTCCCCTCTCTCTCTGTCACCTCCCCTCTCTCTCTCTGTCACCCCCTCTCTCTTTGTCACCCCCTCTTTCTCTGTTACCCCCCTATCTCTCTGTGACCCCCTCTTTCTCGGTCACCCCCTCTCTCTCTGTAACCCCCCTCTCTCTCTCTGTCACCCCTCTCTCACTCTCTGTCACCCCCTCTCACTCTCTGTCACCCCCTTTCACTCTCTGTTACCCCCTATCACTCTCTGTCACCCCCCTCTCGCTCTGTCACCCCCCTCTCTCTCTCTGTCACCCCCTTCTCTCTGTCACCCTCCTCTCTCTCTGTCACTCTCTCTCTCTGTCACCCCCTCTGTCACCCCTTCTCTCTCTGTCACCCCGTCTCTCTTTCTGTCACCTCGTCTCTCTTTCTGTCACGCCTCTCTCTCTGTCACCCCCTCTCTCTCTCTCTCTCTGTCACCCCTCTCTCTCTCTCTGTCACTCTCTCTCTCTCTGTTACTCCCCTCTCTCTCTTTCACCCCCTCTCTCTCTGTCACTCCCACCCTCTATCTCTCTGTCACCCCTCTCTCTCTGTCACGCCCTATCATTTTCTCTCTGTCACCCCCTTTCTCTCTCCGTTACCCCCTCTCTCTGTCACCCCCCTCTCTCTGTCACCCCCTCTTTCTTCCACCCCCTCTCTCTCTCTCTGTCACCCCCTCTCTTTCTCTCTCGGTCACCCCCTCTCTCTCTGTCACCCCCTCTCTTTCTCTCTACCACCCCCCTCTCTCTCTCTCTCTGTCACCCCCCTCTCTCTCCCTCTCTCTCTCTGTCACCCCCCTCTCTCTCTCTGTCACCTCCCCTCTCTCTCTCTCTCTCTGTCACCCCCCTCTCTCTTTGTCACCCCCTCTCTCTCTGTTACCCCCCTATCTCTCTGTCACCCCCTCTTTCTCTGTCACCCCCCTTCTCTCTCTGTCACCCATCTCTCTCTGTCCCCCCTCTTTCTCTATCACCCTCCCTCTCTCTCTGTCACCCCCTCTCTCTCTCTCTCTCTGTCACCCCCCTCTCTCTCTGTCACCCCCTCTCTCTCTCTCTGCCACCCCCCCCCCTCTCTCTCTCTCTCTCTGTCACCCCCTCTCACTTTCTGTCAAACCCCCCCTCTCTCTCTGTCAAACCCCACCTCTCTCTCTTTCGGGGGGGGGGGGGAGGCGCCGATACAGCTCCTTGCCAAGGGCGCTGGAAACCCTAGGTATGCCTCTTCAGAGAACAATATAGATACTTTCTCTCTTGCACCTACCTAGTAGGGTGCTACATCTGTGTATCATCGGAGGCTGTTCGTTTCACTGGGTATATGTGAGGGTTTACATCCACTTTAACTGACTAAATTTTGATACATCTATAGCTAGCTTCAAGCTAGTCTAATTTCGTTCAAGATTTTTCTTTTATAAATGTTCGTTTTCTAATCATTAGTGAGGTCAAATCATTGCTTATTTTATCGACCACAGTGACAAGGAAATTCGAAGGAACAGGATAGAATTTTTTTCTTGAACAAATTTCTAACAGAAATTGTTTGTTTTTATATTTGGAAAATTACATTTATTCCAAAATAATATGTTAAGAGCCCATTCACACTGCGGCGACTTGTCAGGTGACTTGTCAGCCTGACAAGTCGCGGTATGTCGCTGTCCATTGAGTAGTACAGGACCCGTTCTAATAGGAGCGACACAAGACGCTCCGACTTAGAAAAAGGGTCCTGTACTACTTTGGGGCGACCTCGGAGCGACTTGCATAGACTTCCATTATGTGAAGTCCCTGTAAGTCGCGCCGAAGTCGCGGTGCACGCGATTTCACAGGTCGCCCCCCGAAGTTGTGCCGCTTCAGTGTGAACCGGTACTAAAAGCAACATACAGTATCTCACAAAAGTGAGAACATCCCTCACATTTTTGTAAATATTTTATTATATCTTTTTATGTGACAACACTGAAGTCATTACACTTTGCTACAATGTAAAGTAGTGAGTGTACAGCTTGCATAACAATGTAAATGTTCTGTCCCCCTCAAAATAACTCAACACACAGCCATTAATGTCTAAGTCGCTGGTAACAAAAGTAAGTACACCCCTAAGGGATTATGTCCAAATTAGCCATTTTCCCTCCCCGGTGTCATGTGGCTCGTTAGTGTTACAAGGCCTCAGGTGTGAAAGATGGCCTAGGCTATAAGCAAATTGCCAAGACCCTGAAACTGAGCTGCAGCACGGTGGCCAAGACCATACAGCAGTTTAACAGAACAGGTTACACTCAGAACAGCCTTTGCCAGGGTCAACCAAAGAAGTTGAGTGCACGTGCTCAGCGTCATATCCATAGGTTGTCTTTGGGAAATAGACTCATGTTAAAATACATATAAATGTTATTAACGTATTACATTTAAAATTAGATACACAGACATGTAGACAAAACGAGCTGATTGTATATGCCAAGTACAAACACGATACATGAATTGGTCCTTTACGCTAAAACATTTTGACCGGTTTCACTGAGACGGCTTCTTCAGAAAATGTGCGTAAGTATGGATCCCACTGAGGCGAAACCAGCATAAATGTTTAAGCGTAAAGGACCAATTCATGTATCGTGTTTGTACTTGGCATATACAATCAGCTCGTTTTGTCTACATGTCTTTGTATCTAATTTTAAATGTGATACCTTAATAACATTTATATGTATTTTAACATGATTTATCTGTTATTAAATGTATTAGTACAAAGGGTAAATATGCACCTTTAATGTACTGTGACATACTGAAGCAGAGCATGATCCCCTCTCTTCAGAGACTGGGCCACAGGGCAATATTGCAACATGATAACGACACCAAACGACCTTGAAGACGATCACTGCCTTGCTAAAGAAGCTGAGGGTAAAGGTGATGGAGCACAAGGTCTCTAACATCCACCAGCTCCGTGATGTTGTGGAAGAGGACTCCAGTGGCAACCTGTGAAGCTCTGGTGAACTCCATGCCCAAGAGGGTTAAGGTAGTGCTGGAAAATAATGGTGGCCACACAAAATATTGACACTTTAGTCCCAATTTGGACATTTACACTTAGGGGTGTACTCACTTTTGTTGCCAGCGGTTTAGACATTATTGGCTGTGTGTTGAGTTATCTTGAGGGGACAGCAAATTTACAGTGTTATACAAGCTGTACACCAACTTCTTTACACTGCAGCAAAGTGTCATTTCTTCAGTGTTGTCACGTGAAAATATATAATAAAATTTTTACAAAAATGTGAGGGGTGTACTTACTTTTGTGAGATACTGTACATTTTGAAGCACATAGAAGCAAATCCTGGCGCTGAAAAACAAATGGTCAGATGTGCGTAGAATCACATTATGTGGGATGGACGGATTTTAGCCAAAAGCCAGTAAGTCATGTCAGGGTTGCAGCCGACCCATGCCCAGATCCTGACTGAGAAACATAACAAAAAATTTTGTACATTTTGAAGTACTTTCGAACGACATTCAGTCGTAGAATGTACAAAGATAATGTTTATTTAAAAATGTACTAGTTTATAGCCAGCTTTAGCAAAAATAAACAAAATGCGAATTTGGGCTGATAATACTGATAATATTTTCTGCATAGCAACTGCAGTTTACACAATGACTTTGCATGGTGGCTGGAGTTGTTCTTTAACAGTATGGTGGGTGATCAATCTTCAACACCGCCCACACAGACCCTTAGGGGTAATGCACACTGCATCTCAAAGAAGCGACTCCCACAGGCTTTTGAGCTTTTTTGAGCTCTCATATTTTTTGCCTGGAAACTCGCCTCCATGTTAGCAAATGTGCCCATGCACACTATGGCTTTTTGAGGCATTCACAGGTATATACTCTTACAGGCAGGAAAAAACTCAACCAAACTCACTTTTTTGAGAGCAGCTTTCGATTAAAAAAGATGCCCAAGTGCCCAAAAATACATGAAAAAGCGTGCAAAAGCTCAAAAAAGCTTAAAGAACGAACAAAAGAGCACAAAAAGAACAAGCTTCTTCAAGCTGAAATAAATGCTCAAATGCCTGTAAAAGCAGCTTTTTTTTTTTGAGCTGCAGTTTGCATAAGCCCTTGAGTTTTGTTCATTTTTTTAAAGCATAATACTGCACAAGACAGCCTACTAGTCAATTACTACTGTTTTATAGATTCTAGATAAAATTTCATATGTATTTGTCTGAAACACAAATGCTAGATACATAGAGCAGTTGTTTCATTTGCCTGAAGTTGTTTTGTTTGGCATTCACTACCAGACTTAATTACATATACTGTATAATGAATAATAATAGAAGCAATACACAGGAGCTATTGTTATATATGCACGAACAGTCCATAATAGATTTTTTGTGTTCTATACAATTCTAGTGCTGCTTGGCAAAACAGTTACTATACACTTCTTGTAACTCTACCGTATATATATATATATATATATATATATATATATATTGTATCTCACAAAAGTGAGTACACCCCTCACATTTTTGTAAATATTTTACTATATCTTTTAATGTGAAAACACTGAAGAAATTACACTTTGCTACAATGTAAACTAGTGAGTAATTACACTGTTATGCAAGCTGTACACTCACTACTTTACATTGTAGCAAAGTTTTTCTTCAGTGTTGTCACATGAAAAGATATAATAAAATATTTACAAAACTGTCTTACCCCCCACCCCTCCCTCTCTCTCTCCCACCCACCCCTCTCTCACCCTCCTCTTTACTTCCCTGTTCTGTTCCCCTCCTCCCCCCTCTCTTTTTTCCATTACTGCTATCTATTGACCCCTCTTCTTTTTCTTTTCTCTTTTTCGTTTTCTTTTTTGACAACGTATTTGTCTGGTTCAACTACTATTGTTCAACCACTGGTCATGTGGTAACGGAGAGCTATGTTTCCCCCTGTTTGCTAATCGTAGCCTCATGCACCAACTGTCTTGGTCCCTGCCCAGGACAGCCCTATTTGTCCCATGCTTCCCTCATCCGGGATCTTATTACCCTCTTGCAGTTGCCTCATCACTTGGTGAGTGCTTGTTGGCCGCGCCTCTCCTCCTGGGCACAGCTTGTTCCCTTTACGGGGTGCCTAGGGGATGGGTTCCTTTTACCTTTCTCCATCCCGAGATCCCCCATTGGTTCATAGTCTTTGTTGTCACTTACTGAGGTTTTCCTGAGGTTACGACTGTTTGTTACTTTATTGTTTGCTCTCTGTACCCTATGGGTTATTAGTTGTATCTCCTGTAATTCTCCAGTGCATGTTAAACGTTGTACTACATTTGTTAACTCCAATAAAATCTTTGAAACAGAAAATATTTACAAAAATGTGAGGGGTGTACTCACTTTTGTGAGATACTGTATATATATATATATATATATATATATATATATAAATATATATATCTACAGTGTACACACCAATCACCCATAACTTTTTGACAACTGACAGGTTATGTGAATAAAAGTGAATACTTTGTCACGATAAGGCTCCTTTCACACTTGTGTGACTTGTCCTGCAACTTGGGATTGCAAAGTCACATGACAAGTCATACCCCATGATTTCCAAGAGTACCATTCATATCTGTGTGACTTCAAGTAGCAGCAACTTCAAAGTAGTCCCTGCACTACTTTGGTCTGACTTTGATGCGACCTGATGTCCATAGACCTCAAGATTATACAGGCTTTGCTTCAACTCACGCCAAAGTCGTGTCAAAGTCGCTTGGTAAAGTCATGTCAAAGTCACGTGACTTTCAGGTCGTACAAGTGTAAAATGGGTCTTAAGTCAGTGGGATATATTAGGCAGCAAGTACATATGATGCTGATGTGTTGGAGAAGAAAACAATGGGCATCGCAGCTTGTTGTGTAGGGACTGCATAGCTGCAGACTAGTCAGGGTGCCCATGCTTACCCGTGTCCACAGTCTAAAGCGCCTAAAATGGGCATGTGAGCATCAGAACTGGACCACAGAGGAATGGCAGATGGTAGCCTGGTCTGATGAATCACATTTTCTTTTACATCATCTAGATGGATGGGTGTGTGTGCATCACTTCTAATAAAGTGCAGTGCTAGAGATAGTTGATACAATGACAACAAATGAAAGCATAGGAGAGGGAAATATTAAAACCCTCACTCATATAATACCATGGTAATATATGTAAATATACACAAATAGTGATGTAAATGTGATAAGTAAAATAAGTAAATGAAAGAGAGGGTGGGTTCCGCGCTTATGGATATCGAACGGATATATATCAGAAGTAGTTAGGCTGCAGCCTACCCTGAACTACAAACGAAAGACTGTATTAAAGGTATGTGGAAAATTGGGTAATTGGCGCTGCCTTACTGGAATATTATATAAATCGCAACGTGGTGTATGTGGATATAAATAAAAGTGTCTGTGCTGGTGTCAGTAGACACAATAAATGAACTATCATGTAAAACAGGAATAAATTGGTAAGATCAACATATATAAAAAATAAATATTGTATCACAGTGATATAAAAAGTGCAATCAAGTCATATATACTGTATATAAAAAACACAATCAAATCATCTATATAAAAACCATAAAACAATATAAAGTGCCAAGTGATGAATGATGCTAGATCATGTGCAAAAAGTAGCAGTGTAGAAAGTACAGAGAAATTGCAATAAGTGCAATTTTGTGCAAAATAATGTATGATCACTAACTGAAGATATATATATATATATATATATATATATATATATATATATATATATATATATATATGTGGTCCTATTAGCGAAAGATAATTACAAATCAGAGAATAAAAGTGCAAATAGTGCAATAATGTGAAAAAAAAACGATAAATATTAAAGTGACTGGTTAAAAATTAATAAAATCCTAATAACCAGTATAAGTGTTCAGATATAGTCCAAATCCAAAAGAAAGATCCAGAGAAAATCGGTGTATGAATAAAAAGGATCGGTGAATGGATGCAAATAAGATTGCAGGTGACCCCATGGTGGGCAACTGGCGAGGTGAGGGGTAATCCCACTAGTAAATAACCTACTAACCAGATGTACCCACCCCACACAGGGGTATAGGGCGGGTATTAGGGTATGAATGGAACTCCTTCCCTTCGCTCCTAACTTCTTGGTGGGTCAGGGGGGATATTAGAAGCTGTCCCTGGGGGTCCCGGATGTCACCAGAGGAAAACCGGATCCTTAGGTCCTCTCCAATAGGGATGGTGGTATATCCGAAATTTCGTAGGTAAAGGCTGGCCACTCAACAGTGGAATATACAGGGCAAAGAAAAATGCTCGATAGTGTGATACCGTAGTACTCACAGTGTAACAGATAAAAAACAGCATGGAAGTAGCGTCTCGTAACGCACTGCATTCCACCCGATAGTCGGAACCGGAAATGATGCGACGGCGCTGTACGCGTTTCGTCATCCGACGTCCTCTGCGGCCTGGACGTCGGATGACGAAACGCGGGGGGGCCTTCATGGTTTCTTGCACTGGGGCCCTGAAGGTTCTAGTTACGCCTCTGTGACATAATAATATGCGGGTACACACAAATAGTGATATAGTAATAAAGTGTATGCATCACCTACCTAGGGACGTGATGGCACCAGGATGCAATATGAGAAGAAGGCAAGCCGGCAGAGGCAGTGTGATGCTTTGGGCAATGTTCTGCCTGGAAATCTTGGGTCCTACCATTCCTGTGGATGTTACGTACGGCTTACGTAAACATTGTTGCTGACTAAGTACACCCCTTCATGGAAACGGTATTACCTGACGACAGTGGCTTCATTCAGCAGGATAATGCACCCTGACCCACTACAAAAATTATTCAAAAACTGTTTGTGAAACACAACAATGAGATTGAGGGGTTGGCTTGGTCTTAAAATTCTCCAAATCTCAACCCAATTGAAAATCTGTGGGATGTGCTAAAAAAAACAGGTCTGATCCTTGGAGAGTTCCCACCTCCCAACTTAAAGTAAACAAAGTATCTGCTACAGACAGCTTGGTGCCAGATACCACAGCACACCTTCAAAGGTCTAGTGGCTTCCATGCTTTAACGGGTCAGGGTTAATTTGGCAGCAAATGGAGGACCTACTTAATATTATGTGGGTAGTCATACATTTATGGCTGAATGGTGTATATATATACAGACACATACATTATCTCACAAAAGTGAGTACACCCTTCACATTTTTGTAAATATTTTATTATATCTTTTCAAGTGACAAAATTGAAGAAGTGACACTTTGCTAAAATGTAAAGTATTGAGTGTACAGCTTGTATAACAGTGTAAATTTGCTGTCCCCTCAAAATAACTTAACACACAGCCATTAATGTCTAAACTGCTGGCAACAAAAGTGAGTACACCCCTAAGTGACAATGTCCAAATAGGGCCCAACATGTCAATATTTTGTGTGGCGATCATTCATTTCCAGCACTGCCTTAACCCTCTTGGGCATTGAGTTTGCCAGAGCTTCCCAGGTTGCCACTGGAGTCCTCTTCCACTCCTCCATGATGACATCACGGAGCTGGTGGATGTTAGAGACCTTACACTCCTCCACCTTCTGTTTGAGGATGCCCCACAGATGCTCAATAGGGTTTAGGTCTGGAGACATGCTTGACTTAACTTCAGTGGTCGTCTTGGAGGCGTGTTTGGGGTCGTTATCATGTTGGAATACTGCCCTGCGGCCCAGTCTCCGAAGGGAGGGGATCATTCTCTGCTTCAGTATGTCACAGTACATGTTGGCATTCATGGTTCCCTCAATGAACTGTAGCTGCCCAATGTCGGCAGCACTCATGCAGCCCCAGACCATGACACTCCTACCACCATGCTTGACTGTAGGAAAGGCACACTTGTCATTGCACTCCTCACCAGGTTGCTGTTAAACCACTATATGGTCTTGGCCACTGTGCTGCAGTTCAGTTTCAGGGTCTTGGCCATCTTCTTATAGCCTAGACCATCTTTATGTAGAGCAACAATTCTTTTTTTCAGATCCTCAGAGAGTTCTTTGCCATGAGGTGCCATGTTAAATTTCCAGTGACCAGTATGAGAGAGTGAGAGCGATAACACCACAATTAACACACCTGCTCCCCATTTACACCTGAGACCTTATAACACTAACGAGTCATGTGACAATGGGGAGGGAAAGTTGCTAATTGGGCCCAATTTGGACTTTTACACTTAGGGGTGTACTCACTTTTGTTGCCAGCGGGTTAGACATTAATGGCTGTGTGTTGAGTTATTTTTAGGGGACAGCAAATTTACACTGTTATACAAGCTGTACACTCACTACTTAACATTGTAGCAAAGTGTCATTTCTTCAGTGTTGTCACATGAAAAGATATGTTAAAATATTTACAAAAAATGTGAGGGGTGTACTCACTTTTGTGAGATACTGTATATATTGTATGTAGCAGAGCAGTGCAAATAATGATGATCAAGTGCAAAGTGCAGTTACTCGTAATTACCTTTATGAAGTCAAGTGAATAAATTATGATTTTTGATGTAATGTTATCTAATTGTTACTACACCCCATAGGTCATATCTCTTTTTATGCTATTGCTTTGGAGTAAACCTTTTCCAGACAGGGAGGTACCATCAATCACTGGACGCACTATATGACTTACATAGAGAATCTATGTCATTTTGGGTTACAGATGCTAAAAACATTTCAGTCAAACCTGAAGTGGAGAATAATATAAGTATCTAAAGCTGTTAAAATGTGTTTTTGTTATGGTGTGCTACCCACCATGCAATGTTAAAACTTTAAAAAATGCAGTAAAAAACGCTCAGAGGTAGAGGGATGCACTTCTGTTTGTGTCACTTCTGGTCTATATCTGTCTTCGTTCCTGCTACTGCTGAGTGTTGTTTTTAGTTAATTTTTAAAGGTTTTAACATTGTGAGTGGCATTCTTATTTTAGAAAAATATATGTAGGTAACATATTACACTATGGGAGGCTTTCTTTGATCTTTCCCCTCACATGAGCAGGCGGTGAGTTAGGTGGAAGTTTTAAAGGACCCTGACCCCATATAGCACTGAAATCTGGTAGAACAATATGGAGATCCTCTAGTTGAAGGAGATGTTAGAACACCTTGGAATTGATGAGATCTCGATGAACTGACATTATAAAGCATCATTACATCTATTTTGAGCTGAGGGTTCTGTGAGTAAAGGTGGCACGAGTTGTTTGAAAGGTAAAAGGCACCTTGGGAACTGGTTCCATGTTGTATGAGATTGTGACACTGAAGATGTTATCCATCTATAGTCATTGAAAGGACTTTTTGTCACATTTTATTTAATATCAGTGTGTGTGTCACCATCACTTGTACATACTATTGTTTGAGGAGTACTAAGTTTTATTTGATTTGATTTTTACATTACTGCGCTTTATATAACCATATATTCACTGTTTTGTAAGGGTAGATTCATTTTTTTAAATTATTTTTAGGCCACCATTGGTAATTGTTGCGCTTATTTTCTAGAGCTTGTGGTTCACCATCGCATTTAATTTAAGTTTTTTTTCATTAATGCTTTTATTTGTGTATGGTGGGTAGCGTAGCATCACCATAACACATAATCACTTACAGTATATAGTGTGGGAACACCACTTGATGTTAGCAGCCACCTCTTTCACCATTGTTTTAAACACCTGATTGGTAGCACAGGAGTCAAGTTCACTTTATTTATAAAAGCTGTTAAAGCGCAACTCCACTTTTGTTGAGAAAAAAACATTCCCCTCTGGGTGATCTATGTACATTGCAGTAAATGTAACAAACTTTGTTGGAGATTCCTACCTTTTGTTATTCTGAAGAAATAACTGTGTATTTCTCTGTGTCCATGTGGGAAAGTGAGTCTAATGGGAGGGGTTTCATATGATTTCTTATTAGAAGTATCTCACCAAAAATGAAATTTTTGTAATAGGGGGTGCCTGAAATCTGAATTGTACCTTAACCACTTGCCGACCGCCGGACGACTATTTACTGCGGCGGTCAGCCCCTCACAGGCAGAGCGACATAGTACTACGTCGCTAGCCTGTGAGGGTCTAGGGAGCGAGCAAGCGCCCCCGGAGGCGTGCTCCCACTCCCGAGTGGTCACGGACCCGATCGTCCACCGGTCACTCGCAATTGTCGGTGGAGAGTGAGAAAGGCAGGTGGCTAATGTAAACAAGCCGCCTGTCATTCTCCCCGGTGTATGAATGATGATCATACGGTTCTACTATGTAGAACCGTTGATCACTGTTCATACATCTCAAGCAACAGCCAATCACAGTTAGAATCACGCCCCTAGGGACACACATAGCCCCTCCCTCTCAAAAAAAGTTAACCCCTTCCCTGCCAGTGTAATCTTACAGTAACAGTGCATATGTATAGCACTGATTACTGTAGAAATGTCACTGGTAACCCCAAAAGTGTCAAAAATGTCAGTCAAGGGTCCGATCTGTCTGCCGCAATGTCGCAGTACCGCAAAAAAATCACAGATCGCCGCCATTACGCGTTAAAAAAAAAACAACAAAAATGACAAAAATCTTTCCCTTTGTTAGTAAAGGGATAACTTTTGCGCAAACCAATCAAAATATGCTTTTGCAAATTTTTTTACCAAACATGTGTAGCATAAAACAAATTGGCCGAAAATGTTGAAAAATTTTGATTTTTACATTTTTTTGGGGGGGAATTTCATATAAAAATTTTGAAAAATATTGTTATTTTTGCAAAATTGACGCTCTTTTTTTGTTTATAGCGCATGATCAAAAAATCGCACAGGTGATCAAATACCACCAAAAGAAAGCTCTGTTTGTGGGAAAAAAAGGATGTCAAATTCCTTTGGGTACAGCGTCGCACGACCGCGCAATTGTCCGTTAAAGTCACGCAGTGCCGAATCGCAAAATAGGCCCTGGTCAGGAAGGGGGTAAAATCTTCCGGGGCTTAAGTGGTTAAAATACCAGTGGTGGCCAAAAAATAATCTTAGTGCAGACTTCTGGTAAAATTGGTGAGCCAATCACACAAGCAGGAAATTATGTTTGGGGGGGGGGGGGACATTCTGAACACATTCTCTGTACAGAAAAACTCCTGGAAGCCATATTGCATTAAATTTTCAGAAAATTACAGAGCTGCAGATTGAAAAGGCAAGGTCATTTTTAATAACATTCAATTACAATATGACTTGTGTCACAACTGTATATTATATATTTTTTTCTTTATTTGCTATTTATTTTCCCCACGAAAGTGGAGTTACCCTTTAATACACTAGCAAAATTTCAAAAGAAAATTATTTGCACTAAAGTTCTTAGTACATTTAAATGTGGTTTAAGAGTACAAGATTTTGTTTGATTTTATCATTCGATTTTGGAAAGACAAAACCACATACACTGTTAGAAATTTGTACCTCAAAGAAAACATTTCTGCTTTTTTGAATTTTCTCATCACTGTGGAAGAAAATGAACATCAATTTGACCCCACCAATGATTAGAAATATGAACAAACATTTTTACCACGTTCTTACTGTGAAAAACATTGAACATAATTTTACTATAATATACTCAGAGCAAGCCAGGCAGCACACAGTGTTGCTTAGCATTTCCTTGTGTAAGCTAGTAAATAATGTTATCTAATATAGTGACTCTGATGCCTCACATCCGCAGGCACTTTAACCTAACTTTCCAAATCTAGAGTCTTGTTCTACCCCCTGAACCTCATTGTTCATATTTGTGGATCATCCCGTTAATGTGCCAATACATCTTAAGGAGTTACTGCATAAGTATGTGCGCTTAAGAGTTCATTCCAGGAAACTCTCCTATACTAAAAATGATGAAGCACCCCTCTCTAGGTTAGCTGTTAGGCTAAATTTCGTTTTTGGCTTCACTGTAATCAATAAAGCAGAATGTTATTTCTGCTTCATGGAGGGTTCCAGAACTCCCAGGGCTGCTGCCCTTGGAGGCAGCATTACTGAGTCAAGGATTGGACCTCAGCAGAAGCTGGGCTGAGGGCATGGAGAAGATTATAAAAGAGGCCTGGGAAAGACCGTTAAAAGATTTTTTGTGCGGAAAGGCACTGTCTGAAGTCCTGGTCCGTGAGACCTTCCTCACTGAGGATCTCTCATTGGAAGCTGGGTGTTACAGCTCCTGAGGAACTATGAGTAGGACCCTGTTCAGGACTCTAATGGGTGACTGCAGTTATGAGGATGGGGATGTCCCTGTGGTGCATGCTGCCATTGCCCATTCCAACTGATAGATGACTGTGAATTTAGGGTTGTTTCTATGGACTGTCTGGTTTGTGCATACAGGAGAGGGTTGCTACAGTGTTTGTTAGTTGGGGAAATATAATTTTTCCAGAGGAAATAGCTGCCAGTGCAGGGTGCATTTTTGGCTGGGTAGTGAATAGGTATTCTGCACAGTGCGAGAGGAGTCTGCCCGCAGAGGGAGAATGTTTGGCGCCAGAGCAGGCAGAAAGGAAGGGTGGAGTTATTGAGCTGAGAGTGAAGGGGCATAACCTGCGTGAAGAGCTGGTGAATATAAGAGCACTAAGAGCACTAAGATGGTGAACATTTGTTTTTTTGGCTGTCAGGCAGTGATGACGTCAGGGAGTGCTGTGTTCCCAGGGCACCTGGACCAGATAGCTGAATGGCAAGGCTGTTTGGCAGATCTGCATCTGAATACATATGACAGGCCATGCAAATCCAAACTGACTAGGAGAGGAAACCCTCTGATTCTTCTACTGATTTCTGGACTAGCATGAAAGTAAAACATGTTGATTTTTCTTGTTTTTGTCATGGTGTTATTTTATGTCTTTAAAGACATAATCGATTTTAGGGCCATCGGCTTGCTTTTGGTCACCTGAACAAGAAATGGATAGTTACAATTTTGTTTTGTTATTGAAGAAAAATATACTCACCTTTCTTCCACTTCCTCCCTCTGCGGCCGCTGCCCGCATCGCCACTTCCTCTTTGCATTGATTCCTGGGAGCTTCTCCCAGAATGCGCCTACACCGACCCCGCTCGTCACTTCCGGTGCGGGCACTCATTCCCTGCTAAACAGCTTCTGGGCATGCCCAGAAGCTGTGGATTGATGACGCGCCTGCACCGGTAGTGACGAGCGGGGCCGGTCCAGGCGCATTCTGGGAGAAGAGAACACGGAAGAGGATGCAGAAGAGGACGCGCTGGCTTCAGCTGCCCACATCCGAGATGGCAGCGCCGGAGAAGAAATTTTCAAGGTAAGTATTTCTTCTAAAAGGTAAGTGCGACCCGGGGCAGTGCAGAGGCTATCCATTGTGGAATGTACTAGCCCTGACTGTCCCGGGGGTATTTTTATTGAAAAAACATTTTCGTGGCCGGAACTCCGCTTTAAGGACTGTACCTAGATGTCAAGTTGTGACCAATAACTATACTGCACTTTGAGGTACAGAGCCAGTACAAAAAATAAAATAAAATATCAGCAATAGTGATCTAGGTCAGCCTTTTTCAACCAGGGTGCCCAGACACCCTAGGATGCCTTGGGTTTCTTCAGGGGTGCCTTGGCAAAATGCCCTAAAATTGCCCCAAAATTGTATACAAACCAGCGTGTGGATGAACCCTGCCTTTTAGTGACATGTTTTCATTGTGCACCATTACAACCTTCTAACCATCGGCGTCTTAACAACCAATGACCCTCCCCTGCCCCTCTCTGTCAGCCCTGGGGTCACATTAGCTGAGTGATAGAGAGAATCTGAGGGAGAAGAGAAACATTGGAATACTAGTCAGTACCAGTGTGCAAAAGTGGATTTGGAAGAATAAATCACCTCTAACATTGGGTGTTCTACATGTGGTTGATCTATTATATAAAACAATTAGAATATTTTTTTACATTTTATAATGGGGTGCCTCAAGATTGTCCATCATTTCATTATGGGGGCCTTGACTGAAAAAAGGTTGAGAAACCCTGATCTAGGCTATGCTGACCTCTACTGTATAGCTAATTGCAGATAGTTATTTAGCTTAGATAGGATGCATTTGTGTTTCTTGTATTAAGGCAGAGACTATCCACGTGTCAAGCTATTTGGTATTTGATTTCAACAAATTGCTCTATATTAATTAGGCTACTGCACTGTTCCTATCTTACCAGGTGGCATGAGAGTACGGAAAATAGCTTTATGGACTTTAAACTTTATACCTCAGGGCTATATGTCATTTATATGCCTTTGATGCCCTGGAGGATCATCTCTGTGGAGATAATGCTCTAACATTGTGTTTAAATGTGATATGTATGTTATTCTGTTGTTTGTTCTTGTAGGGAGAACATTGGTGAAAGATTTGCACTTATTAGTGTAAATGTATTTACACTAATATTGTTCATTTAAAAATAAAACTATATACTCGTGCGATAGTGAATATCTAAATGAAAGTGTAAAATGTCTGCAGCTGCTGTGCACAAAGTGCTAATCACTTGTAAACATAAAAATAAATCGATACAGTGCTTGAACCATATACAACATACATAAACCCAAATAAAAAGTCCAAAAGTGTCTAATAAAAGTCAATATACATAAAACGTCCCCATATAAAGTGCTTTTGTGCTCCAATCTTCTTATAAGTGCTGAAGTGCTCCAAATAAACTCACTCTGTAATGTGACACATGCCCCTCCTGTGTCCCTACTTACGAGAGATAGATAGACATCTCTATTACCAGAGATAATGGACAATGATAAGGTCCTTGATGATGCCGTGTGGGAGGGCGAAACATGTTTGCGCAATTTCCGGTTCCGAGGCCTAACAATGTCACTTTCTGTTGCCTTGGAATGCATGCTGGTAAAGGTGTTCCCAGAAGTTTTCCTTGCACTTTACATGCCCGTTTTTATCCTCTGCTTTGTAAGTATATATTTTTACTGCACAACAAAATATCAGCCTTACAGTATTTCACTATTGGCTCTCTTTCTTATTCTGAGTTTGGGGAGCATCCAGAATGTCTGAGAGCCATGTTGGGGAGATCTATATTGGATCCTTGTGACCTGCCATTCCCTATATCAGAGCCAAGCCTGTTTGACCCCCCAGACTAAAAAGCTGGGAGTCCATTATCTCTGGTAAGTAGGGACACAGGAGGGGTGTGTGTCACATCAAGGAGTGAGTGTATTTGGAGCAATTCAGCACTTATAAGAAGATTGGAGCACAAGAGCACATTATATGGAGACAATTTTTTTTATTGATTTTTTTTGGACACTTTTTGACTTTTTATTTAGTTTTATATGTTGTATATGGTTGCAAACGCTGTATTAACTTTTTTTTTCATGAATGCACTAATTATTTGTAAATAGCTAGTGGTAGGGCTTTACCTCAGATAGGCTGTTGTGATATGTTATGTAAGAGTACCTGTCACATGATGGCTGATTGCCTGGTGACAGCCTTGACCGCAATATGTGATTTATTTTGCCGTTTCAAAGCTCTTTTATGTAGAATGCCACATAAATTGCTGTAGCTCTAACAGTTACAGTATGTTTGTTTCCCCTACCTAGATACCCATTGTACCAGGATACTCCTCTCTTGGGAGCAAGGGTTTTGTTTGGTGGCCCATGAGGACAGGGCTGGATTTTTCGGGGGAAGTGGGTGAAGCCCCCTCCGCTAGTTGGGCTGTTAGGCTGCTATTATTATTTTGGAGTATCCTGGGATCCCTGCATCCCTCTTCTGTTCAAGTTATTTAGCAATAAACTCTAAAAAGACATCCCCTAGACTGAGCCTGCATTGTTGATGTGCATGGGACTGTGTCTGTGGCAGGCAACCTCTGTGCTAGTAAGGGAGACCTGGGCATATGCACAGCAGCCCCTGTGGGGATAGGCGCTACTTTACTTACTCTGATTTCCCTACACATTCTGAGCTTCTCACAGTGTGCATTGGAAGCTGCAGCTACTCAGAGCCTGGCTTATTTCCTGACTGGAGATCATCCAGCATTATATAGAACTTTCCTCCCCAGCGTGACTGTCCTTGACCTGTCAATTCAATTTACTTAATTTCAGGTTATTCAATCATGGAGGCTCAGCATCACATGTGGGCATTTCCTAGTGTAGTCTGTAGGCAAATACAGTCTGCCTAGGAAATCCCACTTCGCCAGACTGAAATCCAACCATCAAAGCATTTTGATATTTGCATAAATCCTCCCAAGAGCCACTGCTTTTATTCGGGATGAGGCCCCCCCAAGCGGAGTACTGAGACAGGGGTGCTGGAATGTTATCAGGAAGCTATGTATACCACCCTGCTGGCCCCTCCCATTAGTCATGATCTGTCTGAATTGCAAAGGGAAGCACAGAGACTCAGCGATGACATCACTATGACTTATAAAATATATGAAGTAAACATAGAAGTGTTTTGTAACATGTTGATGATGGGGGGAAGGAGGAACCAGGAAAGACTCAAATGATAGCTTTTCTTTTACACCTTGTGCCAATTTTCCTTGATCCTTCACCCTTGTGAGCAGCCCATGACATATTTACCAGCCTCTTCCCCACTCTCCATCCTAATGGAGGCAAGAGGGGGGGGGGCCCAGGAAAGAGCACGGTGGGCAAAGAGAGCACAGGGGGGGTGAAGAGCACGGGGAAGGGGTTATAGAGCATAGGGGGGCCTGGAGAGCACAAAGGGGGGCTGAGAGCACATGGGGGACAGAGAGCATTGGGGGGTGGAGGGTGCGGGGGGCTGGAAAACACAGGGACCGGAGAGAACTGGGGGTTGGGGAGCATAGGGGGACCAAAGCACACTCGGGGGGGGGGGTTTAGAGCACTGGGGAGCTTGAGAGCACAGGGGAAAGGCTGGAAAGAACAGGGGCGGCGGAGTGCACTGGGGGGGCAGAGAGCATGGGGGGGCTGGAGAGCACAGCGGGGGTCTGAGAGCACTGGGGGGGAGGCAGCAGAAAGAAGCTGGAAAGGAGGAGGGGCTGCATCTATCCATCTTCCTCCTGCAGCCTCTGAATGCCTATAGAGAGATGAGGAGAAGCAGGCTTTAAGAGGCTGCAGGAGGAAAGTATAGAGATTGATTCTTCTATGCAGCTGTCCTGCCGCTCCTCCAATCCAGGCACATGGGGAGCTTAATTTCCTCTGGTCCAGCATTTCCTCCAGATCCCCTCCTTCCTCAAGGTCCCAGGTCACCTGACCTGTAGTTTCTGCCACCCGGCTCGACAGCCAAACTGAACTGGCAGGTAGCTGGCCAGCCTCAGAGAGGCCAGGTGAGCAGCGTGGGCTCAAAGAGCAGCCCAGCTGCCTTGGGTCCCATCAGGACATGTGGCCCGGCGGTCCTGGTCCACCGGGCCAGTGCCCAGTATGCCCTTTAGCCAGCTAATATATATATTAATTCTTTTATTTAGTATTTGTGGGAACACAATAATTTGGCTTGCTGCCATCTGATAGCACTTATCACTTAGGAACACAGAAGTCAAGGGAGCGCAGGATAATATACACTGGTTTTTAGTTTTAAATATGTTCATATCAGGCTGTCTACAAAATTGGGGCCCCTGGCTCACTGATTTAGATGCTGCCACCTGGATTCCCTGCTTTGTGTTTTCAGCTGTATTAGGAACTTATGTTCTACTTGAGTTTTCTTGAAGCTGTTGTGCAGCTTCTTTTAAAGTAGCATTAAAACATATTGACAGGCTTAGGTCCCCACCCAGCACATTTGAGGTATTATATCTGTCCAAGATCTCCAATAACAAATGAGTCCTAGCTGGGGAGGCCGTGTGCGAGCTCTGAGACATTCTTGACATATCCACTTCATAAGAATCATCTGGAACTCCTGTTACAGAAAACAGAAATCAGACATGCTTTTATTGCAGCCGCAAGGGAGCTATGAAAAATAGCAACAACAATTTGCTCATTTTTATTTTTAATAAGGCCCTCACAGTATGCACAAATATTCACAAATGTTTTAAATAATGTACATGGTATATCAGTAGTTGGTCTATTTACAGTATCCATAGTGATTTGCCAATAGAATATTTACTAAAGATTTAATTCCACATCATAAAAATCTATCAATAAATTGGGCAATACATGCTAATCATACTCACTCAGTCACTAAATATTTGTTTTCTGTATACTGCAAAAAAATAAGTTGATCCTGCTGCTCTCTATCTCCCCCTTTTGTCCATGTCCCCAATTCAGCTAGGGATTTTGCAGCTGTGGTGACAACTCTGCACATGCTCAGTTTTCAGTGAGTTTCTGTGCTGAGCATTTCCTCCCTATCACATCTGAGCAACCCATGTGACTATAGTCACACATATGGGCGTTTACACAGTGCTAAATGACAGCCCGCTCCCTCCCTCCTCCTCCATGACTACTAACCAGCTAAATACAATGGGGGTGGGATATTACATGTAGATTGATAGAAGCTTCACCTCTCCTGTTATTCTAAGACACAGGCTACAGGGAGTGTGACACTGCCTGTGACTGGCATAAATCCGCCCACACCATGGTATTGCAAAAATAATGAAGATTTGATCTCAAACATGTATTTGTATAATGATTTAAAACAGTTTATTAATATTAATTATTTATTTTAACTCTGTATTTCAAAGGCTGTTTTTTTTATTTTAAACAGGTAACTAGAAGCAGGGGACTAGAAGCTCCTCCTGCATATATTTCCCTGCAGACAGGCTGAGAAAGAGCTGGGTCATGTGACAGTTGTATATCCAGGAAAAAGGTAATTTAATGTTTTTTTTTTTAATTAATATAAATACAAAAATAGAAGGGACAGTGTAAATTAAACAGTGAGGGGGAGATTTGCTTAAACTGGCGCACACAGATTTTGGTGCAGTTGTAGGTAACCAATCAGCTTCTAATTTCAGCTTGTTCAATTAAGCTTTGCCAATAAAACCTAAAAGCTGATTGTTAGAATAGAGACACTATTTGCTGAAGCCTGAAAGGAAAGGAACCAAACAACCTGGACAAATGGGGAAGGGAGAAGGGACTGGGGACAAAGGGAGGGGGGGGGGGACATCAAAATGGCACTGTACTATCAGCATTGTGACTTTAACCTGGGGATGTATTAGGGCTATTCCATCTGAGCCCTCTATCTCCTGAGTACACTCCAGTGCTGTACCCTGTAGGCCTTGATCTAGGGGTTATATTAGGCTGATATCATCTTAACCCCTGTCTTCCTAACCACACAGATTTCAGGATAGGTAATAGGTATGATTTGACCGCTGAAGGCATCAACAATCCAGGATTTTAGTAGCCTTTTTAGTGGTTGGTCATTTTATGGAGCATCTTGTGTTCCACCTGAGCAATTTTGGATGATTTGGTCCCCTTCAAATCTATGCTCCTAGGGAAGCGGTATACAGCCACAAAACATGTCGGGCCATGCTGTAGTCATCTGCTCTGTTTTATGTGAAACAAATTTTTGTCCATTACAAATGTTAATGTAGATGTAATCTACATAGAGTGTTTTTAATTGTGAATCACGTTTATAATACAATAAAGGAACATATTTTATATAAGATTATATGTCTATTTTTCCCAGGCTCCCCCTCCCTTTTTCCCCAGTCCCTTCCCACTTCCCCATTTGCACTGGCATTTGCACTAGCCATTTGGTTCCTTTCCTTTCAGGCTTCAGCAAATAGTGTCTCTCTATTCTAACAAAATTAACCGGAGTGAGGGTACCTACTAGGTACATTTTACAAAAACGATCGCCTTTTTATATTAAAAGCTGATTGGTTACCATGTATAACTACACCAAATTATGTGTGCACCAGTTTTGGTACCTCTCCCCCTGTGTGTTTAGTATTGCTTTAAATGTGATATTTTTATGAATTTTTGTGGAATATATAGTTAAGTTACAATCAATAATTGATTTCTTTTTACAATAAACACCAAGAGGGGGATTTTTATAAAGGACTAAAATAATTGTGATTATACAAAGTTTTAGACAATATCTAATTGTAACGCTTCTGCGTGTGGATTTTCAGCTGCAGAAATAGTTCCACGTCAGTAGTCACGTAAGAGATATGCTGAGATACCATTCCCAACCTCAATGACTCATCATGTGTGGAAGGTCTTATTTCAGCCAGTAAATACACACAATTAGCAAGCTGGTTCCTAGAATGACTTTATGTATGTGGTAACACAATGATGAAGGTTGAGGGATAGGTTGAGTGGAGGTGGTAGGTGATAGACACTTGAAGGTGAGACAGTAGCAGATGAATGCAGGAAGGTTTAGCAATGTTGTATGATAGCAGCTGATAGAATAGCAGGTGGACATACAAAAGAGATCAACCCAGTGCAGAAAAGTAGCAGTAGTCTCAAGAGCTAGCAATCTAGTTATGCAGATGTGATAAACAGTCTTTACTATGCAGAGCTAGATAGTGTAAGCTTAGTATAAGTTTATAGAGAATTCCCCTGCGGGGTACTTAGCACTATTAGCGATACAGCCGAAGGGTGGTTCAGGAGAGGAGGATGATCCAGTAGCGGGATACAGGGATCAGCGCAGCGAGGTTCCGTCAGCGAAGTAAGCTTGCAAGCATGGAAGCTTCAAGCAAGGTTAGCATCCAGGTAAAGGTGTTTGAACGAACACATGTGAGTGAGAACCGACGCCTTAAATAGCCATCTAGTGCGGCGCTCGGTGATGACAGCTCCAGTCTTAAAGGTGTATGCGCACCTTTCCAAAAGTAAATGGTGGGGCGCATACACTTGTGGAAAGTGTAATTTAGGGTACCAAAGGTACCGGAACATTACAATACCCCCCCTTAAGGCCTGCTCCTGAAGGCCTCTGGAGCTGGTTTGTCTGGGTATCTCGCATGAAAATTGCGGATTAATCTAGGGGCATGTATGTCAGCGGTGTTTAGCCAGGTGTCGTCTTGGGGCCCATAGTTCTTCCATCTAACCAAGTACTGAAGTCTTCTTCTGTAGATACGAGAATCCAGAATCTCTTTTATCTCGTATTCTTCTCCACCTTCAACTTGTACAGGAGGGGGAGGTGGAATATTAGGCCTTATTCCTTGGTCCGGAACATGGGGTTTTAGTAGCGACACATGGAAAATGGGATGGATTTTTAGGTCCATTGGCAATGTAAGCTGCACTGCAGCTTTTCCAATAAGTTTCTTGATTGGGAAAGGTCCCAAGAACAGAGGTCCAAGCTTTTTGCTAGGGATCTTCAGTCTCAAGTTTTTTGTTGAGAGCCAAACGAGGTCCCCGATAGTATACTGTGGAGAAGGTCTTCTACGAAGATCATAGTACTTCTTTTGTTGACTGTGAGCGTGTGCAATGGTAGTATTTAGTAAACCCAGAGAATCCTTTATTTGGGTAAGATAGTCTGAGGCTACTGGGTTATTTGAAGGAAGGATGCGTGGAGGGAGAATAGAGGGATGGAACCCATAGTTCAAGTAGAATGGACTCTGCTTGGTTGTACTGTGAGTTGCGTTGTTGTAGGCAAATTCTGCCAGGGGGAGAAGATCCAACCAATCATCCTGTTGGTAAGAAGTATAACAGCGTAAATACTGCTCGATGCATTGGTTGACTCTTTCAGTCTGTCCGTTGGTCTGCGGATGGTAAGGAGAAGTGAGCTTCCGCTCAATCCGTAGTATGTGACATAGTTCTTGCCAGAATTTAGAAATAAATTGGGATCCACGCTCAGACAGAAGAGTTTTTGGGATACCATGTAATCTGAAGACATGTTTCATCAGGAGTTCTGCCGTTTGTTTGGACGAAGGTAGTCTGCGAATAGCAATGAAATGTGCCATCTTTGTCAGATGGTCCACTGACACCAAGATGGTATTAAATCCTTTGGAAGGAGGCAATTCTACGATGAAGTCCAATGACAAAACCTCCCATGGAGTTTGGGGTATTGGTAGACTGCATAGTAGACCGGATGGTCTCGTAGTGTCAATTTTGGACCTGGCACAGACATTGCATGAAGAGACAAATTTTTGTATAGATGTTTTCATGTCAGGCCACCAGAATTGTCGAGAAATCAAATTGAAAGTCTTTGTCATACCCATATGTTATGCCATAGGCACATCATGCGATAATTCCAAGATCTTCGTGCGTAGGGTAGGTGGTATGCAAAGTTTGTCGTTGTAGTAGAGGAAGTCTTCTGCATCAGTATTTAGTTGTGGTGGGGGTGAATCCAAACTTATACCATGCAGAACCTCTTCCTTTAAGGAACGGACAACTCCAATAATGCGTTTGTGAGGTATTATAGGAACGGAAGGGATTTCAAAGTAGTTTTCTTCAGTTAGTCGTGATAGTGCATCCGCCTTTTTGTTCTTATCTGCAGGTGTGTAGGTCACTAGGAAGTTAAACCTTAGAAAGAATAGTGACCATCGTACCTGTCGATGCGAGAGAGTTTTGCTAGTCTGAAGATATTGGAGGTTTTTATGGTCCGTGTATATAATTATTGGTAGTTGGGTGCCTTCGAGTAAATGTCGCCAATTCTCCAGAGCCAATTTTATAGCAAGCAGTTCCTTTTCACCCACGGGGTAATTTATCTCGGGACTGCTCAGGGATTTAGAAAAAAAAGCGACTGGATGAAGTGGTGAAGTGTGGGTAGGTCGTTGGGAGAGTATTGCTCCTACTGCCATGTTTGACGCATCTACCTCCAGAATGTATTGGAGGGATGGGTCTGGATGGCGTAATATGGGAGCGGAAGTAAACCTTGTCTTTAACAAGTGGAAAGCCTTATTTGCTTCTTCTGACCATTTAAATGGTATTTTTATGCTAGTGAGCTGTGTGAGGGGTCTCACAATAGCAGAAAAGTTTTTTATGAACTTCCTGTAGAAATTTGAAAATCCCAGGAATCGCTGTAGCGCCTTGCGTGTAGTTGGTGTAGGCCAATCCTGAATGCAGGATATTTTACTCATGTCCATCTCGATTCCTGTTTTGGATATGATGTAGCCTAGAAAGAGTACCTCATCTTTATGAAACAAGCATTTCTTCAGCTTCACATAAAGATTATGTGCAAGCAATCTCGATAATAGAAGTCTTACATGTATTATGTGTTCAGACAGGGTCCGTGAACATATAAGTATATCGTCCAGATATACCACAACACAGACATCTAGTAAGTCTTTAAAAATATAGTTTATAAATCGTTGGAAAACTGCAGGGGCATTGCATAGGCCGAATGGCATCACAAGATATTCGAACAATCCGTATCTAGTTCTGAATGCAGTCTTCCACTCGTGTCCATCACGGATTCGAATGAGATTGTATGCTCCTTTCAGGTCTAATTTTGAAAAATAGGTAGCTCCACGCACCTGCTCAATGAGCTCAGGGATAAGCGGTAGAGGATAGCGATCTTTTATTGTGATAGCATTCAATTTCCTGTAGTCGATGATAGGTCTGAGACTTGAATCTTTATTGCGAACAAAAAAGAGTCCTGCTGCTGTGAAAGAAGTGGAAGGTCTAATAAAACCTTTTTCCAAGTTCTCATCCAAATAGGTTTTGAGATGGGCAAGTTCATCCTGTGAAAGAGGATAAACATGACCGAACGGCAATTTGCTATTTGGGAGTAGATCAATGCTACAATCATAGTCTCGATGAGGAGGTAATGCTTGAGCATTTTTCTCAAGAAAAACCTCAGAAAGATCCTGATAACATAGTGGTGCAATCTCATCTGTCACCACAGACAGAATCTTCCCGGAAAACGGGAGGTTACACGTTTCCTTGCAATAACAAGAAGGGAAGGTCAAGGACCGTTTCTTCCAATCTATGGTTGGTTGGTGTGTGTGCAACCAGGGAAGTCCCAACACAATGGGAAAGTGGGGTGAAGGTAGAAGTCTCCCTATGAGACTCGTTAATAGTGACTAGAAGTGCTTGTGTCTGATCGGTGATCGGACCAGAGGATAACGGAACACCGGTAATAAGACTTACTGAGACAGGTTTGAGTTTAGAAATAATAGGAATTTTATTTAAAGCAGCAAAACATATATCCATATAATTTCCACAAGATCCTGTGTCAATCATGGCCTTAGTAGTAATCCTGTTCTGGTCCCACTGTAATGTCAAAAAAACAGAAATGTAGGGGTTAGTGAATGAAGTTGTCAATCCTCCTAGGGAGACATGTGAACACTCACCCTTCTTTTTGTTGACTAGGGGACAGACGTTTATCTTGTGATCCGGGGATGCACAGTACAAGCAGAGATTTTCATTTCGTCTTTTGGCTTTTTCCATAGTTGATAGCGGTGGGCGTATGGTTCCTATTTTCATAGGAACGGGGTCAACGGCCAGACTCCGAGAGGAAACGGATAATGGCATTCCCATCTTTTCAGCCTTTCTTTCTCGTAGTCTTCTATCTATGGTAATACTGAGTTGTATTAGTGCATCCAGGGTTTTTGGCAGATCCGCTCGGGCGAGCTCGTCCTTAACGGTTTCTGATAGGCCAAGCCTAAATTGAGTTTTCAGAGATGCATCATTCCATTCTGAATCAAGGGTCCATCTTTTGAACTCTGCGACAAAGTCTTCTACAGGCCTCCTTCCTTGTTTCAAGGATCTTAACTGAAGATCAGCAGTACTCTGCCTATTGGGGTCATCATATAGGCTAGTGAGCTCTGCCAGGAACAAGGCATAGGAGTTGAGAAGCGGGTCGTTTTTCTCAAAAAGAGAATCTGCCCAGGCTCGAGGATCGTTTGATAGGTAAGAAATAATAGTACAAACCTTAATGTGATCAGTAAGATAGGTACGAGGTTTTAGCAAAAAAAGTAACTCACATGCGTTTTTAAATTCGCGAAATTTTTTGCGATCGCCTGTAAATACCAAAGGGGGATTTATCTTGGGTTCAGGGGACTGAGCAGAGGTAAGTTGTGTCAGTCTAATTACCTGCTGCGACAGAGCCTGATTGTCTTCTTTTAATTCAGCAAGTGCGTGTATTAACGCAGATACTTGCTGTTTTAATTGTGTCACCTGAGTGGTTATTTCTGCTGAATCCATTTTTTGGTTCGTTCAATCTGTAACGCTTCTGCGTTTCTTATATGGTGTGGATTTTCAGCTGCAGAAATAGTTCCACGTCAGTAGTCATGTAAGAGATATGCTTAGATACCATTCCCAACCTCAATGACTCATCATGTGTGGAAGGTCTTATTTCAGCCAGTAAATACACACAATTAGCAAGCTGGTTCCTAGAATGACTTTATGTATGTGGTAACACAATGATGAAGGTTGAGGGATAGGTTGAGTGGAGGTGGTAGGTGATAGACACTTGAAGGTGAGACAGTAGCAGATGGATGCAGGAAGGTTTAGCAATGTTGTATGATAGCAGATGATAGAATAGCAGGTGGACATACAAAAGAGATCAACCCAGTGCAGAAAAGTAGCAGTAGTCTCAAGAGCTAGCAATCTAGTTATGCAGATGTGATAAACAGTCTTTACTATGCAGAGCTAGATAGTGTAAGCTTAGTATAAGTTTATAGAGAATTCCCCTGCGGGGTACTTAGCACTATTAGCGATACAGCCGAAGGGTGGTTCAGGAGAGGCGGATGATCCAGTAGCGGGATACAGGGATCAGCGCAGCGAGGTTCCGTCAGCGAAGTAAGCTTGCAAGCATGGAAGCTTCAAGCAAGGTTAGCATCCAGGTAAAGGTGTTTGAACGAACACATGTGAGAACCGACGCCTTAAATAGCCATCTAGTCCGGCGCTGGGTGATGACAGCTCCAGTCTTAAAGGTGTATGCGCACCTTTCCAAAAGTAAATGGTGGGGCGCATACACTTGTGGAAAGTGTAATTTAGGGTACCAAAGGTACCGGAACATTACACTAATGCAGTTATAACTATGCAGACTCCATAACTGTTTTTATTTTGTTTCAGAAATTATCTGTCCTCCCTTTTTTACAAGGCTAAAAAGTTCTGTCATTTACCCATGCTTCTCTTCTTCCTGGGGCGGGGATGTGTTTCAGGACACTGGGCGGATACACAGGAGGGAGACTTATTGAGACTAGTGCACACAGAATCCATGGGCAGCTGTGCATAGTAACCAATCAGCTTCTCGGCTTTATTGCCAAGGCTTGAATGAATAAGCTGAAATTAAAAGATGAGTAGTTATTATGCATAGTAGCACCAGAGTGTGCCTGCATTTCATAGTCTGTTCAGCCTGATGCAAGATGCAGGCTGTGCTTGAGCAGGTGGTTCAAAAGGTAGACTGTCATTGGGTAGGGGTATGTGCCCTGAGGCAGGCCTTGATTGGTCGAGGGCAGTGGCGGCTGGTGCTCCATGGGCTGGGGGGGGGCGGCAGATGGACCACACCATACCATCCCCGGGACCACAACTGGCAGCACACCATACCCCCCCAGGACCACAGCAGGACCCCGGCCCCCCCTGAACAACAGCAGGATCCCCGGCCCCCATGGCTCACTCATCCTGCCTGGACATGTGCAGCAGCAGCAGCAGCAAACAGTGGCGGCTTCGGCTTCTTCCCCCTCAGTCTTCTGTGTCTCCTCCCTCCTCCTCCTCCATGCCCAATGGCATGGCTTCTCCATTCAGCCATTCAAGAAACTGGTCTCAGGACCCGCTTATATTCATTCGCTATTGCCACACAACTGGGTGGGGTCGGGGCGCAGTGCTCTGCGCCCTGAGCCCACCCTTTTTTTTAGCCTATTAAAGCCTCTGGCTCTAATCACATGGTTAAAAAAAAAAAGCCCCATTGAACTCCATGCATCAGGCGCCCTGCATGTAGATAGGGGGCCGGACGCATGGATAGGGGGGCGGCGCCCCTGCACCCCCAATGCACCAGCTGTCACTGGTCGAGGGGCATGGTGGCTGAACAAAGCACCCAATACAGGCATGCTGTGTGTCTGCACAGTGTCCTGCACCTCTGAATTGCCAGCCAAGGGATGAAAACTGATCACGCTAACACAGATCAGCTTATGTGCTTTGTGTGGTCAGTTTACAACAAGGAAGAAGGGTGACTGGCAGGATCAACTGGGTACTCAAAGTAGAAAAAAAGGCAAAACTTTTTTTCATTTTGGATAGAGCAAGGGATGGCTATAACCCCTGTAAGGTTTATTTTTACCATCTGTGTCCTATTGGGGAGATTTCCGTTCATTTCCTTCCCAAAGCCACAACAAGAAATGAAAAAAAAAAAATTACCTAAATTGAGGGAATCCCTGGTTGCCATCAGAGTCACCAAAACTAGTTTCATCATTGAAAGATATCTTCACTATTCCTGTTCTGGGAACAGCCCAAAATTTGTTTTTTGTTTTTTTTTATTTCAATGATGATGGTAAACAGAACAAATAGAGAGGCTGAGTCTCCCTTACAAGGACACAGACAGCAATAAAAACCTGGCAGGTGTTCTAATCCCTCTTCACTCTATCCAAACAAAAAAAATTGCCTTTATTTATACTTTGAGATGGAAGAAGTACATGAAAATTATACATTTAACATTAAATGATTTAAATATACACATGTGGATGTGCACACATATTTAGAGTAACATACATTTTAAATGTGACTTTCACAAAACATTTATTGGTGGTGAATCATTTAATGGCATATAAAACACATTAACCTAGGAATGCAGCGAATGTTTGGGGAAAGCCATATGAACTGCTTTACAAATATGGATAAATGTGTAATCTAAATTTAGAGAAAAGAAAGCAAAGAAGAAGAGCAATGACCCAAATTCAAATCTGTGATCTTTATGCAATGTAGCTCAGCTCACAGGGTGAAGTATATAGGCAGTTAGACTTTATTTTTTGGGGGGTTCACAAACACTTTAAAGTGTATTTGCGTCATAATTTAAAATCATTAAATATTTATTTCCATGTTGTAGTTCAATTATTTCTAGCCTATCTCTATTAATCTGAGCGAACTTGAAGTCTGTAAACTGACTTTGTAAAGATCCTCACAAATTTACTTCCCTGAATTCTGAGACACAAATTCATTATGCGCTCTGAGTAGGCACTGCTGGGTCAGAATTCACAGAGCCTGCCTTCTGTACTACAGAGCTGAGAGGAGATGTATCAGGAGTAAGGTTGAGCGAATCGGGACTGTATTGTTCGGGATCGTACCGGACTTTTGCGTATTCGGTACCTGGACACGGACCCGAACATTTTACTGTATGTTCGAGTACTGTCCGTTGTTCGGTAATGTTATTTGATGTTTTGGCGCGGGTTTAATGGCGCGGTTTCAACAGGTGCAAGGCAGCCAATCAGCAAGCGTTTAACTAGTTGTTCGGTAATGTTATTTGATGTTTTGGCGCGGGTTTAATGGCGCGGTTTCAACAGGTGCAAGGCAGCCAATCAGCAAGCGTTTAACTAGTATGCCCTTAGAAGCCATCAAAGCCATGCCTACTAATGGCATAGCTGTGATTGGCCAGTGCAGCATGTGACCCCGACTCTATATAAGCTGGAGTCACATAGTGCCACACGTCACTCTGCTAAAACTATACTAGGGAGAGGTTACTGATGCTGCTGAGGGAGAGATAGGGAGATTATTGTAGGGTCATGCTGGAGATTGCATTGAGGGAAATAATAGGAAGAATCTTCTTTAATCAGACAGCGATCTACATTGATTGTATTGTGTGTGAGGTGCAGTGCACGATCTTTATGACCTGAGCCCAGTGAGGAGGAGAAAGGAGAAAAAAAAAACTTTTATCAGTCTGTTAGGTGGGCGGCGTGCGGTGCTGCACATTTAATGCAAGCTCAGTGCATATGTGTCTGCTTAATCTGCATTTAAAAAAGAAAAAAACGTTTTTCCTTCATACTTTGACATACAGTGTTTAGACAGACACTGCTTTTCTAACCTGCTCTTCAAAAAGCACCAATGTAAGGGGAAAATAATTATTTTTCAGTAGTTAGGGGAAAAAAATTTTTTTTTCAGTTTTTCATTCAAATGGGCTTTTTTTTATTCAATAGCGGAATAGAACAACAACAGTATCCAACCTGTTAGGCGTGCGGTGTTTCATGCAAGCTCAGTGCATATGTGTCTGCTTAATCTGCATTTAAAAAAGAAAAAAACTTTTTTCCTTCATATTTTACTGTGACTTACAGAGTTTAGACACTGCATTTCAAATCTGCTATTCATCAAGCACCAATTAAGGGGACGATTATTTTTCAGATTTTCATTCATACATTACAGTGAGATACACCCATTGCATACAGTTGTTGTATTCCGCTTTGCAATAAAAACCCATTTAGGGGGAAAAAAAGTTAATTGCGGCCTAGTCTGCATATGTCACAGTGAGATACACCCATTGCATACTGTTGTATTGCGCATTGCAATAAAAACCCATTTAGGGGGAAAAAAAGTTAATTGCGGCCTAGTCTGCATATGTTACTGTGAGATACACCCATTGCATACTGTTTTATTGCGCATTGCAATAAAAACCCATTTAGGGGAAAAAAAATTAATTGCGGCCTAGTCTGCATATGTTACTGTGAGATACACCCATTGCATACTGTTGTATTGCGCATTGCAATAAAAACCCATTTAGGGGGAAAAAAAGTTAATTGCGGCCTAGTCTGCATATGTTACAGTGAGATACACCCATTGCATACTGTTGTATTGGGCATTGCAATATAAACCCATTTAGGGGGAGAAAAAAAATTGCGGGCTAGTCTGCATATTTTACTGTGAGATACACCCTTTCTATACTGTTGTTCTATTCTGCTATTCAATAAACACCCATTTAGGGAAAAAATATTAAATTGCAGCCTAGCCTGCATATTTTACTGTGAGATACACCCGTTGGATACTGGTGTTCTATTCTGCTATTCAATAAACACCCATTTAGGGAAAAAAAATTGAATTGCGACCTAGTCTGTATCTGTACGTGTGAGATACACCCGTTGTATATTGTTGTTCTATTCCGCTTTTCAATAAACACCCATTTAGGGAAAACAAATTAAATTGCGGCCTAGTCTGCATCTTTACATGTGAGATACACCCTTTGGATACTGTTGTTGTATTCTGCTATTCAATAAACACCCATTTAGGGGACAGAAAGATAATAAATTGGGGCTTAGTCTGTATCTGTATGTGTGAGATACACCCTTTGGATACTGTTGTTCTATTCTGCTATTCAATAAACACCCATTTAGGGGGAAATTCATAATTTTGCAGCTTTTGCTGATTATGTTACTGTGAGACACACCCTTTAAATTTGTTTGGCGCATCTCCTTCCACCACCGAGGATTGCAGGGCGTTTCAGTTTGCCTCCTGTTGCTAACTCCTCCTACTCCGCTTCCTCATCCTCATCCTCTACCGCCTCCCCATCCGGAGCAGTGATCATTTGCAAGGCTTTCAGGGCAGTCATTCACAAGTGGCTCCAAGGGTGGGTTCCTGCACCCACAAATGCCAGGTACATAATTGTCCAGCAAGGGCACAGTTCTGGAGGATGACGAGGTGGAGGATGAGGAGGAGGAACCATGTTCACAGCAGGGTGGCACCCAGATAACTGATAACAACAGATACTACACTTGATCTCCGAGGGTGGGTTCCTGCACCCACAAATAGCAGGTACACAATTGTCAAGCAAGGGCACAGTTCTGGAGGATGACGAGGTGGAGGATGAGTAGGAGGAGGAGATGAAGGAGGAGAAACAATGTTCACAGCAGGGTAGCACCCAGATAACTGATAACAACAGATACTACACTTGATCTTAGGCAAAAGGTCGAGAAGCGATGCTGGTGGCATTCCCACCTGACAGCTGGGGCACAGTGGAAGCACAAGGCGAAGGCAGAGGAGGTCGCCAACGCAGCCAGGGCACCGCCAGCACCTCAGAAGGCAGGGTTAGCGTGTATGAAATGTGGAAAAGCTCTGTCGGCACGCCACAACAACCAGGTCCACCAGCTGTTTTTTATTTTTTTTTAAACCCCTGGTGTGTGAACACACTCAGACTATCACCTGGTGGGTGCATAAAAAAGTGCACACCAAAAAAGTGAAACACAAAAAGTGCACAGGGTGTACACATGGTTTGACCCTGATCCCCTGGGGCGCAAGGCTCCTGACAGGGACTGGGGTACTTACACTGTCTAACCTAGCCAAAACCAGGCAGCCCTGTTTTTTAGGAGGTCTGCTGAAACAGACCACCCCAAGTACTAGGTGGGGCTCTACCGAAAAGAGACCCCATGAGAGAGGGCGAAAGAAGTCAGAAGGCCATATCCACCCCCTCCCAAGACTTTCAGGGACAGGCCCAAGGACCTAGACCCTACTAATCACGCTGTGCAAAATAAAGTGTACCGCCACAATAAAAAACACAAAACGTGAGACACACAACACATAAATGTGGGGAAAGGGATTGTGAAGAAGAAGTGCAAGGTTAGTGCCACGTTGCAATACTATGGCAGGCCCTTCGGCCAGGAAAAAAAAATTCCTCTGGTCCTGACTCCTGACCAAAAGGCCTGGCCCTAGAGGCAGGTGTGAAAAACGTGTGTAGGAAGTGCAGTGTCCTTGGTGCCATACTCATAGTGTTGCCATCCACTGTGAAATATGGCACCCCTGGACTGCCACTCCAGGGGCACATACACCACAGAGCACTTGCCACGCTCTTAAGATGATTTTGCTGCCATTTGCAGCCCTCTAGCCCTTTCCATGTTTGTTTTAGAGCCATTTTAGTGCTCAAATGTTCGGGTTTCCATTGACTTCAATGGGGTTTGGGATCAGGGTAAAGTTCGGGTTAAGTTCGGGTCACGAACCCGGACTTTTTTTTCAAGTTCGGCCGGACCCGCCGAAACCGGACATCCAGGTGTTCGCTCAACTCTAATCAGGAGGTGAGGTCAGTAGAGGAATCACAGCTTGCAGACAGCAAGGAAGCATGGGATATGTAGTCCTTAGAAATGGAAATTAAACAGCAGAGGAGGAGCTGCAAAGCATGCAGGGAATCCAGGAAGTTGTGGAAAGAGATGGCCAGCAGACAGGCAGCACTCACAATATGAAAGGAGATTTTTTAAAGTAAGCTTATATTGGAATGTCAAAAATAACTATTGTTTATATTGCAATTAAAATGCTGATGTTATAAAATTAAAGTGTATGCTGGGATCATTCGTTTTCCTTGCCATACGTGCATGAAAACTGATGGGAAAACTGTGTAGATTTCACTTGCAGAGACATGAGTTTACACATCGGTTTACATCATTTTTTATACATGTTGATATCAGATTTTTGCCCTGTTCACACCACAGTGTTGATGTCATGTCATTTTTCCATGCAGAAAACTGCAGATTATTGTGCAGAAAAAAATCTGCATGTGATATAAAATGTTGTGGTTTGAACAGGGCACATAGAGAACAATTGTTTTTTGTTTTTTTTTGTGCCCTTGCAGAACACGTGCAGAAAAACTCTCCTCCCTGCACACACTGTGTTTCCCCGAAAGTAAGCCCTACCCCGAAAATAAGCCCTAGTTGAAATCCTTGTAAAATCATGTAATCTGTGCTGTAAAAGTATTATATAATGTCCAGTCGTCCTCCTCCCGGCTGTAAGTAACATGATAATACCTTATTTACAGCGCCGCTGGGCGCTCGTGTGACTCCCCGGTACTCTCCTCCTCCTGATGTCAATGGCCCCTCCCCCTGCAGTGCTCGGAGCAGGGCAGAGGTCAGCTGGGATCCCGGCATATCCCTCAGCAGTGCTCGGAGCGGGAAAGAGGAGCTCCAGCAGGTCATGCGAGCACCCAGCAATGCTGTAAATAAGGTATTTTCTATAACATTACCTATAGAAACACACTGGACAATATTAAATCCATTTACAGAGCAGATTAAATGATTTTGCAAGGACTTTACCTAGAGCTTATTTTGGAGATTACAGGGATGTTGACTCCTTTGCTGACAGGGAGGGAGAGGGGAGAGAAGACAGGGAACAAATAAGACATCCCCCGAAAATAAGCCCTAATGCATTTTTTGTACCTAAAATTATTATAAGACCCGGGATTATTTTTGGGAAAACACAGTTGTTTGAATGACGCCTTAGGCAAAATTCTAAGTCTGAATCCCCCACTAATTGCCACACAGCCAGTTAATTTGCCAAATTACCAACATAGTGTAATATAAAAGTAATAACCGCGCTAAGCCTAAACAAAGAGCTGCAGCTGTAGTGGGAGTCACTAAAATAGAAATAAATAAGAAAGAGCTGCGCTAATTGATACCGTTTGATGTGAGATCAAATAGTTGTAAAATAAAATAGTTGTAAAATAATGAGCCACAAATATGACGTTCAATATACAGTATAACATTCATTAAAAGTCCATCAGACGATAATGTCCCAATGAAGTAATAGCCGTAACCACTCTTAGCGCAGCAGAAAGCTACACTATGCACCAACACCACTGGAGATCGTACGTAGCAACACCATACAGATCCTAGCTCGACTCCTCTACTACTCTATCGCTGGAAGTGGCAGTAGAGGAGGATCAGTGAAAGGTCGAGCTAGGATCTGTATGGTGTTGCTACGTACGATCTCCAGTGGTGTTGGTGCATAGTGTAGCTTTCTGCTGCGCTAAGAGTGGTTACGGGATCAGCTGGGAAGAGGTGCTTGTCTCTGGAGTGGACCCATTGCTGAACATCTATGATTTGTGCCTACACTACATTGAGCTCTGGCAAGCCTGGTGTGAGCCCTTTGCATGCAGCACGAAATGTGGTTTTAGACACATTTGATTTGGTGGAGGATTCTTTTCTACACCGGACACTTTCTGCCTGCACACTATTACTTCATTGGGACATTATCGTCTGATGGACTTTTAATGAATGTTATATATTGAATGTCATATTTGTGGCTCATTATTTTACAACTATTTTATTTTACAACTATTTGATCTCACATCAAACGGTATCAATTAGCGCAGCTCTTTCTTATTTATACCAACATAGTGTGCCTACATTTTGTTAAAAGCAAAGGATCTGAGAGTCTTGAGCCACACTGTCTGCAACAAAGATTGCCTGTCACTCAACTATTTTGGTTTACTTGTCCACAAGGCTGACACTTCTTTCTTGCTTTTTTTTTTACTGTGAGAGAAAACACCCATGGAAGTTTGCATCCTACTCTATTTTGCCACGCTGTTATTCCTTTTGCCAGATTCACAACAGTGGACACTGCCAGCCCCTTGACCATTCTGCATCCTGTGCTGCATGTTCATTTGCCAATCTGTCTACAGAGTACACTTCAAGCCTTTATTATGTTGTTCTAGTAACCAAAGATGGTCGTTTTTTTCATACTGTGTTCTGTTGTTAAAAGGCTTGTTGTCTGCAAACATCTAACGAAAGATGTGCAGCATCTGTTCTTCTCTATACTTGCACACATCCTACTCTCCAAAAAACAATTCACAGCGTTAAAAAAGAAAAGCAAGAAATAAAAGTTTTAAAAAGCCATACAAAAGCGTTTCAGACTCTTACTAATCTACATCTTTACATATGCAATGGCTATGTAACATATATACCTGTGTGTATATATATATATATATATATATATATATATATATATACATACAGTATATCACAAAAGTGAGTACACCCCTTACATTTTTGTAAATATTTTATTATGTCTTTTTATGTGACAACACTGAAGAAATGACACTTTGCTACAATGTAAAGTAAAGCTTGTATAACAGTGTAAATTTTCTGTCCCCTCAAAATAACTCAACACACAGCCATTAATGTCTAAACCGCTGGCAACAAAAGTGAGTACAGCCCTGAGAGAAAATGTCCAAATTGGACCCAATTAGCCATTTTCCCTCCCCGGTGTCATGTGACTCGTTAGTGTTACAACAAGTTCTCAGGTGTGAATGGGGAACAGGTGTGTTAAATTTGGTGTTATCCCTCTCACTCCCTCATACTGGTCACTGGAAGTTCAACATGGCACCTCATAGCAACTCTGAGGATCTAAAAAAAAGAATTGTTGCTCTACATAAAGATGGCCTAGGCTATAAGAGGATTGCCAAGACCCTGAAACTGAGCTGCAGCACAGTGTCCAAGACCATACATTGGTTTAACAGGACAGATTCCACTCAGAACAGGCCTCACCATGGTCCACCAAAGAGATTGAGTGCACGTGCTCAGCGCCATATCCAGAGGTTGTCTTTGGTAAATAGACGTATGAGTGCTGCCAGCATTGCTGCAGAGGTTAAAGTGGTGGGTGGGGGGGGGGGGGGGGGGGTCAGCCTGTCAGTGCTTAGACCATATACTGCACACTGCATCAAATTGGTCTGCATGGCTGTCGTCCCAGAAGGAAGCCTCTTCTAAAGATGATGCACAAGAAAGCCCTCAAACAGTTTGCTGAAGACAAGCAGACTAAGTACATGGATTACAAGAACCATGCCCTGTGGTCTGATGAGGCCAAGATAAACTTATTTGGTTCAGATGGTGTCTATCGTGTGTGGCGGCAACCAGGTGAGAAGTACAAAGACAAGTGTGTCTTGCCTACAGTCAAGCATGGTGGTGGGAGTGTCATGGTCTGGGGCTGCATGAGTGTTGCTGTCACTGGGGAGCTACACTTCATTGAGGGAACTATGAATGCCAACATGTACTATGACATACCGAAGCAGAGCATGATCCCCTCCCTTCGGACACTGGGCCATAGGGCAGTACTCCAACATGATAACGACCCCAAACATACCTCCAAGATGACCACTGCCTTGCTAAAGAAGCTGAGGGTAAAGGTGATGGACTGGCCAAGCATGTCTCCAGACCTAAACCCTATTGAGCATCTGTGGGGCATCCACAAACAGAAGGTGGAGGAGCGTAAGGTCTCTAACATCCACCTGCTCCATGATGTCATCATGGAGGAGTGGAAGAGGACTTCAGTGGCAACCTGTGAAGCTCTGGTGAACTCCATGCCAAAGAAGCAGTGTTGGAAATTATTAGTGGCCACACAAAATATTGACACTTTGGGCCCAATTTGGACATTATGACTTGGGGGTGTACTCACTTTTGTTGCCAGCGGTTTAGACATTAATGGCTGTGTGTTGAGTTATTTTAAGGGGACAGCAAATTTACACTGTTATACAAGCTGTACACTCTCTACTTTACATTGTAGCAAAGTGTAATTTCCTCAGTGTTGTCACATGAAAAGGTATTATAAAATATTTACAAAAATGTGAGGGGTGCACTCACTTTTGTGAGATACTGTATATATATATATATATATATATATATATATATATATATAAATATATTTATTTATATAGACACGTATATACTGCTAGTTCTAGTAAATATCAATTATTGTTTAGAAACTTAAAGTAAAGTATATTGGTGCATACTTGTTGCATATTTGTATTATAATGTATAAAATAGATGTAAATACATTTATATGTACACATACAAAAGAAAAATAGGAAAAGTTTGTTTTACTTTCTTACAGTAAAATAGAGTATTAATAAGGTCAGCTTGGGAGAGAAGCTAGAAAAAAAAGCAGTAGCAATAATGCAGGCACTGTTCGCATTATTTTCAATCACACTTTTGTCATCTTTGTCAGCTTTAACCACTTACCAACTGGGCACTTAAACCCCATTCCTAACCAGACCAATTTTCAGTGCTCTCACATTTTGAATGACAACACTGTACCCATATGAAATTTCTGTCCTTTTTTTTCACACAAACAGAGCTTTCTTTTGGTGGTATTTAATCATCATTGGGTTTTTAATTTTTTGCGCTTCAAATGAAAAAAGACCGAAAATTTATTTTTCTTCGTTTCCGTTTTGAAATTTTGCAAATTTAGTAATTTTTTCTCATAAATTTTGTCCACAATTTATACTGCTACATATCTTTAGTAAAAAATACCCAAATAACTATACATTTTTTGTTTTTTGTGAAGATTATAGAGTCTACAAGCTATGGTGCCAATCATTGAAAATTGATCACACCCCATGTCTGACGGCCTATCTCATTTCTTGAGACCCTAACAAGCCTGTAAAGTACAAATACCCCCCAAATGACCCCTTTTTGGAAAGCAGACATTGCAAGGTATTAAGAGGCATGGTGAGTTTTTTGAAGTTGTAATTTTTTTCCATAATTCTTTGCAAAATGAAGATTTGTTTTTTTTTTCACAAAATGGTCATATTACAAAGTTATTTCTCACACACTTTATTGGCATAGTTCCAACTACACCTCAAAATACATTCTGCTACTCCTCCTGAGTATGGCGATACCACATGTGTGGGACTTTTCTATAGCCTGACCATGTACATACAAGTTCTAGGAGCAAAAATGACACATATAATTTCCTGACAACCTAGGCTATCACACTTTTGAAGGCCCTGGAGCACCAAGACAATGGAAACAACCACAAAATGAGCCCATTTTTGAAAGCAAAAACACCAAAACATAATCTAGGAGGCATAATGCATCTTTTGAACATTACATTTTTTTCCACATGTTTTTGGAAAATATGGAAAGAAGATGAAAATGCATTTTTTTTTTTTTTTTACACAAAGTTGTCCATTTATAAGATATTTCTAACACATAGCATGTACATAGCAAAAATGACACTTACATACATTCTGCTACTCCTCCTGAGTTTGAAACTACCACACAATTTTGTGAGGCACTGTAGGGCACTGATAAGCACTGTAGTGGCACTGATGTGGCATGGATGTGGCATGGATGAGCAATGATGTGCCATGGATGTGGCACAGATGAATACTGATGTGGCACGGATGAGCACTGACGTGGCATGGATGAGCACTGATGTGGCATGGATGTGGCACAGATGAGCACTGAAGTGGCATGGATGTAGCACGAATGAGCACTGACTTGGCATGCATGTGGCACGGATGAGCACTGACATGGCATGGATGTGGCACGGATAAGCACTGACGTGGCATGGATGTGGCATGGATGAGCACTGATGTACGGATGAGCACTGATGAGGCACTCATGTGGCACTGATGTGGCACCAATGTGGCATTCATGTGGCACAGATGAGCACTCATGTGGCATGGATAAGCACTGACATGGCATAGATGTGGCACGGATGAGCAGTTACATGGCATGGATGAGAAACAGATAACCACTCCTGTGGCATGGATGTGGCATTGATGAGCACTTACATGGCATGGATGAGGAACAGATGACCACTGATGCGGCATTGGATGTGGCACCGATGAGCACTGACGTGGCACCAATGACCACTGACGTGGCATGGATGTGGCATGAATGAGCACTGACAGGGCATGGATGAGCACTGACGTGGCATGAATGTGGTACGGATGATCACTGACGTGTCATTGATGAGCACTTATGTGGCATGGATGAGCACTGACGTGGCATGAATGTGGCACAGATGAGCACTGGTGTGGCATGTATGAGCACTGATGTGGCATGGATGAGCACGGATGTGACATTGATGAGCCACAGATGAGCACTGAGGTGGCGTGGGTGGGCACAGATGTGGCATAAATGTGGAATGGATGGGCATGGGTAAGTCATGGATGTGGCACGGATGAGGCATGGATGTGGGACGGATGAGGCATGGATGTGGCACGGATGAGGCATGGATGTGGCATGGATGAGGCACGGATGGGCATAATTGAGGTATGGAGGAGGCTGAGGATGGCTGCTGCTGCAGTTTTTCTCCTCTCCTCGCACATTGTACCGATTGTTGTGTACAGTGTGTAAGGAGAGGAGAGAAATGAACCGGACATGCCCCGGTTTGTTGACAAGTGATCGCTCCTTCATTGGACAGAGTGATCACATGGTAAAGGGCCGCTATAATTTACCCTTTACCACGATCCCCGGTACCCGGCGAGCATCGACACTACGTGTGCTTACCCCAGGGGCCGCACAGAAAGCGCGATTCTGGGAGGATGTCAAATTGTTAAACCTGAGCCTGCCAGCAGTATTGGAGCAGACTTCATAGAGGACACACGATACATTACACCAACAGAGAAAACCTGTTGAGACCTGAGACATACTACAATTATGCCTTCCCAGTTTGCGATATCCACTATTAAAAAAGAATAGCGCACACATGCAAAAGAAATGACTATCAAATATGGAGACAATCCATAAATAAAAATGGGGATTTAGTCCCACCATATGGCCATATCGTGCTCAAGCCCACCACTGCGTCAAAGTACCCCATTATCAGTGGGTCCTACACTATCCATAAAAAAGGGGTGAATCCAGGCTCTCTAACCCTTGGAGACAACACTCCTTGCTGGGATGGATGTGCTAATGCACTACAAAGGACTCCTCCTATATCTACTTGATAGTGGACTCTGATAGAGTACAGGTGTGTGTGGGGGGTGGGATGCTCAACCTCAGAAGTCTGGTCAGACCGAATACATCATAAACAAGCAAAAAATTGGGGGAGCAAACCCTGAACATGTATATCTAAAGCCGGTGCAGCTATAGACCAAGCAACATGTATATTAAAAAAGAATAGCGCACACATGCAAAAGAAATGACTATCAAATATGGAGACAATCCATAAATAAAAATGGAGATTTGGTCCCACCATATGGCCATATCATGCTCAAGCCCACCACTGCGTCAAAGTACCCCATTATCAGTGGGTCCTACACTATCCATAAAAAAGAGGTGAATCCAGCCTCTCTTACCCTTGGAGACAACACTCCTTGCTGGGATAGATGTGCTAATGCACTACAAAGGACTCCTCCTATATCTACTTGATAGTGGACTCTGTTATCCACTATTTCTTGGACACTTTGTTAGAGAGCATATAAAAAGAGAAAACAGGGCGCCAGGTCAGTGCGAGTAAAATCAACAGCACTTTATTCCAACACACTTACATCTGAATAACTTGCAGACTGCATGTAATCCAAGACGGTAGACAGGGTGGGATGGAGGGCTGGGGCTAATTGCATTAGCAAACTCTAGAGATGAGCTCTGTGTTTGAGTTGAACATAATTTTGACTCGAACATCAGCTGTTCGTGTGTTCGCAGGACACACCAATAAATGGGTCGCTCAATGAGCGCCTCATAATGCACTGCGCTGTTACAGTGCATTGATTGCTGGTGATTGGCCAAAGCATGCACCTGATCTGTATGCTTTGGCCAATCACAGCACAATGTTCTCTAAGAGCCATGATTGGCCAAAGGCACCCAATCATGGCTCAGGGGCTTAGTCCCCGCCCCACACTATATAAGGCTGCTGCTTACATGGCAGCCGTGTATAGTGTGTTAAAATAGAGATTAGGCAGGTAGTAAGTGGATAGTGAGTTCAGGCAGCTTAGTGCAGTCAGTGTAGTGTACAGGCATACGCCACTTTTAAAATGTATGGATATATTGTAGTCCTGGGTCCCTTCTCGGTGCTCCCCAAGTTTTGTGTCTCTATCACTTATAGTTTGGGAGCAGTGTCATGCCAAGCTGATGAAAATTTCCCATAGAAGCCAATGTTAAAGACAGGGATCAGTGCCATGCCAAGCTGACCAATATTTCTCATAGATGCCATTGTTATAGATAGGGAGCAGTGCCAAGTCAAGCTGACCAAAATTTCCTATAGATGCCAATGAGCACTGAAAGCTGAAAATTGGTCTGGGCAGGAAGGGGGTGAAAGTGTCCTGTATTTTAGTGGTTGAGAGGAACCCTATGACAGAATAAAAAAAAAAATGCGTGGGGTCCCCGCCAAAATCCATACTAGGCCCTTCGGGTCTGGTACAGATTTTAAGGAAAACTCCATGCCAAAAAAATGTGTGGGGTCCCCCCCAAAATCCATGCCAGACCCTTATCTGAGCATGCAACCTGGAAAGGGGGGAGGGGCGCTCACTCGCCCCTCCCGAACCATACCAGGCCGCTTACCCTCAACATGGGAAGGGAGCTTTGGGGTGTCCCCGAGAGCACCTTGTCCCCATGTTGATGGGTACAAGGGCCACTTCCCGACATCCCTGGGCTGTGGTTGTCCGGGTCTGTGGGTGAGAGGCTAGATTCCAGCCCCCCTATGTGAATGGGTATCAGGTACATAATACCCCTACCCATTCACCAAAACAGTGTAAAAAAAGTAAAAACCCACAGAAAACAGTTTTTGGCAACTCCCTTATTAAAAAGAAAAAAATAGTGTCCCTCGATGTAAATCCATCGTCAATCATGACGCCCGCCATGATGCCAGAGGGGGGCAGTGCCACTGGGTGACATATCTGGGTGGCCCCGCCCCTTGCCTATAAAACAACTGTCAAAGCTGAAGATCAGGCATACGGCGGGTAGCCTCTGAAGAGGCAAAACATTTTTGATTTTTTTTCTATTTTTCGGGTCCATGGGCAACCTGAAGAAGGAGGCTGGGCCTCGGAAACTTGTTGCGCCCCTCCCCAGCTTGTGTGCCCTGTCTTGTTGTGGAAGTAGTGGTGCGTGAGAGCCTGTGACGCTGCGGTTTTCTTGCTTTCTCATGCGGCAGTTCAAGACTTGTGTGAGCGGTGGTCTCCTTGTTGGGCCATTTTATCTTCAGTCACACGGCGGTGGAAACCTTGGAGTGTGCTAATGCGATTAACCCCAGTTGTCATCTTCAGCGGGTTAAGACATCTTCAGCAGCTCTCCAGCCCACCCTGTCTACCGTCTTGGATTACCACACACGATACCACAGCACCTCTACAAGAAGTCTGCAAGGTATTCAGATGTAAGTGGATATTGGAATAAAGTGTTGTTGTTTTTACTCGCAATGACCTGGTGCCCTGTTTTCTCTTTTTATTTTTGTTTTCGGGGGAATCCAATACCTCAACAAGGAACTGCCATCTTGTGAGTGTTCTGTCCAGTCACCACTTGTCATTTTTCCCATTGTCCTGGTTATCCTGTGGTTCTCTGAAATCTATGTACCACATTATGATTATTATTATACAGGATTCATATAGCGCCAACAGCTTGCGCAGCGCTTAACAAAATGAAGGCAGACATTACAGTTACAATACAATTTGGTACAAAAAGAATCAGAGGTCCCTGCTCTTTAGAGCTTACAATCTAAAAGGGGGGTCAATTGATACAAAAGGTAAAAGTTGTGGGGGATGAGCTGATGGAGAAAGTGAAACAGTATATTAGTTAGAAGCCGGATAGGCTTCTTTAAAGAGAAGGGTTTTCATTTGCGGTGTTTTCCTTTCAGGAATTATGATGATTATGTAACCATTTGTCTAGTAGTTGTTGATAATTTGGGTTTTTATATTATTATTGTTATTTTTATATAGGATTTATAAAGCGCCGACAGTTTCCGCAGCGCTTTACAACTTGAGGGTAGACAGTACAAATGCAATACACTTTTATACTGTAGGAATCAGAGGTCCCTCTAGGAGGGAGGGTCAAGAGATACAAGAGGTTATAACTGTGGAGAACGGGCTGAGAGAGAAAATAAAAGTACAGTTGTTAAGTGGTTGCCAGAAAGGTTTCTCTTAAGAGATGTGTTTTCAGGGATCGTCTAAAAGTGGACAAAGTAGGAGATAGTCGGACAGATTGGTGTAGAGCATTCCAGAGGATTGGAGAGGCTCGGGAGAGGTCTTGGAGGCGAGCATGGGAAGAGGGGACAAGGGAGCTAGCGAACAGGAGGTCCTGGGAGGAACGAAGAGAAAGAGTTGGTTGATATTTTGAGACCAAGTTAGTGATGTAGCTAGGTGCCAAGTTATGGATGGCTTTGTAAGTTATGGTTAGTAACTTGAATTTAATTTGTAGTTTGAGTGGCAGCCAATGGAGGGATTGGCAAAGAGGGGTAGCAGACACAGAGCAGTTTGTAAGTTTGATGAACCTGGCAGCAGCATTCCTGATGGACTGAAGGGGGGGATAGCCTTTTTAAGGGTAAGCTAATGAGAAGTGAGTTGGGGTAATTAACCACTTGCCGACTGCCTAACGCCGATCTACGTCGGCAGTCAGCCCCTCACAGGCAAAGTGACGTAGGGCTACGTCACTAGCTTGTGAGGGTCTAGGGAGCGAGCGCGCGCCCCCGGAGGCGCGCTCCCGCGTGGTCACGGACCCCCCCGCGCGTGTGACCGGCGGACCCGATGTCCGCCAGTCACTCGCGATCGGCGGGGGAGAGGGAGAAAGTCAGGCGGCTTGTGTAAACAAGCCACCTGTCATTCTCCTCGGTGTAAAAACACTGATCACACGGATCTACTATGTAGATCCGTTGATCAGTGTCCTTACAGCTCAAGCCACAGCCAATCACCGTAGAAAGCACGCCCCTAGGGACACACACAGCCCCTCCCTCCCAAATAAAGTTAACCCCTTCACTACCAGTGTATTTTTACAGTAACAGTGCATATGTATAGCACTGATTACTGTAGAAATGTCACTGGTAACCCCAAAAGTGTCAAAAATGTCAGTCAAGGGTCCGATCTGTCCGCCCCAATGTCGCAGTACCGCAAAAAAAATCGCAGATCACCGCCATTACGCGTTAAAAAAAAACAACAAAAATCTTTCCCTTTGTTAGTAAACGCGATAACTTTTGCGCAAACCATCAAAATACACTTTTTGTGATTTTTTTTACCAAACATAGGTAGCATAAAACAAATTGGCCGAAAATGTTAAAAAATTTTGATTTTTACATTTTTTTGGGGGGGAATTTCATATAAAAAAATGTGAAAAATATTGCTATTTTTGCAAAATTGATGCTCTTTTTTTGTTTATAGCGCGTGATCAAAAAATCGCACAGGTGATCAAATACCACCAAAAGAAAGCTCTGTTTGTGGGAAAAAAAGGACGCCAAATTTGTTTAGGTACAGCGTCGCACGACCGCGCAATTGTCCGTTAAAATCACTCAGTGCCGAATTGCAAAATACCCCCTGGTCGGAATGGGGGTAAAATCTTCTGGGGCTTAAGTGGTTAAGATGTGAGATGACCAGGGAGTGGATTAGAAGCTTTGTGGTGTCGCTGGTTAGGACGGGGTGTATCTTGGAGATGTTGCGGAGCTTGAGGCGGCAAGCTTTGGACAGTGACTGGATGGGTGGCCAAAAGGATAGTTCAGAATCCAGGATTACACCTAGGACCTTGGCATGGGGGGATGGGTTGTCATATAGATGGTCAGTAGCAGAGTAGAAAAGAATAAGGTTGAGGTGGCGAAGGTTTCTAAGGTTAACAGTTAGGCGGTTGGAGGGAAAGGAGGAAGACAGGGAGAGAGTACCTGTTTTCCTCCTCCATAAAATTATTTTATTATCTTTTTTGCTCTGTTCCTATCAATCTGCATGTTTTTACCTTTTTTTCTATTTCCATTCCATCACATATAGATCCCATCTAATGTCAGTGAGTGCTGACTCACTTACTTTCAGTTGGTGAATTGTTTGCAAATGTTAGAGAGCATATGATATAGACTGTAGATCAGGGGTGTCCAAACTTTTTTCAAAGAGGGCCAGATTTGATGAAGTGAACATGCGTGAGGGCCGACCATTTTGCCTGACATTCTTTGGACCATTAAAATTAAATGAAAATTACCTATTTTATGTAAAGTTTATTGCAAATGGCATACTTTTCTATTTCGTCACATGGATGACAAATCTAAACAGGTGTTATGTCAGTTATCATGGAGAGGGCGCTGGTCCTGTCATGCTAGCGCCAAATTTATTTGCGTTTTTTAGTGCTCCCTTTTCAGGCTAAGTCTGAGGCCATATTGAGCAAGGGATATAAAGCTGGTGGGGACGGGTAGTGGGTGTTAACATTAGTGTATTCACAAGTAACATGGGTGTTGAAAGATCCAGAGATCCCAGTGGTCCTGAGCAGCGCTCTGGGATTCACAAGGGCCACAACAATAGACTTTTCCAAATGACCTGTGGGGCCGTATTAAAGCGGCCTAGGGGCCGCAATTGGCCCGTGGGCCAGACTTTAGACATGCCTGCTGTAGATATATGGTATTGTCCTTGTTCCTATGTGGGTGTTTCTTTTTGGGGTTTTGGAGAAGTTCCCCACGGGCTCCCCAGGCTATTTGCCACCACTCTATGATGAATACTATACAGTACTTGACAGAATCTGAGGCCCTGACAAATCGAGTCAGCCCACGAAACGCATTGGATAAAAGATACACAAAACCAGATCTTGAATCCAGGATAACATCACTCTGGACAAGCAGTTTGTTAACCCGTTTTTATGTAACAAACCTGTTTCTTTTAAAAATTGTATAATGTTCTAAAAAAACTTATGTACAAATGATTTTATATAATGTGTTGGCTAAGTAGATATTAACCCAAGGAAGAACATTAAAGGTCCCAAACCTTACTTAGATTTCTATAAGTGCAATATAATAAATGCTTGCTTTTGGGTTTAATACCACTTTAACAAAAAAAAAAAAAGGATTTTACAGGTATGTAGTGGGCAGTGTAACTTTTTTCTTTTTATTTTCCATCTTTATTTTTACCAGTGTCTTAATGAATCTGAAATGTGGAGTGTTTTCAAAGCATAATCAGCAACATACGTAGAATATTTCAAAATCAACCATGAAATATTTTACAGAGAGAAAAGAAAAATGTTTGTGAGCTAGAGGTGTTCTACAAGGAACACTGGGAAGAATTCCAAAGCACAACTAGAAAGACTCCTGGAGTCTACAGGAAATGTTTGGAAGCTTTTAAGGCTACTTATAAATGTCTAACAAAGCAGTGACTAGTATGCAGTGTAATCTCATTCATATGCTGTATTTACAGACTGGTAATTGTATACTGTATATGCTAAATCTGTACGAAACAGTAAAAAAACATATGAGTAACAGGGGAAAAAAAGTCTAAAATATCACATTTAAAGACTGTCTACCACTATATTTCCTTTGTGAAGATTCACTTGCAACAGTTGCATGAGTACAATGCTAGCTTTTCTTCAACAGTTAAGTTATAAGGAGCTTCTATTTTACATAGTTTGTGAGGCTAAAAAAAGACATCAGTCCATCCAGTTCAACCTATGACGTGCGTGTGTTTGCTGTCAACCGTACATTCTATACCCCTGTATGTTGTGGTCTTTAAGGTGCCCATCTAATCGTTTTTTGAAACTATCGATGCTCCCTGCTGATACGACTGCCTGTGGAAGCCAATTCCACATCCTTACTGCTCTGACAGTGAAGAACCCCCAACGTATTTTAAGGTTAAACCGTTTTTCCTCTAGTTTTAGTGAGTGGCCACGTGTCTTATTGTATTCCCTTTCTCTAAAAAGTTTGTTCCTTATGCTAGGGTCGCCAGTACAGTATTTGTACATTGATATCATATCCCCCCTCCATTGTCTCTTCTCCAGAGGAAATAAGTTCAGTGCTTGTAGTCTTTCCTCATAGCCGATGCCCTCCATTCCCCTAATTATTTTTGTTGCCCTTCTCTGGACTCTCTCCAGTTCCAGCACATCCTTCCTGAGGACTGGTGCCCAGAACTGGACAGCATACTCCAGATGTGGCTGGACCAGAGTCTTGTAGAGACTGCACTTCTACTGCACTTATGGGAAGCAGTGACTTTCTGCCCCAGTCTAATGAGAGCAGTAAGGACTCATTTACACTAGCATTCGCCTTCTAAAATGTGATTCGCAGAGGAATGCTTTTCAGAGGGTGTTTGACAGCGATATGTCCTCGATTCCTTTTTTTAACCTCTAAAATCCACAGCAGCATGCCGCAACCCCTTGCATTGCAGGGTGGTTGCTGTGTGGCCCCATTCACATGAATAAGTTGAGTTCAGTGGGTGGTACTGTCCTCTGAAGCCTAAAAATCTGCAGTTGCATTTTTTTGCCCAAGTTCAAAAATCTTCTATGATAATACATTAAACACTAACTGAAAAGCAGGATGTAGTTTTAAAATTTCTTGACACCACTATATATAACTAGTTTAGCCCATGTCCTTGCACAGGGACCACAGCTACCTTATGGCTCAGCACCTGATGCACTAGAACCAGTCAGATGTCAGATGTCAGTACCAGAGGAGTTGCTAAGTTCTTAAAGACCTGGAGAAAAAATCACAGCAAATTTTATATTGTAGATACCTTAAGACAAATCCCTGTGACCGTTTCCTAATCCTTCTGTCAAGCTGAATTCCTGACAGTACAAGCTCTGACTACTGGGTAGTTTTACTAAGCCCCTCCCACATATATGTACATATATAGATACATCACTATGATGGGCAGCCTTACCGGGCAATAGGAGTGCGCAAGGAGAAAGAACCAACAGGCAATCTTTAGTACTATTATGGGCCAGGATTCAGCCATAATGAGAGGGATTGGGGGGCTGTTGCAATTAGAGGTTCCCATAATTTACGCCTGCAGGAGTTTTCATTTTAATGACAGATTATCTTTAGAAGAAGTCACTTTGGATCAAATCTGGATATATGAGTAATTTAGTTTGCTACTTAAAAAATGAACAACATTGAACTGTCATTTATACACATTGAACGACATTTGTGCGACCTTTAAACAACAATGAACAGTCATATTTGCAGTCCAGTCTGGGTGTCACCCATGGCTCTTTCCAGAGATACAGAAGAGAAGTGAGTGTAGCCACCCAGGGACAGAAAGTGTGTATTTTTCCAAATACCTGGGGAAAAAAACACCGCCAGCCCCATCTATAGACTTATAGGCTGCAATATATTACATTTTTATTTATATTGATGTAGCACCCTACAGGTAGGTGCTAGGTAAAAGTATAGTGGGCCTTGGCTGCAGGGCTGGCCCAAGACATTGTGCTGCCAGGGTCCGAGAATGAAATGCTGCCCCCCCCCAAAAAAAAAAAAAATTCACGCCCTCCAAGAGGCCCCCACATTCTATAGGACTATGAAAGCAGTCAGAGGAGTGTGAGTGTGTACGGAGTGACAGCAAGAGCAGGACAGAGCAGTAGACACTGGGCAGATGAGCGCACAAGGCTTTCTACTGTCTATAGTGCCACAGTGCCCTGCAGGGCTGCGAGCATGGTACAGGAGAATGCAGTGCTGCGGGCATGGTCCAGGAGAATGCAGGGCTGTGGGCATGGTACAGGAGAATGCAGTGCTGCGGACATGGTACAGGAGAATGTAGGGCTGTGGGCATGGTACAGGAGAATGCAGTGCTGCGGACATGGTACAGGAGAATGTTGGGCTGCGGGCATGGTACAGGAGAATGCAGGGCTGCGGACATGGTACAGGAGAATACAGGGATGTGGACATAGTACAGGACAATGCGGGGTTGCGGACATGGTACAGGAGAATGCGGGGCTGCGGGCATGGTACAGAAGAATGCAGGGCCATGGGCATGGTACAGGAGAATGTGGGGCTGCGGGCATGGTACAGGAGAATACGGGGCTGCGGGCATGGTACAGGAGAATGCGGGGCTGTGGGCATGGTGCATGAGAATGCGGGGCTGCGGACATGGTGCAGGAGAATGCGGGGCTGTGGGCATGGTACAGGAGAATGCAGGGTGTGGGCATGGTGCAAGAGAATGCAGGGCTGTGGGCATGGTGCAGGAGAATGCAGGGCTGCGGGCATGGTGCAAGAGAATGCAGTGCTGCGGGCATGGTAGAGGAGAATGCGGGGCTGCGGGCATGGTAGAGGAGAATGCGGGGCTGCGGGCATGGTACAGGAGAATGCGGGGCTGCGGGCATGGTGCATGAGAATGCAGGGCTGCGGGCTTGGTACAGGGGAATGCAGGGTGCGGGCATGGTGCATGAGAATGCAGGGCTGTGGGATGGTGCAGGAGAATGCGGGGCTGCGGGCATGGTGCAAGAGAATGCAGTGCTGAGGGCATGGTAGAGGAGAATGCGGGTCTGCGGGCATACTACAGGAAATGCAGTGCTGTGGGCATGTACCATGCCCACAGCACTGCATCTTCTGTAGTATGCCTGCAGCCCCGCATAATGGCAGTTAGAGTGGCTGTGTGTGGAGCAGTCTCACTTACCTGTTCCTAAAGGGCGCCTTAGGATTTAAAAATGGCGCCGCTCGGCGCCAAAAAAAGTCTGCGGCTGGCCTGACATGCACACTGTGCATGCGCCGCCGCCACTCGGTAAAGTCCATACATGTTTGGCTTTTCCCGGAAATAGCCGAACGTTTTCTGGCTTTTCCGAGCAGCGGCCGCGCATACGCAGTGTGCATGTCAGGCCGGCCGCTGACCTTTTTTTTTTTTTTTTTTTTAGCAATAGCCGAAGAAGAGAAGAGGCGGCCGGGGGCCGCCCCTCTCTAAGTGCCGCCTGGGTCCCATGGTCCCACCGGGACCCATGGTAGGGCCAGCCCTGCTTGGCTGCCTAACAGCAGGGCCGTTTCAGCTGGCTGTCATGTCTCCCAGGTGTGTCTGCTGAGAGGGGAGTCTCTCCACTGGCTCCATGAGAGGATTCTCATTGGGCAGTGGAGGAAACCCAATCAGAGACACACTCAGACAGATTCTGCCACAGAGGATTCTGGGAGTGGGTATAAGTTCAGAAGGAACGCATGACGCAGCGTCTTTGGTGGGAAGCAGAGTCCCAGGAGGGAGAGTACAGCTTTCTCTCCTAATGTCAGAGGAAGCGGGTGTCCCGGCTGGCAGCCTGGGAATCCAAAGAGTGTGGAGCTGAGCTGTGGAGGGGATCCGGTGTGCCGAGAACCAGCGGAGAGAGCGAGAGGGGTCAAGTTCCAGGAAAGCCTACAAAGGTCATGAGTACTGTGGACTGCCCCTAGGGGTCTGCCTAGTGTCAGAGGGGACCACTCCGGAGAAGGTTCTGGGGATCCAAGAGTCAGCTAACTGTTAAAGGGTGTGCCTAGTCAGAGGACCCTAAAGCATTAGAGGGGGTACCTGCAGTTTGGGCCCTGAAGAGTCAGTGTACAGTGTGAAATGTACAAAGTTGAGAGTTGCAGCAGCACAAGTAGTGACAAGGAGCTACCTCAGCCAGTGAAGGGTTGGAGGGAGCTGTTCAGTGACTTTTGAGCTAAATCGAGTATCAGGAGTCAAGAGTTCTACAGTCCTGGAGCTTCTGATCAAACAAGTTAATGTCGAGGTTCCAGCACTAATTCAGTCAAGCAGCATTTGAAGCGTCAGGAAGTGCTGGTCGGCATTCAGCTGGCACCAAGACAGCGTTAGTAAGCATTTTTTGTACAAAGTCCCAGTTAAGCCTAGAAGAGCCAGAGGAGTATCCCACTCACTCCTTTCTCCCATCCCCTAAATACAATAAAACAAAACAAACCAAAGATGCCGGAATGGTCATTGTCTCAGTTCTCACACCTGGGTTCACAACGTAAATGTGTTGGAAGTGTTACCGGTACTGATGGCAGACCCACCTCAGGCCCCAGGCCTGGAAATATTGCTACATTACAATGATTGTGCATAGTTTGTTTTCTTCTTTTGCTAGAATGCTGTTCCGAAGGATTATTACAGAGTAATGTCTACTATTCCATGAGGTTACATGTATTTATCATTTACAGTCACATATCTGTTATGTTTTTTTAATGTTACATTTATTTTTTAGGAGACTGTAGAGTTCTAATTATCTATGTTCATTCTTCAACCTGTTAACGACTGCCCGCCGCAGTTTTACTGCGGCAGGCAGCCCCTCCTGCTCAAACCGACGTAGGTATATGTCGGTCGTGCGATTGCCGCCGGCTACCCGCGATCGCTCCCCGTTGTGAGAGAAGGACGGTCAGCTGTTGTAAACACAGCTGACCATTCTTGTCTTTGGAATGATCACAGAGCGCCTGTGATCCTTCTATATAGGATCACAGGTCTCTGTGATCATTTCAAAAGCCCAACCCCCATACAGTTAGAATCCCTCCCCTAGGGATACATTTAACCCCTTCCCTGCCAGTGTCATTATTACAGTAACAGTGCATATTTGCATATTTTTACCACTGATTACTGTAGTAATGTCACTGGTCTCTCCAAAAGTGTCAAAAATGTCAGTTAGGGGTCCGATCTGTCCACAGCAATGTTGCAGTTCCGCTAAAAAAAGCAGATCGCCGCCATTACTAGTAAAAACAAAAAACAATAAAAATACGCTTATTGCAATTTTCTTTACCAAAAATATGTAGCAGAAAACAAATTGGCCTAAAATATTAAACAATTTTGATTTTTCAATTTTTTGGGGGGAATGTTATATAGCAGAATGTGAAAAATATTGTTTTTTCTTTTTTCAGAATTGTCTCTCTTTTTTTATAGCGCAAAAATAAAATCGCAGAGGTGATCAAATACAACCAAAAGAAAGCTTTATTTGTGGCATCAATTTTATTTAGGTACAGCATCGCACAACTGCGCAATTGTCCGTTAAAGTAACGCAGTGCCGAATCGCAAAAAATGGCCTGGTCATTAAGGGGGCAAATCCTTCCGGTCCAGAATTGATTTATCATACTAAACTATTATGCAAGTCTAATTGTACTTGGCACATTGGCTTAGTGGTCTGCATTAATGCACAAAAAGCTCTTAGGTTATGAGTTCAAATCCCAATGCTGCGTGTACTGTTCACTAGTTTTGGATTTTTTTTTTTTCCCCACAATAACAATCTTGCTAAATAACATACCACTGCATGTAATTGAGCATGCAAATTATGGAAACAACCATTCTGATGTGGCAGTGGCAGTGGCAGTGACAATGAAGTGTTTGCCTATTTTCAGCATACTCTGCTGTTTAAAATGTAAGCAGGTGATACCATGCTTGGGAGTCTTTCTAGGTGGGAGTGCTACCCACTTAGACATTGAGAGGAGCACACTTATGTTTAGAATATACATTAGTACCATGATTAACGAATGAACATAGATCAAGAGAATCTATATTCCCTTAAAATACAAATGCAAGATTTTTGCTAACTGGTCAAAAATTTGTAGATGTGACTTGTTTTCTCTTCTTTTGCTGATATTTATATTATTATAATTGATGTAAGAGTTATATATCTATTCTATATATGTCTAATTTGTATTTTCTGAAAATGTTGAGTTCTATTTATATATGTTCATTCTGTAATCATGGTACTTCTTTATTTCCTAGGTATGATTGTACTCAGCACAGTGGCCTAATCTTTAGCACTCTTAGCTAGCAGCACTTAGGTCACAATTTCAAATTCCACCCATGCTACCACCTCCATAGAAATGCAATGCAAATGCATATGTGCCATCGGCGAGAGATAAATTGTATCATGCTGATGGCAAATATGCTTTCGCCTACGCACATATCCATTCGCCATCTAACCTTTAGGGAGGTGATGGGTGGCATAGGTGGGATTTGACCGAATCACCTGACTGTTGTTAGATCAGAGCGCTAACCATTAAGCCACTGTGTTGATCAGATTGATACCTAGAATATATAGTAGTACCATGATAAGGCCATAAACATATATAACTAGAAGTCAACATTCTAATAAAATTATATTTAGACATTAACAATTATTTATCATATAATAGAGACCCATGAGCTTGGTTTGGATGGGGGGGACCCTCACGCTGATTTTTTTTCCGATCAGATTTGTGTTATTACACCTTTTTGTGGCAGGCAGCACAACTCCACTCCACTCCACAAAGCTGCGTAGAGTTCCCAGGACACAATTAAAAGCTACCCCTAACTTTTTGAACAGTGCATACCCAGTCGGTTTAGAACTATCATTGTCTTTATGGTTGTCATAAATGCACTCTGGCAGTATAGTTCCAATACTTGGTAGATTTTATTTTCCTACTGCTCACTGTTGCACTTGAGATGGCTTTGCTACTGTTTATACTGATCTGGACACCAAATGTCACCGTTTGGCTAGTCCTTACTGTTAATCACTTTGTATGCTAAATTGTTTTACTACCATTTTTAATCCATTTTACATGTAGCGCTGCCCCCGTAGGAACCACAGGTGAATATGGGTATCTCTCACCCTGCACAGCCAGGCACATGAATTTTCCATTCACTCTGTAGACAAGAAACAGGCCTTGCAGCTTTGTTTTGTATTTTTAAATTAGGAGGATTGAATTTGAATGGAGTAAGGTCTATTTTGGTATGCCCACTTCATCAGTAAGAAACTCTTCAGGGACACTTTGAACATCCAGTATATACACATGTCTCCTCTTCTACCTCCAGCACAGACTTGCTTGTAGAATTATCTCCCAGGACCATCTAGCACTGACTGTTTGATCCAACACAATCTCAGTTAGAATGCACTTTTCAGGCGGGGACCATGGGCCCCTTTAGTAGTGCAGCAAAAATAAAAGTCTTTGGTGCTAGCTGTCCTTTCCTGTGGCTACTGCTCCTAGTACCACTTCTTCAGGCACTGCCAGCTCCCCTGGCTGCAGCTGCCCCTTTTACTAGCCCTCCTGGCTACTTCTTCACAGTCCTCCCAGACTGACTCTGCATCCATCCCAGACTGCTTGCATTAAATATAGGAAAAAGTGACCGCACTCCGAAAGTTCAAATCAAAAAGGAGTGATTTATTCTTCATCAAATAACATCAAAAAATCAAACTGTGAGACATGGGACAAAAGAAGGTAGACGCATTTCATGACTAGGAAGGTCGCTTACTCATTACCAAGGCAACTTTGGTTTGCCTTGGTAATTTTTGGTTTGGTGTCTATTTTCTTTGATTTAGCATTACCACTGGGTACTAAGTATTACTGATTTCCTGTGATATTGTATGTTTTTGCACTCAACCTGGTATTTTAGCGGGGCTGAGTTTCCTGGGAAAAAAAATGAAGGCAAAGAACACAGGACCCATTTTAATCCATTGCTCAGGGGTAGTGCTACAAGTAGAATAACAGAGAATTCAAACAGTAAAAGAAGTAGACTCACTATCTCTTTTTTGCCTTGGTGATTATTGTCACCAAAACAGAAAGTGATGGGAAATCAGAAATTTTATAGTTGTCACCGTAACAACATGTGAGTGAAAATCTATTAACAGTTAAGCCTCTTTCACATGGGTCAGATTCAGTTCCAATAAACATGGAATCAGATCACAGATCCCCTTCTGATTGAAACAGAGTTTGCAGATGACACATGAAGAAGGAACGCTCAGAAACGCGTTGCAGTTTAGTGACGTCATCCAGTCACGACGCCGGAGCTTCTCTCTTTCCAAGCCTTGGTTTCGTCTATTTGCTTTCCAAGCCTCATTCCCACTCCTGCTCCATCCACCACTATTGCCAGCATAACGGTGAAGAGGTGACATCGGTTCCGATGGCGGCGTCCACAGGATGATGAACACTCCTACCCTGGAACATCCAGGATGGTACCCACCCACCATTTGTTATCTTATGAGTGCTTAATATATCTTAATAAGTGAACTAAAGTCTACACTTAGAGGCGCCTCTTCTCTCATTTTTTACTTCCAGCTTCGTTGGAACCTCTGGCTTATGGTTCATTTGATGGCAGCCCTAAATGTTGGACATTTTTATCATGTAAAGAACATTATGGACTTTTTCTAGATTGTGCAGCTGATGTGCCTGATTCATGTTTTTTAATAGATGACACATCTGAGCCCGCTCTGCTCTATGGGTGGCCAGGAGTAAACAGACCCTGCTGTCCATTTAGACCCGAATACCCTCCGATCCCAACTGATCCAACCTGCCTATACATAAGAGGAGCCGTAAAAACTGGTAGGTGGTCCTGATCGGATTGCCCATTTGAAAAGGGCCTTACAAATATTATCATTATGTATAATCTAAGAAATGTCACTTTATATGGATATCCATTTTCCACTCAGTTTCTGTTGTGTCTTTGGGACAGGAAATGAAGGCAAATATCCCCAATGGGACACAGGAAGCAAAATATAAGCTGATGTCTTTCTGCTGTAAAATAATAGACCTTACAAAATATGGTTTTACCCTTCTTCTCTATGCAAAGCTAAAAAAAAAAAAAAAAAAACGTTTTGACCATACAAACACAAAATCATTAAATAAAATCTCTCCTTTTTCTCTTGCTTCCGTTTCTACGACCTCATCAGCGTCTGCCTGCTACTGTGATTTCCGTTTTCTTTTTTCATTCCTCACTGTATTTCCCACTTTACTATGCATTTTTCCTTCTGCAATATAAAGTATACATTGTGCACATGTGAATGTGATACATGTACAACCTATGTTTCTGTACAGGAGATCCTAAATCTTGAACTCATAGGGAAACCCTGAAGAAGGTTTTACACTGTGCCTATCATTTACTGCTGACCACCAAGGCCCATTTGCCATGAGATTAGAATCAATGATAAAAAGCCTAGTGGTTTATTCCGGGTTCACACTTATGCGATGCAAATGGGTGAAATTCTCATTGCGATTTTCAGTGCGATTCTCATGCAGATTTTTGCTGGAGTTCAGTGTGATTTTGCATTGCTTTTTGTGCTAAAGACAGTGCGATTGTCATGCAAATTGAATGTGTTTTCAGATGGGATTGGGCACAACTGCAATTTCTGTGAGGGAGGAAATATGTAAAAATCTTCACAGAAAAAGCAGTATTCACACACATCTGAACACAAGATGCGATTTCATGTCGGTTTCTATTGATGTCTATAGAGAGGAAAATCTCACCGCAGCGCAATAAATTTGCACAGGACCCTTTTTTTTGCTGCTTTGCATTTGCATAGCAATCGCAATGCATATTTATGAATGCCTGTCATTGAACACAATGTGTTTTCGGATGACATGCAGATCTAGGCTTTTTGTAACGCATCAAATTCGCAACACATTTGCATCAGTCTGAACCGGCACTTAAACAATCTGATGACAGTGGCAATTTTACAATACAGAAAAGAAGTGCCAATGATTTAAGATGACAATAGATACCATTTTCAGTGTGCTGCAGAGAGGAACATTAGTGCACAGACATATAGTAGTTAGGCATACAAATAACAGTGTGTATAAAACAAAATTTGCATGGCAATTCGCCCAGTGAATGTGCACGTGTCTTTGCTCTGTGCAAATAGAGTAAAAACAAAATCTTATTGGACTATTTCCTGTGCTGGATGCATGTTTTTAATTGATTTGAAATGTAAAATATATCATTTTGTCCACTAGATGGCGCTATGTATCGCAGGAATTTGGCCCCCGCTGCTTTCAATCAAAGTCAGAGAGCCAATGTGGAGAGTGGTGGGGGGTGGGCCTAGCTGCGGCCCTGTGTCTGAATGGACACACGGACCTGTGGCTCAGCTAGCTGCTTGCTGTGGGGGCACTTGTCAGGAGGAAAGGGGCAGGAGCGCCAAAGAGGGACCCAAGAAGAGGAGGATCTGGGCTGCTCTGTGCAAAACCAACTGCACAGAGGAGGTGGGTATACCATGAAAAAACAACAGACTTTAGTATCACTTTAACCACTTGCCTACTGGGCAATTTTACCCCCTATTTGCCCAGGCCAATTTTCAGCTTTCAGCATTGTCACACTGAATGACAAATGTGCGGTCATGCTACACTGTACCCAAATCAAATTTTTATAATTTTTTTTTTCAGACAAATAGAGCTTTCGTTAATCACCACTGTTTTTGCCTTTTTTTTTTTTTTTTTGCTAAACAAACGAAAAAAGAACTAAAATTAAAAAAAAAAAAATTCATAGTTTGGTAAAAATGTTTGCAGACAGGTAATTTTTCTCCCTCACTGATGTGTATTGATGAGGCTGCACTAATAGCCACTGATAGGCAGAACTAAAGGACACTGATGAAGCGGCACTGATGAGGAGGCACTGATGAGGCTGCACTGATAGGCGACACTGATGGGCACTAATAGGTGGCACTAATAGGCACTGGTAGGCAGCACTAATGGGCACTGATAGGTGACACTGATGAGGAGGCACTGATGGGCACTGATTGACAGCACTGATGGGCACTGATTGGCAACATTGATAAGCACTGATTGGCAGCACTGGTGGGCACTGTTGGGACTGCACTGATAATCTAGGCACTGATAGTCAGAGCCCTGATTATCAGGGTAGATGTCCCTTTTTCACAAGCCAGTTATCGGATTTTGTTCTCCTCTCCCCACAAAAAGTAATGCCGATAACCGGCTTGTGTTTACATCATGATCAGCTGTCATTGAACACAGCTGATCACGTTGTGAAGGGCCGCTGTGATTGGCCCTTTACCCTGATCTGTGATCAGCTGTGTCCAAATGATGCAGTGATCACAGAGTGTGCCACCCGTGCGCTGCAGGGGTAAAAGCAAAGTAAGCCTGCATTGTACCTGTTTTTCAGCTATAGCGCAGGCAGGAAGTGGTTAAAGTGTTACTAAAGTAAATTTTTTTAAAATTAAAATAACAAACATGTTATGCTCACCGGCTCTGTGCAGCGGTATTGCACAGAGTGCTGTGTGAAGAGGAAGGGGGGGGGGGGTATAGACACAGCAATGCACAGCACTGGATCTATTCTCCCCTCTCTTGCCCTTCACACAGGGAAGAAGGGGGGGGGGGGGGGCAGAGAAATAGAAAACCTTTTTTACCTTAGGAATGCATTAATGTAAGAAAAAAAATGTTTTTAGCTTTAGTATCACTTTAACTGCATGCTGACCGCCCTATAGCACATTTACTGCTACAGGGCGGCCGCACTGCGCAGGATCACATATATACATATATACAGTATGTATATATATATATATATATATATATATATATGATCCTGCACTTTCGGATATCGGGGGGGAGTGCCTGCTGCTGGCGGCTTGCTCCTGCTGTGATTCTGCACAACGGATCTCACAGACCTGATGTCCGCCCAGCACCCGCTGATCATTCGGTACACAGGCATAACGGTCGTCTGCTTATGTAAACAAAGCAGATTGCCGTTCTGTCAGTACAAACAACATGGATCCTGTGTTCTGTAAAGCAGGAACACTGATCTATGCCTTCCACTAGTAAAAGCACCACCCCCACTACACTGAAACGCAGTCAAGGCACACAGTTAACCCTTTGAACGCTCCTGATGTTATGATTCCCAGCCAGTGTCATTAGTACAGTGATTTTATTTTATTATCTATTTTTAGCACTGATCACTGTATTGGTGTCACTGGTTCCCAAAAAAGGGCCAAAAGTGTCAGTTAAGTGTCCGATTTGTCTGCAGCAATATCACAGTCCCGCTATAAGTCACTGATCACCGCCATTGCTAGTAAAAAAAATAAATAAATAAAATTACATAAATATATCCCATAGTTTGTAGACGCTATAACTTTTGCGCAAACCAATCAATATACAATAAATGGGATTTTTTACCAAAAATATGTAGTAGAATATATATATATATTGGCCAAAATCGATGAAGAAATTCGATTTTTTACATTTTTTTTTAATAATTAGATATGTTTTAGAGCAGAATATGTATTTTTTTTTTTAAATTGTCATTCTTTTTTTGTTTATAGTGCAGAAAATAAAAACTGCAGAGGTGGTCAAATGCCACCAAACAAAGCTCTATTTGTGGGAGAAAAAGGACATAAATTTTGTTTGGGTACAGCGTCGCACAACTGGGCAATTGTTGGTTAAAGCAATGCAGTGCCATATTGCAAAAAATGGCCGGGTCAGGAAGGGGAGTAAATCTTCCGGAGGTTAAGTGGTTAACCACTTCCGGACCGCCCGCCGCAGTTTTACGTTAGTTCTTTGACGGTAAATACCGGGGTTATGGCAGCAGATAGCTGCCATAACCCCGGTATTTTCTTACAGGACGGGCGGTCTTCTTTCACATAAAAGGGGTCCCAGACCCAGTTTCGCCATGGGATCACTTTTATGGGCGGCGGGAGAGGTGCCTACCCACCTCCCCCCCTTCCATGTCGTTTTGCCAGCTTACTGGAGCCAGCGGTAGCGAGGAAAGCGTTCCGGTCCATCCATGTCCCAGGCAGAAAGTCGAGTGAGGGAAAGATGGTCCCCACTCAACTCTTTGGCCTTGGAGGACTGGAGCAATGTCATACATTGATTCCTCTCAATGGCCTTAAAGGGTCAATTTTTACATGCTGAAAAAAAATGAAATTTTTTTTTTTTGCTTTTAAGTGTAGATGTGAGATCTGAGGTCTTTTTTGACCCCCAATCTCACAATAAAGAGGACCTGTCCTGCTTATTTTTATTACAAGGGACAGTGTAAAAATCAAAAATAAAAGGTAAAATAAGTAGGGAAAAAAATATATATTTAAATCGGCCTGTCCTTCTGTGCTTGCGCGCACAAGTGAATGCATACGCTAGTTGCGCCCACAAATGTCTAATTCAGTAAGCTGTAAAAAAAATGTAAAACGTCGCCCATGGAGATTTTTAGGTGACATGTGACATGACATGTTGGGTATACATTTACTTGGCGCAACATTATATTTCACATTATAGAAAAAAAAATTGGGCTAACTTTACTGTTTTTAATTCAAAAATGTATTTTTTCCAAAAAAATGCTTTGTAAGACCGCTGCACAAATTCGGTCTGACAGAAATTGTTGCAATGATCTCCATTTTATTCTCTAGGGTCTCTGCTAAAAAATATATATAATGTTTGGGGGTTCTAAGTAGTTTTCTAGCAAAAAATACTGATTTTAACTTGTAAACAACAAGTGTCAGAAATAGGCCTGGTCCTTAAGTGGTTAAGCTGTGCATAGACGGTTTTTTTTTTTTTTCATTCAGCCAGTGGGCTAAACAAAAAACAAACTAACAGATTCTTCCATACACTTAAGTGAAGTGGAGGGAGGAATCCCCCTTCACATTGTATTCTGGCAGCAGCTTCCACTGCGGTCAGAACACACTGATCAACAAAAGTTTTCCAGCATATCCATTCAACAGAAGTTGATCTAATGCCTCGTACACACGTGCAGATTGTCGGCCGAAAAGATTTGTGTTAGCGATTCGGCCGACGACCGATTGGCCGATTTTCGGCTTGTTAGTATGATGCTTCCGACAGCCGACAGCGCACTTTCGGCCGAAAAGAATCTGTCGTGCAAGCATTAAAATTTTTGTATGCCGACACCAGAGCGGCCGATTGTTCGCCAGTCAGTACAGAATTCGGCCGACAGACAGCAGATTTGCAAGACTGGGCATGCTCAGAAAAGAAAAAACACAGGGAAAGTTAACCATCACATGACATCACTTCTGCAGTCGGCTGTAGTCGGCGGACAAAATTCTTGTGCAGTCTTTTGCAGTTTTCAACAGACACCGACAGCCCAGGGACAAAAGACGGCCAATCGTTCGGCCGACGATCTGCACGTGTGTATGGGGCATAACAATCAAATTCTGTTGAACAGGAAGGGCCACACGCAGAACAAAATTTGAGTGATCCCTGCTGAACCGGCTGAATTTCAATCTGTCTACGCCCAGTTTAAAGTAAAGCTAAAGGCAAAACTTTTTTAATTTTGGAGATGAATTAGAATAGGATTTTATTGCTACCTCTGCCCCTATTTGGGAGATCCCCCATCTCTATTTGCCCTGTTTACCATTATCATTAAAATCACAAATTTTGGGTTGTCCCCAAAAACAGAATAAGAGGGGAAATCTTCCAATGCAGATACTAGTTCTGGGGACCTGGGAGACCCAAAGATTTCCTTAATTTGCAGGGATTTCCTCTCACTTCCTGTTTTGACCATGAGACAGGAAGTGAAGGTCTCCAATGGGACACAGATGGCAAAAAAAAAAAAAAGACAGGGGTTATAACCCTCTCTTACTCTATCCATAATGAAAAGAAAAACAAACTTGCCTATAGTTACACTTTAAGTGTCTGATATACTGTAATGTTGTCAACAGGACTGATAGTGGGCGTAAAAAGGCCAAATAAAAAGAGTAAAAGGAAAAATAGGAAGCGCCTGCAGCGGTAAACATGGTGACTGAAGCAGTAAGACACAGGTGCTCTTCCTGTTTTTCTCAAGAAACAAAAGACTGATTCATCCAAACCGAGCAATTTAAATTGCCAAAGGGTTAAAACAGTCCACCCTTTCCAACAACAACAGGCATAAAACAGTGAACAAAGGGATGATGTAATGACATACAAAGTATACATTATAATAAGGAAATAGGAGGAGAAACCTGAGAGTAGAACAGTTGTCAAACATTTTACAGGCGGGAAAGGCTGTCACAAATATTTAGGTGGAAAAGGTGCAAGAAGTTGCAAAAGGCTAACACAAATATTGAGGCATCAGGTGTAGGTAGCTTATATTACATGTGTAATAATACATGTATAATAAATTGATGGTAGCTTATATTACATGTGTAATAATACATGTATAATAATTTGATGGTAGCTTATATTACATGTGTAATAATACATGTATAATAAATTGATGGTAGCTTATATTACATGTGTAATAATACATGTATAATAAATTGATGGTAGCTTATATTACATGTGTAATAATACATGTACAGTATAATAATTTGATAGTAGCTTATATTACATGTTTAATATTACATGTATAATAATTTGATGGTAGCTTATATTACATGTGTAATAATACATGTATAATAAATTGATGGTAGCTTATATTACATGTGTAATAATACATGTATAATACATTGATGGTAGCTTATATTACATGTGTAATAATACATGTATAATAATTTGATGGTAGCTTATATTACATGTGTAATAATACATGTATAATAATTTGATGGTAGCTTATATTACATGTGTAATAATACATGTATAATAATTTGATGGTAGCTTATATTACATATGTAATAATACATGTATAATAATTTGATGGTAGCTTATATTACATGTGTAATAATACATGTATAATAATTTGATGGTAGCTTATATTACATGTGTAATAATACATGTATAATAATTTGATGGTAGCTTATATTACATGTGTAATAATACATGTATAATAAATTGATGGTAGCTTATATTACATGTGTAATAATACATGTACAGTATAATAATTTGATAGTAGCTTATATTACATGTGTAATATTACATGTATAATAATTTGATGGTAGCTTATATTACATATGTAATAATACATGTATAATAATTTGATGGTAGCTTATATTACATATGTAATAATACATGTATAATAATTTGATGGTAGCTTATATTACATGTGTAATAATACATGTATAATACATTGATGGTAGCTTATATTACATGTGTAATAATACATGTATAATAATTTGATGGTAGCTTATATTACATGTGTAATAATACATGTATAATAATTTGATGGTAGCTTATATTACATGTGTAATAATACATGTATAATAATTTGATGGTAGCTTATATTACATGTGTAATAATACATGTATAATAATTTGATGGTAGCTTATATTACATGTGTAATAATACATGTATACTAACTTGATGGTAGCTTATATTACATGTGTAATAATACATGTATAATAAATTGATGGTAGCTTATATTATATGTGTAATAATACATGTACAGTATAATAATTTGATAGTAGCTTATATTACATGTGTAATATTACATGTATAATAATTTGATGGTAGCTTATATTACATGTGTAATAATACATGTATAATAATTTGATGGTAGCTTATATTACATATGTAATAATACATGTATAATAATTTGATGGTAGCTTATATTACATGTGTAATAATACATGTATAATAATTTGATGGTAGCTTATATTACATGTGTAATAATACATGTATAATAATTTGATGGTAGCTTATATTACATGTGTAATAATACATGTATAATAATTTGATGGTAGCTTATATTACATGTGTAATAATACATGTATAATAATTTGATGGTAGCTTATATTACATGTGTAATAATACATGTATACTAACTTGATGGTAGCTTATATTACATGTTTAATAATACATGTATAATCATTTGATGGTAGCTTATATTACATGTGTAATAATACATGTATAATAATTTGATGGTAGCTTATATTACATTTGTAATAATACATGTATACTAACTTGATGGTAGCTTATATTACATGTTTAATAATACATGTATAATAATTTGATGGTAGCTTATATTACATGTGTAATAATACATGTATAATAATTTCATGGTAGCTTATATTACATGTTTAATAATACATGTATAATAATTTCATGGTAGCTTATGTTACATGTGTAATAATACATGTATAATAATTTCATGGTAGCTTATATTACATGTGTGATTTAAGACAAATTCTAGGCTAGACTTGCAAACTAGAGGGTGATGCATAGGAAGAGACATGGGAAGAATGGAGATGGAGAAGGTTGAGCCGCACCAATGGAAACTTTTCAAATGGGCAACTTTGACACCTGTCATGTTGTTGCTGCTCCCACACTCTGGATGTCAGTGATGATTTGCAGAACGCTATTGGTGAGATATCAGGACCTCCAGTCTCAACCTTTTACTCTGTAGTGCTAGACACAAACTTCATCACTATATACAGCATATTTCCACGAAGGCTAAGCCACAGCTGCAGAGTAGCACATTTAAAGCGGTATTAAACTCTGCTTTGTCATTTTTACCAACAAGAAAGCCTATAATAAGGCTTACCTGTAGGTAAAATTAATATCCCCTAAACCTGCCCCGTTTAGAAGATATTCACCCTGCATGCAAGTAGTGACATCACTGGCACATGTGCTTTGAAGATCTGGCATACCTTGTCGGAACTTCAGAGCTTCGTGCCGAAGCCGACAGTTCCCACGTACGTCATTGCGGGTCCAGCCAGTCATACAGCCGGAGCAAAGACCAGGGGAAGTGTCAGCCCTCTCAACGGCAACAGCGCACCTCGGGAGGGCTTCATTCTTAGGTAAGTATTCCATAATGTGTTAGTATGCGATGCATACCAGCACATTATACAATTGCCTTACAGGTGCTTTTTTTTTTTTTTTTAACAGCTGCGGTTGACAACCTCTTTAAAGCGGAGTTCCACCCAAAGTGTAACTTCTGCTTTAAGGACTCCTGGCCCCCTGACATGCCTCATTTGACGTGTCATTTTTTTATGGGGGGGGGGAGCGGATGCCTAGTTTTGACAGGTACCCAGCTCCCACAGTTCTCCTCTCCCCCTCCCTCCCTGCAATCTTCTGGGACACATCAGAGGTCCCAGAAGATTGCCCAGCCATTGAAGATACGCAGCTCCACTCGTGCATGTGCAGTGCGCACTCGGCTGTGATGCTTTCACAGCTGGGTGCTAACACTAGTGATGCCAGCGCCGCCGAGGGGAGAGGGAGAGGAACGAAGCATCGGGCAGCCACATCGCTGAATCGTGGGACAGGTGAGTGTGTGTTTATTAAAAGTCAGCAGCTACACTTTTTGTAGATGCTGACTTTCAAAAACCACAGAAATGGCTGGAACTCCTCTTTAAGCTGTTTCAACTCTGACCACTGGCAAAAAGAAGTGCCCAACAATGTCAAGCACATCCTTCAGTTTTATTCTCATGTTGTTGATAGTGCTGGCAGAGGTAGCATAGCTTTAATGCCATTTAGATGACAGAAAATGTTTTTGACATTACAGAACAAGTCCAGCTTAATGTAAAGAACTACTGCTGGCTACCATTTCCATTGGTTGCCTTCTTGGAGCATTTTCAATGCTACTTAGCAAACTGGTAAAATTGTCTGTGCAAGATACTGTACATGCTGTCTGTGGTTGCAGCAATAGTGTGTGCCTAGTTATCCAGCAAGAAGCAAACGGAGAGTGACACATTGCTAGCGTACGTGTTCAATCCAGAAACAGTGCTGGTGAAGAAAAAGCAGAAGCCTAGGTCTGGTCACAATGCTTCTGTGAGTTGGAATATGGAGCTAATTTCTATTTACTGGTATAGCAGTATATGCCCCAACATCCCAGCAAATTTAGTAATTGCTTATCTGATGGATTACTGGGTTTGCAGATTGGACCAGTGGCCAAAATGTTATTAGATTTATAAGCAATTGCCCCCATGCCTACCTTGCAGCTGTGGTATTGGATTATCTGCCTCAGACATCTTGGATTATTGTTCATAACGTGACCCAGGGCTGCACAAGCCACAATATTCAACAACTCTTGATACCAATAATTAGAAATCCTATCACCACTGCTTTTACCACAACAACCGACACCAAATATGGTGATTGTGTTATTAGATAAAGGTAGACTGTCAAATTCAAATGATGTTATACATTTATCTACAGTAAATTATGTCTATATGCCTGTATACTAAAGTAGCTGAATCGTGTCCCCTCCCTCTGCCTCCTCTACATGCAGGAAAGGGGTTGGAAAATGTAGCAGGGGGGATCAAAGTGCTGAAAAAGGGGTGGGTGGCACAATTCTTGGATCTAATTTGCCTATGTGGCTCTTCCTACAGTGCACATGCTTCTCCTCTCCCTCCCCGCCAACTTTCAGTTGCTGTAGGGAGAGCCACAAAGGGGATTGGTTCTACTAATTCTGCCACCCACCCCCCATCCGGCAGTACGATCACCCTTGCTTCACTTTCCAACCCTCCCCTTGCAGCTCTGATCGACTTGTGGGCCTCCCTTCCCCCCACAGTGCTGCTGGCTTCCCTCCTCTTGTTTCCCACTGGTTGCTGCAGGACCCAGGAGGATTGGGCTCAGAATGCAGAGCAGGAGGGGGGAAAGTCTGGTAAATATGTCATATTTACTGGCCCATTTCTTTCCTGAATGAACACAGTGGGTGATCGGTACTGATCATTCCTGTGTCTATTCAGAACAAAAGCACAAAAGCATTGTAAACTGTGTGACCCCTGATATTTCACCAATGCCCCCCCTCCCCAATTGAAAATAATAAATAAATAGAAAAAATATATTGTCATGCCGAGCGCTCCGGGTCCTGCAGCGTCCCCGGAGCACTCGAGGCATGCTGCGGGTAGCAGCGCTCCGGTCACCTTCCCCGACCGTGAGCACCGCTCCCCCGCACTCCTCACTCAGTTGGTCCGCGCGGCGGGACGTTCCCGCCCGCGGACTCCACTCACCTCCCGTTCGGTTTCCTCCCGGCGCGCGCGGCCCCGCTCTCTAGGGCGCGCGCGCGCCGCTGGTCTGAAATTTAAAGGGCCAGTGCACCACTAATTGGTGCCTGGTCCAATCACTCCAAATGCTATAAAAAAACACTTCCCCTTCCTGTCCTTGCTGGATATTGTTGCCTTTGGTACCTTGAGAAAGCTTTTGGTGTATCGTTCCCTGCCTGTGTATCTGACCTTCGGCTGTTGCCCCTGACTACGAACCTAGCCGCCTGCCTTGACCTTTTGCTCCGTCTGACCTTGCCTTTGCCTTGTCCTTCTGTACCGCGTCTGAATCAGCTGTCGTTGAGGTTGAGCCGTTACCAGTGGATACGACCTGGTTGCTACCGCCACAGCAAGTCCATCCCGCCTTGCGGCGGACTCTGGTGAAAACCGGTAGTAACTTAGAACCGGTCCCCTGGTACGGTCCACGCCAATCCCTCACTGACACAGAGGATCCACCTCCAGTGCCGTCACCTGCCACCAGTCCGGACCCTGACAGTAGATCCAGCCATGGAACCCGCTGATGTGCCGCTGCCTAGTCTCGCTGACCTCACTACCGTGGTTGCCCAGCAGTCCCAGCAGATTGCCCAACAAGGACAACAACTGGCACAGTTGACCGCCATGCTGCAACAGCTTCTTCCCGCTCCGCAGCAGCCGCCTGCTTCTGCTTCCGCTCCACCTCCGCAGCCGGTGGCCGCCACCTCCGCTAGAATCCATTTGTCTCTCCCGGACAAGTTTGATGGGGATTCTAAGATGTGCCGGGGATTCTTGTCCCAATGTTCCCTGCACCTGGAGATGTTGGCCGACCAGTTTCCTACGGAACGATCTAAGGTGGCCTTCATGGTCAGCTTATTGTCTGGGAAGGCCTTGGCCTGGGCCACGCCACTCTGGGACCGCAATGATCCTGCCACTGCCTCCGTCCAGTCTTTCGTCTCTGAAGTCCGCAGTGTCTTCGAGGAACCTGGCCATGCCTCGTCAGCAGAAACGGCCTTGCTAAACCTCGTCCAAGGAGACGCTACAGTAGGCGAATATGCTATACAATTTCGCACACTGTCCTCCGAATTGACTTGGAACAACGACGCCCTCTGCGCAACTTTTAAAAAAGGTCTATCCAGTCATATCAAGGATGCTCTAGCTTCACGAGAGATACCTGACTCCCTGACGGAACTCATCCACTTGGCTACTCGCATAGATATGCGCTTCCTTGAAAGACGCCAGGAACTTCGCCAAGAAAAGAATCTGGTTCGCAACAGGCGTTATCCACGCCTGGCACCTCTCTTCCAGCAACCTTTGCAACCGGTTGCTGCGCCTCCCGCCGAGGAGGCCATGCAAGTGGATCGGGCTCGCCTGACCCAGCAAGAAAGGTCTCGTCGGAGGAATGAGAATTTATGTTTATATTGTGGGAGTTCCGAACATTTCTTAAAGGACTGTCCAGTTCGTCCACAGCGTCAGGGAAACGCTCGCACCTAGTGAACGTAGGAGAGGCGTCGCTGGGTGTAGAGTCTTCCTCTCCACGCTTGTTGGTTCCAGTACGGATTTCTTCTGCCGCTAAAGTCTCCTTCCCTGCACAGGCCTTCTTGGACTCTGGTTCTGCAGGAAACTTCATTAGAGCCTCCTTCATAAACCGCTTTAAAATTCCTGTGATTCGTCTCGTCAAGCCTTTCTTCATTTCCACAGTTAACGGTGAGAATCTAAACTGTACCGTGCGTTATCGCACAGAACCTGTGCTCATGACCATAGGAGTCCTCCACCAAGAGACCATTGAATTTTTTGTTCTACCGAACTGCACCTCTGACGTCCTTCTTGGTCTGCCCTGGCTCCAGTGCCACTCTCCTACCCTCGACTGGACCTCTGGGGACATTAAATCATGGGGGCCTACCTGCCACACTCATTGCCTCAAGTCGGTACCGACTAGACAAGTCTCCGTTTCCTCACCCCTGCTCGGCCTTCCTAAGGCTTATCTGGACTTCTCTGACGTCTTTTGCAAGAAGCAGGCGGAGGTCTTACCACCACATAGACCCTATGATTGTCCCATTGATTTGCTCCCTGGTACCACGCCACCACGTGGCAGGATTTACCCTCTTTCCATCCCTGAAACCAAGGCCATGTCAGAATACGTTCAGGAGAACCTTAAGAAAGGTTTTATCAGGAAATCCTCTTCTCCTGCCGGAGCAGGATTTTTCTTTGTTGCCAAAAAGGATGGGTCACTACGCCCATGTATTGACTACCGCGGTCTTAACAAGATCACGGTAAAAAATCGCTACCCTTTGCCACTCATCTCGGAACTCTTTGACCGTCTGCGCGGAGCAAAGGTCTTCACCAAGCTTGACCTCAGGGGCACTTATAATCTCATCAGAATCCGTGATGGAGATGAGTGGAAAACCGCTTTTAATACCAGAGATGGCCACTGTGAGTATCTCGTCATGCCGTTCGGCCTGTGCAACGCTCCTGCAGTCTTTCAAGACTTTGTCAACGAGATCTTCCGGGACATGTTGTATACTTGTGTAGTGGTCTATCTCGACGACATTCTAATCTTCTCCTCCACCCTGGAGGAACACCGTCGCCATGTTCGTCAAGTGCTTCAGCGCCTTCGTGTCAACCATCTGTACGCCAAAATGGAAAAATGTCTTTTTGAACGTAGCTGTCTGCTGTTTCTGGGATACCTAGTTTCTGGACAGGGTCTTCAAATGGACCCTGACAAACTCTCTGCAGTCTTGGATTGGCCACGCCCCTCAGGCCTTCGCTCTATTCAGCGCTTCCTTGGATTCGCCAATTATTACCGTCAGTTTGTTCCCCATTTCTCCACTATCGTGTCGCCTATTGTGGCCCTAACCAAGAAAGAAGCGAATCCGAAATCCTGGCCTCCCCAAGCTGAAGAAGCCTTTACTCGTCTTAAAGCCGCCTTCGCCTCCGCTCCAGTCTTGAATAGGCCTGATCCGTTGAAACCATTCTTCCTGGAGGTAGATGCCTCCTCTGTTGGAGCCGGAGCGGTTCTTCTTCAAAAATCTGCTAAAGGGAGAAACGTCACCTGCGGTTTCTTCTCAAAAACTTTTTCTCCTCCTGAAAAGAACTACGCCATCGGAGATCGTGAACTACTAGCCATTAAGTTGGCACTGGAAGAATGGAGACACCTTCTGGAAGGATCCCCTCATCCGATCACCATCTATACTGACCACAAAAATCTCTCGTACCTTCAGTCTGCCCAGCGCCTTAATCCACGCCAGGCCAGGTGGTCATTGTTCTTTGCCCGATTCACCTTCCAAATCCATTTTCGTCCTGCTGATAAGAACATTAGGGCGGATGTCCTATCACGCTCCACCGATGCCTCCGAGGATGAGACCGTTCCTCAACACATCATTCCTCCTGAGTGTCTAATTTCAACTGCTCCTGCTTCACTGGTACCAGTTCCTCCAGGGAAAACATTTGTTCCTCCACAACTTCGCCTGCGGACTCTCAAATGGGGTCACTCCTCTCACCTGGCGGGTCATGCTGGAATTAAAAAGACGACTCAACTAATTGCCAGACACTATTGGTGGCCTTCCTTTGAGAAAGATGTAACGGAGTTCGTTCGGGCCTGTACTGTCTGCGCACGTGATAAAACTCCCCGCCAGAAGCCTGCAGGTCTTCTTCTCCCTCTGCCAGTGCCTGAACAGCCTTGATCCCACATAGCAATGGACTTCGTCACGGATCTTCCTGTATCCCATGGCAACACAGTCATATGGGTGGTTGTCGACAGGTTCTCTAAAATGGCACATTTTATCCCGCTTCCTGGTCTCCCTTCTGCGCCACAGCTGGCGAAGCAATTCTTTTTACACATTTTTCGTCTCCATGGTCTTCCTACACACATCGTCTCCGATAGAGGCGTTCAGTTTATGTCAAAGTTTTGGAGAGCTCTCTGCACCCAATTGAAGATCAAATTAAACTTCTCCTCTGCCTACCACCCTCAGTCCAATGGACAAGTGGAGAGGGTTAACCAGATCCTTGGTGACTACCTGCGACATTTCGTCTCCTCCCGTCAGGATGATTGGGTCGACTTGTTGCCCTGGGCCGAATTTTCTTACAACTTTAGAGACTCTGAGTCATCCACCAAATCTCCGTTTTTTGTGGTGTACGGCCGTCACCCGCTTCCCCCCCTCCCCATCCCCACTTCTTCTGGAGTTCCTGCTGTTGATGACTTGACCCTGGACTTCTCCTCCATCTGGAAAGAGACTCAAAAGTCGCTCACCCTGGCCTCTTCTCGCATGAAGAGACATGCAGATAGGAAAAGAAGAACTCCTCCTGTCTTTTCTCCTGGGGACAGAGTGTGGCTCTCTGCCAAATACATCCGGTTTCGGGTCCCCAGCTACAAACTGGGTCCACGTTATCTTGGGCCTTTTAAAATCAAAAGCCAAATTAATGCTGTCTCTTACAAACTCCATCTTCCTCCTTCACTCCATATTCACAACTCCTTTCATGTATCCCTCCTCAAACCCCTCATTCTTAACCGATTCTCCCCCAAGGTCATCGTTCCTGCTCCTGTCTCTGGGTCCTCTGACGTCTTCTTGGTGAAAGACATCCTCGCCTCCAAAGTTGTCAGAGGTAAAAAAAATTTTCTTGTTGACTGGGAGAATTGTGGTCCCGAAGAGAGGTCGTGGGAACCTGAGTCCAATATCCTCGACAAAGAGCTCATCCACAGGTTCCTGGGCTCCAAGAAGAGGGGGAGACCAAAGGGGGGGGTACTGTCATGCCGAGCGCTCCGGGTCCTGCAGCGTCCCCGGAGCACTCGAGGCATGCTGCGGGTAGCAGCGCTCCGGTCACCTTCCCCGACCGTGAGCACCGCTCCCCCGCACTCCTCACTCAGTTGGTCCGCGCGGCGGGACGTTCCCGCCCGCGGACTCCACTCACCTCCCGTTCGGTTTCCTCCCGGCGCGCGCGGCCCCGCTCTCTAGGGCACGCGCGCGCCGCTGGTCTGAAATTTAAAGGGCCAGTGCACCACTAATTGGTGCCTGGTCCAATCACTCCAAATGCTATAAAAAACCACTTCCCCTTCCTGTCCTTGCTGGATCTTGTTGCCTTTGGTACCTTGAGAAAGCTTTTGGTGTATCGTTCCCTGCCTGTGTATCTGACCTTCGGCTGTTGCCCCTGACTACGAACCTAGCCGCCTGCCTTGACCTTTTGCTCCGTCTGACCTTGCCTTTGCCTTGTCCTTCTGTACCGCGTCTGAATCAGCTGTCTTTGAGGTTGAGCCGTTACCGGTGGATACGACCTGGTTGCTACCGCCGCAGCAAGTCCATCCCGCCTTGCGGCGGGCTCTGGTGAAAACCGGTAGTAACTTAGAACCGGTCCCCTGGTACGGTCCACGCCAATCCCTCACTGACACAGAGGATCCACCTCCAGTGCCGTCACCTGCCGCCAGTCCGGACCCTGACATATATATATTTAAATGGAAATTTCATGTAAAAAATAGCAAACAGGCAGGATTTTGCAGAAGGCCCCTTTCACACAAAGGGTCCGATCAGGTCCACCTGTCAGTTTTTTTTAGATGGACTTGATCAGAAAATTCATTCACACCTATGGACCTATGGGTGTATATTGACTTGTCTCTGTTTGCACCCACCTACCTCCGCCCTACTGGTGTCTAGGCAGATGGGATTGGAGGGCAGTTGAGTGTATAAGGACAGCAGAGCCCATTTCCTCCCAGCTGCCCATAAAGCACAGCGTGCTCCGTCCATGTCCACTCTGCACAAACTGAGCGGACATGGATGGCTCATCCGCCCGCTCTGCTCTGATCAGCAGGGGATCTGTCCGAGGATCTCTATCATGAGCAGGGAGCATCAACATGCAAAATAAAAAGAGGACAAGAATATATTGATTTGAATAATATTATAAAATGTGCGAACATTCTGGGAGCTAGAAGAGGATATTACTCATGTATATGCATATGCATGTTTACGCACCTTTACGCAAGGTCTTGTGCGAAGTCATGCACAGTTTTTTTACTCATGATTTTTCTGTCAATAAAATCCTGAGTATAAACATCAGTAAAGTAGGATGTCCATGTGCAAGGGGTCTTATACAATTACCACCAGCCTGAACTGTTAACACAAGATTGGATGGATCAATGGATAAATGCTGTGTGGGTTAAATTTTGAAGATCTGCATGTAACAGTGGCAATCAAGACTAAGCATAACAGACATTTTTCAAATTATCAACATCCAGTTTTGGTGCTCTAATGCCCATTGTAACCTCGCTTTCCTGTTCTTAGCTGTTAGCAAACTGACTTATTCAAGAAGCAAACCTTTTAGTTCATAAAAAATGTCACTATTAGTTTCTTCCTAGCAGATACATTTCTTATCATTTTTTTTCTTTTTTTAATGTTGAATGTCCCAGTATAGCACTTTAATATTTACGAAAATAATATTTCAGAGACTTTATTCCTCTGAAATACTTATTTTTTATACGTTATCCTTCCCATTGTACCCAATTAATAGACATACGTATTGTTACATACGGCCCACACAGTTGCTAGTAGATACTAAAGATCCCTATTGAGAACTGATAAAACTCTGGTAAAATGTCTTCATTTTAAACAATTTAAAACAAATTATGTTTTTTAATAGAGAGTGAGTTTGAAAGCAGTAAGTGGTGAGTTGTTTCTTCACATGCAGCACATTAAAGTTGCTCCTAGACTTTAGAAGGCAGACAACCATGCAAACATAATCCTACTGCCCTAAGGGAAACTTCTTGTAAGCTCAGCTTAAAGGTGATGAAAGGAAGCTGCAAACTATTAGTAGGAATAGTAGGAGTGTGAGGCCTGTATGTGGCCTACTTCCACCGAATGACAGAGACCAGAAGGCTAGGGGGGCTGCTCACAGACATAAAATTGTTACCCAATGTGGTAAAAAATGTTTGGATAAGGTGACAATCATATCCCATGTATGGGAACACAACAATTCAAAATTAAAAACAAAAACTTTTAAGGGAATATTTATAAAGCAGGGAATCAATTGCTGTCATTTTAAAAGCATGCTCAGATCCACCTGCAGTGACTGCTTAGACTTAGAGGATTTCACATTTACTGCTTTATAAGAATACCGCTTATTCATAGATCATAGAATATGTGGAGGTAAAATACAAATACAATGTAATAAATCCATATGCCCCAATATTTATACATTTTTATTTGTAAATACACGAAATTTAGTTTTCTTTAAAATCTGAAGAAACAAAAAAGCATGCCCCTGTTGTAGTTCATCTACCTGAATTCTGAAATTTACTGACAAATAAGGGAGCAGAGTTGTAAAGGCTCAGTTTTCTTTCCTAAAATAATAAACATGGTATACTCACCTGCTCTGTGCAATGGTCTTGCAGAGAGTGGCCCTAAACATTCTCCTCTGGGGTCCCCTGCCAGCACCCTCTGCTCCTCCTCTTCTGCGTATGCTTCCATAGCAAGCACTTGCTATGAGGGCAGACATGCGCGCTCACTCCCGAACCAGGCTGTGTGTGTCTATATGACCCCACTACCTGCTCCATGCTCACAGGATTTGATTGATAGCAGCAGAAGCCAATCGGTCCTGCTACTGCCTCTGTGCTTGTGAGAAGAGGGAGAGCAGCAATGCTCTCAGGCACAGAGCTTGATCGAAAGTATTTAGGGGGCTGGGATGCTGATACTTAAAAAGGTTTACATTTAATAGAATGCATTAAGGTAAAAAAAAAAATGCCTTAGAACTTCTGCAGTTAAACTTGAGAAGTAGCCGCTGACCATTTTTTCTATTTGACCATACTGTATATATATATATAATGTATACATTATCTCACAAGTACACCTCTCACATTTTTGTAAATATTTTATTATATCTTTTTACGTGACAACACTGAGGAAATTACACTTTGCTACAATGTAAAGTAGTGAGTGTACAGCTTGTATAACGGTTTAAATTTGCTGTCCCCTCAAAATAACTCAACACACAGGCATTAACGTCTAAACTGCTGGCAACAAAAGTGAGTACACCCCTAAGTGAAAATCTCCAAATGAGTGTGTCGGCAGCACTCATGCATCCCCAGACCATGACACTCCCACCATCATGTTTGACTGTGGGTGAGACACACTTGTCTTTGTACTTCTCACCTGGTTGCCATCACACACGCTTGACACCATCCGAACCTAACAAGTTTATCTTGGTCTCATCAGACCACAGGACATGGTTCCAGTAATCCATGTTCTTAGTCTGCTTGTCTTCAGCAAACTGCAGGCTTTCTTGTGCATCATCTTTAGAAAAGGACTCTTTCTGGGATGACAGTCATGCAGACCAATTTGATGCAGTGTGCAGTGTATGGTCTGGCCCCCCACCCCTTCAACCTCTGCAGCAATACTGGCAACACTCATACATCTATTTCCTAAAGACAACCTCTGGATATGACGCTGAGCATGTGCACTCAACTTTTTTGTTGGACCATGGCGAGGCCTGTTCTGAGTGGAACATGTCCTGTTAATCCACTGTATGGTCTTGGCCACCGTGATGCAGCTCAGTTTCAGGGTCTTGGCAATCTTATAGCCTAAGCCATCTTTATGTAGAGCAACAATTCTTTTTTCAGATCATCAGAGAGTTTTATACCATGAGGTGCCATGTTGAACTTCCAGTGACCAGTATGAGAGAGTAAGAGCGATAACACCAAATTTAACACACCTGCTCCCCATTCACACCTGAGACCTTGTAACACTAATGAGTCACATGACACTGGGGAGGAAAATGGCTAATTGTGCCCAATTTGGACATTTTCACTTAGGGGTGTACTCACTTTTGTTGCCAGCGGTTTAGACAATAATGGTTGTGTTGAGTTATTTTGAGGGAACAGCAAATTTACACTGTTAGACCCGGTCCACACTAGCGCGACTTGTCAGGCAACTTGTCAGCCTGACAAGTCGCGCTCCCTCGCAGTCCATTGACTTGTGTCGCTCCGACTTAGAAAAAGGGTCCTGTACTACTTTGGGGCATCCTCGGAGCGACTTGCATAGACTTCCATTATGTGAAGTCCATGCAAGTCGCTCCGAAGTCGTGGTGCATGGGAATGCACAAGTCGTCCCCGAAGTAGTACAGAGTCGTGTCGCCCCAGTGTGAACTTATACAAGCTGTACACTCGCTAGTTTACATTGTAGCAAAGTGTCATTTCTTCAGTGTTGTCACAATAAAAGATATAATAAAATATTTACAAAAATGTGAGGGGTGTACTCACTTTTGTGAGATACGATAGATAGATAGATAGATAGATAGATAGATAGATAGATAGATAGATAGATAGATAGATAGATAGATAGATAGATAGATAGATAGATAGATAGATAGATAGATAGATAGATAGATAGATAGATAGATAGATAGATAGATAGATAGATAGATAGATAGATAGATAGATAGATAGATATCCACATTGAAGATAAACTGTAAGCCAAGGTGTGAGTGACCTTAAGTCTGACCTCAAGTTTACTAGAATCATATGTGAACCTGACAAATGTGAGCTTCCCAATGGGATTCTATTTACATACCAGAGCTTTGGTTGGGATACAGGATGGGACACTGACCAACTAACCTTTTAACCTACAAGTTCCTCTGGCTCTTGTTTGGATTGACACTCTAAATTGTTTAGTCAGGCTACACACTTGCCTTATAGTTGCTTCTCCTAGCATTCCCTGTAGGGCATGGTCACAGAGATCCCCCTCTTGTAGTTTAGCACGGTTACACTTTGTGGTTTTTGCAGAGAGCAACTCCCTGGGGATAGGCTAGAAAACCCTTTGAAGTCCTTTGTGGAAGTCTCCTAATCTACAGGGAGGGATTAATGCTCTGCCAGGAGCACATGACACTTTTGTAATTAATGAGAATCATAAAATTCTCTTTTTCTATTAGATACCCATTAATAAACCTGCTCTGGTTGTCATTTCAGACAAAACCATGCATATCCTTTTATATTCATACATGAAAGGGGATCTCTATCTAACATCCTCACTGGCCTAATTGCGTTTGCATTTAGCAGTGATGTTAAAACCTTCTTTAGTCCCAAATTCTTGATCTTTCTCAGAAGTGAATAAGCTAATTAAGCAGTGGGTAAGCAAATCATATTAACCTTTCACTTTCCCAAAAATCTTAAATGAATGTTTAGTAGCGCACTAAAAGAGATACATGAAAATAAAAAGGAAATATTAACCTCTTTTCTCCTACCAATAAGGTGTACTACAGCAAGGAAACAAATAAAGTTAATGGAATCCCTGTAAGCCCTGGTTCACACCAGTGGGATTTGTCATGCAATTTGAAAGTCCACAAACGCATGACAAGTTGCACCCCATTGCCATAGACTCAAGTTGCAGCGACTTTTAAAAAGGTTCCTGCATTACTTTTTTACAATTTTATTGCGACTTGCATTGACTTCTGTTAAATGAAATCACAAGCTGCAATGAAATCAGTGGTCCAAATCGCACTGATCGCAGATGTAGCAAGATTTCAAAACCACACTTGTATGAACCAGGGCTAAAAGTAAATTATAGTATAACCTCCGCAAATTCACATTTATTGCAATATTTACTTAAACAATTTTTTTTCTTGTTACTTTTATATTTTTACTTGCTTGTTGTTTTGTCCTTTGATTTATACTTTTTTAGGGGGAATACATTATACAGATTTGTATATACTTACTGCAATTAATATTATTATTACTGGTATTATTATATGTGTTAAAAAAAGAAACTACAGTAGTGCAGCACTATATAATAAAAAAATAAGTTTCATGAAGAGTCCACATCCAAAAAGAAAGTCCCAGTAGATTTCAAAAACCTGAGTACAGCTCAGAATGTGCAGAGGCCACCACCAACACCCAATCACACAGCCTCTTGCCATTTGCTTCTGACCCTCATTACAAAGGTCTAGAAATGCAGTAATCAGCAATCCAGTGGGCCCTTAAAATGGCAGCAACTTCCTTTCCAGCTCCATCAAACGATCTCCTCCAGGACTTAAATGTCTCACGAGAAAACAAAAAGAACATTCCACATAGAGTAGGGATCTCAAAACGATTTAATATAAAAATTGAACAATAGCACCCACATGGTAGCAGCAAATATTTAGCATGTCTTAGGTAAAAAAAGATCAGTGTTACAAACCACTAAGATGGCAGTCACGTCCCAGCATGTAATAGTGTTGTGCACCTCCAACTCCTCCCTACGCCTTTCGTCATCAAATTACGTCGTCAGGGTTGTGGTCTAACAGACACCTCAGCCATATATATATTTATGCGGGACAACTAAGTAGGGCAGGGATTATTAGTTGCGTTCCACCGACCGGAATTTGGGATACAACCCCATAACAATGAAGCATCCTTTTGTATTACACATGCGCTCCACCTACTGACGGGCAGAAGTAAACTCGGAAAACGAAGGACTGGTCAAAATGCAAGACCATATATTATATGGTTACTTAAAGTACACATATATCAAAACACTTTTATTAAAATTTGTCACTAGTGGACAATATCTGAGTTGACAATGGCAATATCTAGTAAAAAAACGTTATCTTAGTTAAAACGACCATACCGGGCCATGGCACCATTTCGCTGCCTTTAAGATTAATACATCATTAAAATATCCCACACTAATAAAATTCATATGTATCAAAATGAAGCCACCCATATTTTGAAAGAAAGAAATTGTGCTGGGGGGCTCTATCACATTAGGCGCTACCTGTAATCTCAAGGGGTCACTCCTCTGTAAACAACTGGGGGGTCTCAGGTAGGAGAGGACCTAAAACTCTATCACTACTTAATACATCCCAGTGTTTCTGCAATATCTTTTTAACTGAATAATGCTGGGAGGAGTATGTGGTAAAAAAAGCATATTTAAAGGAATCATTGGAATTAGCATCCCTAGGTGCCGGTAAATCATCCATATTCCTCTGGTATGTATGGATAAGTGCTCAATCCTACTCAACTGGATCATACCCCTTTTCTACGAACTTAAAACTAATGGAAAATGCTTTGCGCAAAAAATCCTCACGATTGGTATAATTCCTCCTCAGCCCCAGGAATTGACTGATAGGAATGTATTTCAACCAAGCAGAATAGTGACAACTCTTGGTATTGATAAATCCATTCCTATCAGTTTCCTTAAAGTAGGTAGATGTAACAATGGCACCCTCCACTACCTTAATCCATAGGTCCAGAAAATGAATATCAGTCCCACTGGACTCATGCCGGAGGAAGATACCCCTATCGTTCCTATTCAGCATAGTTATAAAATAATTTAGAGAACTGTGATCGCCATCCCATAGGAGGAGAATGTCATCAATGTACCTTTTCCAGAGAGCTAGCTCTGGTCTCGGTCTCTCATAGATGACATCCTCCTCCCACATAGCCATAAAGAGATTGGCCATACTGGGCACAAACTTGGTGCCCATGGCCACACCTCTATTCTGTAAGTAATAGGAACCCCCAAACCAAAAATAATTGTGACCCATTGCAAAATCCAAAAGCGACAAAATAAAGCTTCTCTGGATATCCAACAGGTCATCTGATCCCAGAAAATGTTCAACGGCCTCCCTGCCATGCTGGTGGGTTATAATCGTATACAGAGGCGAAACCTCAGCCGTGGCAATTAAATAACTATCCTTCCACTCAACAGATTTTAGAACATTAATGACCTGTGTAGTCCCTTAAAAACTATGGAGTTTTAGCCACTAATGGCTGCAAAAATAATCAATATATTTACCCACCCTGGAAGTAACCAAATCAATACCACTAATGATCAGACTTCCAGGGGAGTGCAACGGATCTTTATGTATCTTTAGAAGGTAGAAAATTGTGTTAGACCACACCCCTGATGACGTCATTCGATGACAAAACGCATAGGGAGGAGCTGTAGACATATGGGCTATTACATGCTGGGATGTGGCGGCAATCTTGTTGGTTTCAAATGCTGATCGCTTTTTACCGAAGACATGCAAGATATTTGCTGCTATCATATGAATGTTATTCTTCAATTTTTATATTCAATTGGTTTGAGACCCCTACACTATGCATTTCTATACCTTTGTAATGAGGGTCAGAAGCGGATGGTAAGAGGCTGTGTGATTTTGGTGTTGGTGGTGGCCCTATGCACATTCATTCAGCTGCACTCAGATTTGTAAGATCTACTGGAACTTTCTTTTTGGAAGTGGACTCTTTATAAAACGTATTTTTTAATTATTTAGCGCTGCACTATTTTCTTTCATTTGTAGTTATATTGTCCTTTTCGGAATATCGTGTCAGCAGCTTCTTTAATATACTGAGTATCATGCATATCTACCAAGTGCAGCAGATACATACTTATTATATTAAAAAAGAAACTATATAAAAGCTCCTTTTAGATACCTAAATCTGTGGTCACATTTTCTGAATGAATGCAAAGCATTTTCTGATTGGACAAGGTGGAGAGGTGTAAATTCACTTTGCATTCATTCAGTAAATGCATACTAGGCGGCTGACCTCCTGTGTTCACAATGCATCAGGCTGGTCGTTCAGCAAGGGACCCAGAAGCAAGTGGAAATAACTGGAGTAGCCGTGTCTACTTCAGTGATTTCCAGCTTCCACGGAAATCGGCTAGGTATGTCATATGAATAGTTACGCTGGTGACTTTATGGAAATTTGAGAATAAAATTTATCACCAGCAGTTTTTATTCTTGATTTCTTGGCCTGCTCCAAATATAGAAACTGCTATAAATAAAAATAGAAACCCTATATGCTTCACGATATAATGTTTTTTTATTTGCTTAGGCATTGCTTACTGCTTACCACATTTATCTGATCTTTCAAATTAAGTTGTTACTCTATTTTGTTTAAAAAAAAATATTTCAACTTAAACAGAATCCACATAACTAATACAGTTATTTCCTCTCCACTTATGTTATGCCATGTGCTCCCTGTTATGAAGACTTCTGAGAACGAATGTACTGGAGGATTCCCACCAATAAAACAACATGATATAACTTTCAGCCCATGGAAAATTTCATAAACATTAAACTGTATAATTTTTGAAAGAACACAAGCATATACAGTATATAAAAAGTTAATATATGCATGAATTATGCAATTTTTTTCCCAAAGTCTGCCATTCTGCACTAGGGTTATTGCCTAGAATCCACATCAGTACTAATAGACGTAATTTATTGGTTGATTCTAGGGATGAGCTTCGAGTTCTTCGGTCATTCGATTGTTCATTGAATGATGAACAAACGTGCTTCTTCGTGGGAAATTTGAGATTCCCATAATGCACTGCACGCCTTGACCTCATGCTTTGGCCAATCAAATGATCTCTGCCATGATTGGATCAAAGGCAGGCTGCCTTTAGCCAATCATGGCTAAGAGGCCAAGTACACGCCCCACACTACATAAAGGCTGCACGCGCAGCCGCAGCATGTAGTGTGATTGTGCTGGCGAGGAGACAGTGAGAGGGGACGCGTGTGAGGCAGGGTGAGAGTGGAGTTTGTCAGACAGTGCAGAGAGACATTCCTAGCAGTGTAGGGAGGGCCAGGAACGTGTTTCAGGCAGAGAGAGATTTGTTTCTTTGCAGTTTCTCAGACAGTGCAGCACCGGTGAGTGAGTCATTCCTAGCAGTGTACGGAGGGCCAGGAACGTGTTTCAGGCACAGAGAGATTTGTTTCTTTGCAGTTTGTCAGACAGTGCAGTGCCAGTGAGTGATTCATTCCTAGCAGTGTAAGGAGGGCCAGGAATGTGTTTCAGGCAGGGAGAGATTTGTTTCTTTGCAGTTTGTCAGACAGTGCAGTGCCAGTCATTCATTCCTAGCAGGGAGGGAGAGAGATTTCTCATCTATAGGGCTATATATTACATCATAGAAGATGTCACGTGACCCGCGGCCGCCTCTCACTCTTCCGGGTTGGTGGACCTGATGCACGCCTGCTTGCAAACTCTGCAGATATGCGCTGTTATTTTCTTCAAAAATGTGAGTTGTTTACTTATATGGATTAAAGAGTGCTTGATTGCATACAGAGAGCATTAGATCGTTCTTTCTTTTCTCCTACACATATTGGTAACATTGTTTGAGGAGCTGACAGTACATCGGAGGTGTAATCATTTACTACGCTTAAGGAAGAAAGTGTAAGGATGCTTTGATTCTGAGATGACATGCTGGTTGACCCTGTAGGGTCTCTTTGTTAAGGTGAGCGGCAGTGTGAACAGGTGGTGGGATTGCATGAGCACTCGTGGAGACAAGCACCTTATGGAATTGCCCTAGGACCACTTTACACTGGAGACTTTTATCTGTTTATATGGACACCTATTAACACTGGGACTCTGCATGATTATATGATTTATTAATTTTACCACTAGGATTGCGCTACACTATTTTTCTATTATGCATTCATAAGGTGTTTTGGAGATATTGCCCTTGAGTGCTTAGCTGCTGGTCCATTTATTAGTGGTGTGTACAAGAGTCCAGCGCTGAATATTTTTCTTTATTTGTTTCTATATATTACATCACATCAGTGAGAATATTGTTAATCGGTCACTTGGGTACATCCTATAGGCAGCACAGATCATCTATAAATTACATCATATCAGTGAGAGTATTGTTAATCAGTCACTTGGGTACATCCTATAAGCAGCACAAATCATCTATAGGGCTATAGATTACATCATATCAGTGAGAGTATTGTTAATTGGTCATTTAGGTACATCCTATAAGCAACACAGATCATCTATAGGGCTATAGATTACATCATATCAGTGAGAGTATTGTTAATGCGTACATATCAGGTCATTGAGTATCTATTGGTCAGTTGCGTATACCCTATATTGATCTGTATCAACATCATGTCCGAAAGGCCGACAAGGAGAGGCTGACGCTCACAGGCCATGAAAAGAGAGCAAGCAGCCTTTGTGTCCATTGTGAAACGTGGTGGTCACAATCGACATAGTGCATCCTCTGCAGGGGGGGAAACGCCCGTCCTTTATTTCCGGTGCTGCCCGTGCTATTCAGCCACAACATGTGGAAGAGTTGGTGGAGTGGATCAATAAGTCGTCCTCATTGTCCTCGTCCTCTGACACCCATGCTCACAGTAGTTTGCCTTCCCCTGCAGCTGCCAAAGCGGCCCATTCCACAGGCTCCTTCTCCACAGCTACACCTTCTGTCGCCCCACTATTATGCACGGAGGAGTCACCTGAACTATTTGATCATAGTGTCAGTGACATGCTGCTGGAGGATGCGCAGCAATTTGAAAGCTGTGATGTTGGTTCCCAGGTTGATGAAGGGAATAATGTGAGCCTAGAGAGAGGGGGTGACAATGACGGACAAGAAACCAGCAGTCATGTTGCCACAGCAGAAGCATATTGCCAAGTTGGAGGGAGGGGATGATGAGCTCACTGACTGTACTTGGGTGCCTGACAGGATAGAGGAGGAAGAGGAGGAGGGGGAGGATGAGGAGGATGCACAACTTCAACGAGGCAGGATGTACTCCAGGGGCCACCATAGGAGTAGCCAATCTATTGCGTCACAGCACAGAGCTCCACAGGTGCAGGGTGCTGCAAACTCCCCACGGACTCACAAAAGTTCATTAGTGTGGGCTTTTTTCAGCACCTGTGCAGTAGACCGCAGTGTTGCTGTTTGCAACATCTGTCTAAAGCGGATCAAGTGTGTCCAGAACACCAGCTGCTTGGGCACCACATGCTTGACAAGGCATATGAAGACCTGCCATGCAGTCTGTTGGCAACAGCACCTGAAAGAGGGTCCAGATCAAAACAAGCATAAATTACCTTGCTCCTCATGTCTTCTCAAATACCAGCATTAAGAGGGATGATGGTATACAAATGAGGGGCACAGAGACTTGAACCCAATCTGCTAGCAGTACACCACTGCTTGATTTGAGCAGCAGGCAAATTTCACTACCCCAGTTTTTGAACCGCAGAAAGAAATACTGTCCCAGCCATCCACATGCTCAGTGTCTTAATGCTAGCTTGGCCAAATTGCTAGCATTACACTTGCTGCCTTTTCATCTGGTAGACTCGGCTCCCTTTTGCGAATTTGTGGAATGTGCTGCACCACAATGGCAGGTCCCAAAAAGGCATTTCTTTTCGCGTAAAGCCATTACAGCTATCTACCGTCATGTGGAAGGTAGTGTTTTGGCCTCATTGGACAAAGCTGTCAGCAGGAAGGTGCACATTACTGCTGACTCTTGGTTCAGCAGGCATGGACAGGGACGTTACATTTCTTTCACGGCACACTGGGTAACTCTGCTGGCAGCTGGGAAGGATGCAGGACAGGGTTCAGTGTTGCAGCTTGTTTTGCCACCACGCCTCCAAAAAGTTGGTGCTGGTTCTGCCACATCTGACTACTCCTCCACCTTCTCCTCCTCCACCTCCTCCTCCTCCATGACTGCTTGCATAGCCCCTTGTAAGCGTTCAAGGGGCTATGCAAGCAGTCAGGCTAAAAGATGCCATGCTGTGCTTTAGTTGGTCTGTCCAGGGGATAGGAGTCACACCGGTGCAGAGATTCTGTCAGCTCGGCAGGGGAAAGGCTCAGAGATGGTTGGCGCCACGACAGCTTAAGCCAGGAATGGTTGTACGCGACAATGGCACCAACCTTCTCTCCGCCCTCAAACAGGGACACTTGACACATGTTCCATGCTTGGCACATGTTCTGAATCTGGTGGTGCAATGTTTCTTGAGCAGATACCCAGGTTTTTTGGGAAGTCCTCTATCTTTTTAAATAGTAAACAAAAAAAAGTGCTGTGTAAAATAGGCCCTTACCCCTGTTAAGGATTAATGAAAAACATAGGGATAGAAAAAGGCGGGGCTTTGCGGGCCAGTGGGAGTAGAAGGATCAGAACCAAAACCAATTGTAAAATCAAAAAAACATTTTATTGTAGCAAGTAAAAAGCAAGCATGGGTAACCATGCATGTATGATAGCAACAAGATAACATGCAAAAATGGTTAAAATCAATTCTAACATCACTGTTTATATAGAAACATATCCCAAAAGGGATTAGAGCGAACAACAAAGCCTGTGTAGGTGGATGATGGGTCTCAAGCTGAATTCGGTCACGGTAGGTCCCCAGCAAGCCGACGCGTTTCGCTTAAGGCTTCCTCAGGGCCTGAGAGACCATAACAGACCGATGTTTCCTTTTTGAACAGTGACTTGTGTTAGGCGGCAGGGCTATAGCGATGCATAGGCAGTTCGGAAGATAATACCTCCGTGTTCACCACATATACTCTATATAGGTATCAGAAAGAAATTCCTTGCATAAAATCCGATATATTAGGTCCCAGCTGTGTCATCAAGGTCAAAGCTGCTAGATATGGCTCCACTTAAGCATCTTGGGGTATAATCGCCCCTCAGCAAATGGGTATCCTCTTCCTGGTTTGTTCATTCATATGTGCGTTCACCCCCAGATCCAATCAATCTAGTGTTTATATTGCCACAAATTAAACCAGGCTCAAGGGGCTCTTTTTTCTGTGCAGTTTGTAGGAGGGATATCCCCAAACTTGTCCTACAAGATAGCAAAATTGACCTCTCCTCAGACCAAGAAATACTTCAGGCAGGTAAATAGGGCCTATATGCACGGCTATCCAATTATATGGACCCGCAGTCCTGGGCTATCCAAGCCCTCTGTGTGGTCATATGCTCGCCCACTGGCCCGCAAAGCCCCGCCTTTTTCTATCCCTATGTTTTTCTTTTTAAATAGTGTACTCTCTATAGCCTCCGGGGAGCCACAACATCTATATCTGTATCACAACATCTGTACCATGCCCGCAGCACTGCTTCTTCTGTAGTATGCCTGCAGCCCCGCATAATGGCAGGTAGTGTGGCTGTGGAGCAGTCTCACTTACCTGTTCCTAAAGGCGCCTTAGGATTTAAAAATGGCACTGCCCGGCGCCAACATGTCACCGCGCATGCGCCGCTCGGGAAAGGCCGTACATGTTCGGCTATTCCCGTAAATAGCCGAACGTTTACGGGCTTTCCCGAGCGGCGGCGCATGCGCAGCGTGCATGTCAGGCCGGCCGCTGACGACCTTTTTTTTTTTTTTTTTAGCAATAGCCGAAGAAAAGAAGAGTCGGCCGGGGGCCGCCCCTCTCCAAGTGCCGCCTGGGTCCCATGGTCCCACCGGGACCCATGGTAGGGCCGGCCCTGAGCCTGGCTGCTTTCTTCACCTGCTGAAGGCCTGTTTCATCTAAGGTTTCTGACTGTATCAATACTGCATAGCCCCGGGCTGTACAGTCTTCCGATGTCAGCTTATCTTCACCCCAGAGGTCAGCAAAAGTTTCACTGTTCTGTCTCTAGGACATAGAGCTAAGCCTTCCTGCTCCATAAACTTTAGATACCATATTTCTTTGATCTCAAATTTATTAGAACAAGTCAGGTGAAACTAAAAATTGATAAAAATAAACATCGATCAGTACAATATTACATACAACAAAGAAACAATGGTTTATAATACAAGATGGGATAACAAGAACTCACTTTTTAAGCTCTCTCAGGGGTGATGGCGAGAGATTGAGAAAACATGTCTTGCTGCCCTACTGTATCTTCTCAAAGGTTGGCTGATTCATTTCCTGTAGAAATTCTACCCAGAATACCCTTGGATCCTAACAACTATTACACACATTCTTAGTTTACAATTATTGCAGAACAGCTGAAGCTATACCAGAAAGGAACAGTAGATGGCGCCTGCACTCTGCACATAACTAACTTGTGTGAATCAAGAAAACCCAAATTGTTATTTTAAGCAATATAAACACAAATAATCAGAATAGAAGTCTGGTGGACAGAACAACCTGAGAAAGGGCACGGACACCCCAAATCATTTTTCTGATGCAGTGGTCCCAAAACTGTGGCCCAAGGGCCAGAAGTGGTCCTTTACTTGCCTTTATCTGGCCCTTGGGGTGCTGTTCCTTCCATTGATACAAGGCACTATTCCTCCCACTGACACCAAGGATGATGCACTATTTTTTCCACTGACACCAACAGTGGGGCAAAAATCCTTCCACTGCAGATTACAGAAGTGCAGTTTGTTCTACATTGCTGTGACCCATTTTCAGGTGACAGCGGGCCAAAGTCCACTGTCAGCTGATGTCACAAATCCGGTCCAAGCTCTGAAAAGATCCCAACCATATGATCAGGATCCACCCAGCTATCGGACTGGCAGCTGGTTCAGCTTCTCAGCAAGCCAGCCACTCCTGTCCTCTCCACACCCCAGCGCTCCAGTGAGTGCTGGAGGGGCAGAGCACAGAGCCGCTGAGTGGCAATCACCAGCTCTCTGCTCATGGAACACTGACCGCTGATCGCTCAGTTCTCAGTCTTAGAGTCAGCAGGGGACAGATGCAACATCACACCAATGCTTCATCTACCTAAGTGAGTATATATTATATATATCTTTTTTTTTTTTTTGTAAATCCATAATCCTCTTTTAAGTTCCTTGAGCAATATTTGCCTCTCAAATAAGTAACTACTGCCACCAATGTTTTTTGTTCTATGCTTACTTTTCAGAGTAGATTGAAACGCTAAGCTGCATACATTCCAAGAAAAACTGGAAAACTGAGGCCGCTTTATTAGTACTAAAAATGTGCAAAGGTAATATGGAATATATAGAAACAATGATGATCTATTTTAAAATACAGTCTCGATAAGTGTCATGGTGTAGTGACAGTGTATTTACTTCCAGAAATGCAGAATAGGAACACTAAAATACAATGCAACATGATACATTTTCTTTGGGTTTATAAAATTGAATATAATCCACATGTGCCATTTTTCTTCCTAACTAACTTTGTAACACACTCATAGCCGTAACAGTCATTCAATCTATTACCAAGCAGCCAAACCAAATGATAATCTTATTTTACTGCGTCTGACATCTCAGGAAAAAAAGTTATCCATTCTAAAACTTGTTGCAGTCACTATTTATCCCTCTGCATACAGTCAGGTCCATAAATATTGTGACATTGACACAATTCTAATCTATTTGGCTCTATACACCACCACAATGGTTTTGAAATAAAACAAACAAGATGTGCTTTAACCACTTAAGCCCCGGAAGATTTTACCCCCATTCCGACCAGGGGGTATTTTGCGATTCGGCACTGCGTGACTTTAACAGACAATTGCGCGGTCGTGCGACGCTGTACCTAAACGAATTTGGCGTCCTTTTTTTCCCCACAAACAGAGCTTTCTTTTGGTGGTATTTGATCACCTGTGCGATTTTTTGATCACGCGCTATAAACAAAAAAAGAGCGTAAATTTTGCAAAAATAGCAATATTTTTCACATTTTTTTATATGAAATTCCCCCCAAAAAAAATGTAAAAATCTAAATTTTTTAACATTTTCGGCCAATTTGTTTTATGCTACCTATGTTTGGTAAAAAAAATCGCAAAAAGCGTATTTTGATTGGTTTGCGCAAAAGTTATCGCGTTTACTAACAAAGGGAAAGATTTTTGTCATTTTTGTTGTTTTTTTTTTAACGCGTAATGGCGGCGATCTGCGATTTTTTTTGCGGTACTGCGACATTGCGGCGGACAGATCGGACCCTTGACTGACATTTTTGACACTTTTGGGGTTACCAGTGACATTTCTACAGTAATCAGTGCTATATATATGCACTGTTACTGTAAAAATACACTGGTAGTGAAGGGGTTAACTTTATTTGGGAGGGAGGGGCTGTGTGTGTCCCTAGGGGGCGTGCTTTCTACTGTGATTGGCTGTGGCTTGAGCTGTAAGGACACTGATCAACGGATCTACATAGTAGATCCATGTGATCAGTGTCTTTACAGCGAGGAGAATGACAGGTGGCTTGTTTACACAAGCTGCCTGACATTCTCCCTCTCCCCCGCCGATCGACGAGTGGCCGGCGGACATCGGGTCCGCTGGTCACACGCGCGGGGGGGGTCCGTGACCACGCGGGAGCGGGAGCGCGCCTCCGGGGGCGCGCGCTCGCTCCCTAGACCCTCACAAGCAAGCGACGTAGCCCTACGTTATTTTGCCTGTGAGGGGCTGACCGCCGACGTAGATAGTCACGCGGCGGTCGGCAAGTGGTTAACTGCAGACTTTCAGCTTTAATTTGAGGGTATTTACATCCAAATCAGGTGAACGGTGTAGGAATTACAACAGTTTGTATATGTGCCTCCCACTTTTTAAGGGACCAAATGTAATGGGACAGATTAACAATCATAAATCAAACTTTCACTTTTTAATACTTGGTTGCAAATCCTTTGCAGTCAATTACAGCCTGAAGTCTGGAACGCATAGACATCACCAGACGCTGGGTTTCATCCCTAGTGATGCTCTGCTATGCCTCTACTGCAACTGTCTTCAGTTCCTACTGGTTCTTGGGGCGTTTTCCCTTCAGTTTTGTCTTCAGCAAGTGAAATGCATGCTCAATCGGATTCAGGTCACGTAATTGACTTGGCCATTGCATAATATTCCACTTCTTTCCCTTAAAAAACTCTTTGGTTGCTTTCGCAGTATGCTTCGGTCATTGTCCATCTGCACTGTGAAGCACCGTCCAATGAGTTCTGAAGCATTTGACTGAATATGAGCAGATAATATTGCCCAAAACACTTCAGAATTTATCCTGCTGCTTTTGTCAGCAGTCACATCATCTAAAAATACAAGCGAACCTGTTCCACTGGCAGCTATACATGCCCATGCCATGACACTATCACCACCATGCTTTCTGATGAGGTGGTATGCTTTGGATCATGAGCAGTTCCTTTCCTTCTCCATACTCTTCTCTTCCCATCACTCTGGTACAAGTTGATCTTGGTCTCATCTGTCCATAGGATGTTGTTCCAGAACTGTGAAGGCTTTTTTAGATGTTGTTTGGCAAACTCTAATCTGGCCTTCATGTTTTTGAGGCTCACCAATGGTTTACATCTTGTGGTGAACCCTCTGTATTCACTCTGGTGAAGTCTTCTCTTGATTGTTGACTTTGACACACATACACCTACCTCCTGGAGAGTGTTCTTCATCTGGCCAATTGTTGTGAAGGGTGTTTTCTTCACCAGGGAAAGAATTCTTCGGTCATCCACCACAGTTGTTTTCCGTGTTCTTCCAGGTCTTTTGGCGTTGCTGAGCTCACCAGTGCGTTCTTTCTTTTTAAGGATGTTCCAAACAGTTGATTTGGCCACACCTAATGTTTTTGCTATCTCTCTAATGGGTTTGTTTTGTTTTTTTTAGCCTAATGATGGCTTGCTTCACAACAGCTATTTGGATCTCATATTGAGAGTTGACAGCAACAGATTCCAAATGCAAATAGCACAATTGAAATTAACCCTGGACCTTTGATCTGCTTCTTGTAAATGGGATAAAGAGGGAATAACACACACCTGGCAAAGGAACAGCTGAGCAGCCAATTGTCCTATTACTTTTGGTCCCTTAAAAAGTGGGAGGCACATATGCAAACTGTTGTAATTCCTACACCTTTCACCTGATTTGGATGTAAATACCCTCAAATTAAAGCTGAAAGTCTGCAGTTAAAGCACATCTTGTTTGTTTTATTTCAAATCCATTGTGGTGGTGTATAGAGCTAAAAAGATTAGAATTGGGTCGATGTCCCAATATTTATGGACCTGACTGTATGCATAAAGATAAATGCCATGGAGGCTTTTGTATCCAAAGCCAATAAGAGAAATGTATTTAAAGAGAAAGTAAAGTGCTGCTATTTCTCTTTTTCTGACCTGCAAAAGTAAAGGCATAATGTACTAGTATGCATCATATACTAGCACATTATGTGAAACATGCCTGCAAACGAAGCCCTGGTTGTCACCACTAGAGGCCGCATTCATCTTCACCTGTCTTCCTTCTGTGTCTGCGCGCTCTGGCTGTGTGACTGGCTAGAGCCATGTGACATCACTCCCATGCATGCGTTCAGGAGTGACGGCCACTCGCGATCTTCCGCATAAGAGGGAGAAAGACAGACGGCTGTTGTAAACACAGCTGTCTGTCATTCTCACTGAAGTAGGCACAGAGGCTATGCGATCCTGCTGTATAGGATCGCATGTCTCTGTGGTTACTTCACTAGCCACACCCCCTAACAGTTAGAATCACCCTAGGGACACACTTAACCCCTTGATCACCAATAAAGTTAACCCCTTCAATGCCAGTGTCCTTTTTACAGCAACAGTGCATATTTATAGCACTGATTACTGTAGTAATGTCACTGGAACCCCCAAAAGTGTCAAAAATGTCAGTCAGGGGTCCGATCTGTCCGCCACAATGTCGCATTCTTGCTAAAAAAAAATCGCAGATCGCCGCCATTACTAGTTAAAAAAAGAAAAAAACAACATAAATCTTTCCCATAGTTAGTTAATGCAATAACTTTTGCGCAAACCAATCAAAATACGCTTATTGCGATTTTTTTTTACCAAAAATATGTAGCAGAAAACAAATTGGCCTAAAATGGTAAAAAAAATAGATTTTTACATGTTTTTGTTTGAGAATTTCATATAAAAAAATGTGAAAAATATTGTTATTTTTTTCAAAATTGTCGCTATTTTTTTGTTTATAGCACAAAAAATAAAAATTGCACAGGTGATCAAATACCACCAAAAGAAAGCTCTGTTTGTGGGAAAAAAAGGACATCAATTTTATTTGGGTATAGTGTCGCATGACCTCGCAATTGTCAGTTTAATTCACGCAGTGCCAAATCGCAAAATAGGGCCTGGTCTTTGAGCAGCCAAATCCTCCGGGGCTAAAGTGGTTAAGGAGAGGTGGGATTCTTCCAGACTCACCTGCCCTCTGCCTATCCTTTATAATGCATGTGCTTCTACTACGGAGGCTCTCAAAAATGTATAGAGTTAGGGCTGCGGATAATAATGGGGTGCCTTGTCACTGCCTCCGCAGCTTATGCATGTATTTGCAAATGTGTGCTAACAAACCTGTTTTTAACGCAAACTGTTGGACAGGTTAATTCACTTGGTAGCAGACTGGCTGGCGAGTTAAGCTGGGAATTTTCTCTGGCTTTGTTTTACCAGTGTGATTAACCCGAAATAGACAAAAGCAAAATGCAGCAGATTTTTACAGATTCCCACCTGAACCACAGGTTAATGTTCTAATTGCAAAATAACTATACAGAAAAGCAAGGTCCCATTTAGTAGAAGGATAAAGCAGAGTTTCCTAATCAGGTCAACACAGTGAGGTTAAAGGCAGGTAATATACAGTAAGTTCAGTATCAGGTAAGTAGGCCAAGGTCAAGGTGAGTTGTACAGGGTCACTACGAGAAAACAGGTCAAGGTCAGTTACTGCAAGTCTGGTAATCAATCAGAATCAGCAGCTGAGAATTAAAAAAAAATTGCCAGTACTAATGAGGCACTAACAAATTGTGTTCATATTAAATACTATAATGATTTTCTAAGTTGCAAAAGAACAGCACACCAGGAACACATGGAATTACAGCTGGACAAGGATTGCATATCCCATCTCCCAATGCAGTTTAGAAGCTTTAGTATTTGAAAACATGGCTCCATTAATAAATTAAATGTAGGATTGGTTGGCAACTATTTAAAGACCTATGTCACTAAGCAAACACAATTCACTTTTAGGAGCATTATTATCAGTTTAAAACTTTTAAAAGATCATTCAGAATCTATTCACAAGTGCATTTGACCTGCAGCTAACTTCCTTCTGACCTGCGTTTGACATTCTTATATTCTGCCTCAATATGCTTCAAGCTGTTTTTGCATTCACATTGACTTGAGTAAAGCTGGGTGCACACTGTACAATTTTCTTTAGATTTTTTCCTTTAGATTTACCAAAACCATATAATATGAGGTCACACCTAAACACTTTCAATTTGTATGCAATCAGGCAGGCCCTTGTACTACATAGTTGAAGGTAAATCTAAAGGAAATCTAACAACAAAAGTTGTATAGCATGTATCCAGCTTTAAGCCCCGTACACACGCGTCGAAAATTGGCAGGGAATTTTCGTCCAACATCCGATCTGCCGATTTTCGGCTTGTTAGTATGATGCTTCCGACAACCGACTCCGACTTTTCGGCCGAAAAAAATCTGGTGTGCAGACTATAACATTTTTTCGTGCAGTCAGTACAGATTTCTACAGGGAAAAATCTTATGAGCAAGACTGGGCATGCTCAGAGAAGAAAGAACACAAAGAAAGCAAACCAACACATGACATCACTTCTGAAGTAGATTTTTGTTGGGCGAGAAAATTCGTGTGCAGTCTAGGCACATTCCAACCAACAAAACACCAATCTGGACAAAAGACGGACGATCGGTCGGCCAATAATCGCTGCGTGTGTACGGGGCTTTACTCTTGTCAATGGCTCTTTAAGGGATGGAAGCTGCATGGCTCGGGCACATCCAGCTATATCCCAGCCTGTTTTCATGTCTATTGCCACTGAATAGGACTGTGTGGTGAGGAGTAGAAGCAGAAGAGAAGACTTCTCTTAGCCACTTCTGTAGCCTCAAACTGTAGTCCCACCCACCGGAGTCCCAGAGCAGCACAGTGCAGAGATGAGAAAGTGTCCCCAACATTGATACAATGGTGGCCATATTAATAAATACCAGAAAAATAATGACAGAAATTGACTGTTTTCTGATTTAAGGTGATTGTAAAGGAAAACATTTTTTTAATAAAAATAAAAAACATCTCTATACTTACCTACTCTGTGCAATGGAATTGCACAGAGCGGCCCAAAACCTATTCTCCTCGGTTGTCCCGCTGGCGCTGCTGGCTCCTCCTTGTCCAGTGCCCCCACGGGAAGCCGCTTCCCAAGGGGGCACTGGTGCACACTGGCTCACAAGCCCCACTGCAGCATCCACTGACACAGACAGTGGGACTTGGCCCAACCACCAGCTACCTCGTCACTAGCTTTGATTGACAGTGGCTCCCATTGCCCCCGTGAGCCAGTGAGATCAGGAAGTGAGAGGAGAGAAAATCTGCTGACCTGCACAGCGCTGGATCCAATGAGGGCTTAGATAAGGGGTGGTGAGGGGCAACATTTGATGCCTAAACATGTTTGAAATGCATTAAGGTAAAAAATGTTTAGTTTTTAGAACCACTTTAAGACCAGCCATTGGCATCAGAGAGCCTCAGAGATAAGCCCTTTCTCCCTGGCTTGACCACTCTTTTGGTCTCCAGAGGATTCTTGGCCACTGGCTGGTATTCTAACCTTGCTTTACTTGCTACCTTGCAGAGTGATTGCTTAGGACTTTTGGAACATTTTCCTCCCTTTGGAGTACAAATATTCCCCAAACAGAGAGAGCTCAAACAGGAATCCACAGGTCCCAATCCAGACATGACACAGCTATTAACTCTCCACTGGCTAGTGGCAAAGTCATGGACTTTTGAACCATAGATAACCCATATAGTTGTAGCACCCTCCTAAATAGGTGCTAGGATTTAGTAGATTTAGTGCTGGCTCTCTGTGTTCAGTGGAGCTGAGTGTGTTTTGTTGATAGGTAAATTTAGCCTGTCTCATTGTCACCTTTGATAATATCATCTTTGATGAAACGCGTCAGGACGCGGCGTGCTGACGTCATCCCCACGTGATCCACCTTTGAAGGACGGGCGAGCGGAGCCGTCCGGCCGGCGGCTCGCACATCTCTCTGTACATGCTGTATTTCTTCTGATGTTTGTAAGTTTTCAATCCTTTTTTTATTAAACTTAATTGGGGTTTTACACTATGGCTCTCTCCTTTGTGTTCTCCGGCTGATCCCTGATTCACCTCTGAGCCCTGAGCCCTTTGGAGAAGCCCTGAGCTGAGTGTTGATCACTGGATTCCTATCCATTTATCCATCTGTTGAGCTGGTCGATTCCACTTGGGAGCTTGAGCTGAGCTTTACATCCCTGCCTGTTTAACCATTGAAGTTGGTAAGAGTATCCATACACACCACTGGTCAATCGGTCTGCATGTTTGGTGTCCCTCTTCTCTCTGTTACTTAACCATCTGGTAAGCAGCCATCTTCATTGGATTGACACCCCTTACACTCCTCTGCTTGCTCCCTTTAGCATCCGGTAAGGGGTACCTACGGAGTTTTTTGGTGTTTGGTGTCCTATCCCCCTTATGCACTGATTCTCCCCCCACGAGATTTATTGTGTGCACATCACTTGGGTGTCTTTTTGTTTTGTTTGTTTTTTGGTTTTACGCTATGGCGTTTGCCTCGTTTTATTTTTCATAAATTCCACTTACACGTTGCTGGAGTTCCATACTGACACCACGAGGTCCCTCGATCCCCAACATCTGAGGCGTATCTGGAGTCTCCTTTTACAGTTCGGCCTTAATTTATCGTATTTCTGGTAAGCGGTACCTGAACAGGGCTTGATATTCTAAGTTCTGGTGCATAACCTCATTTAAGTTGGATTTACACTATGGTGTCCATTTTCTTTTATTTTAATGCCCCCTGCTGAGAAGCCCCAACGTCATTGGGCGAATAGTTTGCCACATCCACGAGGATAATTAAATACTCATCACTTGGCTTCTTTATTTCAACCATTTGGTAAGGGGTACCTGCACAAGTCTTCACAACTCTCTTTGTTATTGGACTTTTTATGGACTATTTCAGTTGATGGTTCAACATATAGCGCAGCTTATTTTTTACTACTCATTGTAACCAGTGCATATATAATTGCTGTGTTAGGTAATCTTAGGCCCCTTTCACACTCAATTTTACCGCGCTTTTGACACGACTTTGTTGCCGCGATTTTGACGTGAGTTTGAGTGGGCTTATAATGTCTTCTCCTCAAAACGCATCAAAATCGTGCCAAAAGTAGTGCAGGGACTACTTTGAAGTCGGTACGACTTCAAGTAGCACCACAGATGTGAATGGGGCTCATTGGAAATAATGGAGAATGACTTGTCATGCGATTTTGCAGTCCCAAATCGCATGACAACTCGCACAAGTGTGAATGGGGCCTTAGTTGGACTCACTGTAACAAGTGCAGCTGCATGTGGTTAGTTAGGTATGCTTAGTGTTTCAGCTGCATCTGGTTTTGACTGTTTTTTCTGTTTCCAGAGAACTGGACAACTCTCTGGAACATAGGTTGTGAAGCAATGCAAATAGCAAGAATTAATTTTTATACAGCCCTGGCCAATCCCATGGATGGCCCTTAAGACTGCTGGGAGTCTGTATAAATACACATCTTGGTTTTGTTTTTTGCCTGCAGAGGAAAGGTCTTGTTGCCCTCCAGGGCAACACTGCCATGTACTTTCTGTTTGTGAGGCCTCATGTGGGCGACCTGAGGGCCTGGATGCTGAAACAACAGACAGCTGACTGAGGGTCTGTCTGCTAAAGATCAAGTCTGGCATCACTGGAGAAAGGTGCCCCTTGGAAGTTGGAAGGAGGCAAACCCACTGTCCCTGGATATTTTGTGAGTACAGACTGCTGTGAGAGATTTTAGAGACTTCTGGGCTGCTGCCACCCTTCTTGAGCTAGAGAGTCAGCTGTGTGTGTTTGACCAAAGGAGACATCGGCTGGTGTCCTGAAGAGCTTAGTCCATCGAGTTCTTTGTAAAAGGACTCTGCTCCTGGTGCTTTAAAAAAGTAGCCTGCTTTTCATTGCTTCTACTACAAGCCAAGTCCACAGTTTGCTATTGCAAGGACTTCTGCATCAAAGGAGTTTAGTGTCCTCAACCTGTACATAGTTCTCATTTTTTGAGTATCCCACTGAATTACCTCAAACCTATCCCAGTTACTCCAATAAGTAGAAACAACAAAAAAACACTCCTGGACTGTTTTTTTAGGAAAAGAGTGACTGTGATCATGTGCCTGGCTGCAGGGTAATCTGCTGAGAAAGGAATAAAAATTTAAAACATCCGCGCTTAAAGCGGAGTTCCGGCCTCAAAAATGACTTTGGGCCACCCACTTGCTTTAAATGCCCTAAAAAACAAATGGATAGTCTCGATTTTTCTTTTCTTTACTTACCTTGTTTTTGAAGAAAGTATACTTACCTTCCTTCTACTTCCTCCCTCTGAGGCCCGCGCCGTCACTTCCTGCTTGCGTTGACTCCTGGGAGCTGAACGTCATCGCTCCCAGGAGTCAATGCGCCTGCTTCGGCCCCGCTCGTCAGAGGACGCCCTGGCTTCAGCTGCCCACACCTGAGATGGCAGCACCAGACAAGAAATATGTAGCAGAAAACAAATTGGCCTAAAATGTTAAAAAAAATTAGATTTTTACTTTTTTTTTTTTTTGGGAATGTTATAAAGCAGAATGTGAAAAATATTGTTTTTACAGAATTGTTGCTCTTTTTTTGTTTATAACGCAAAAAATAGAAATTGCAGAGGTGATCAAATACCACCAAAAGAAAGCTCTATTTGTGGGAAAAAAGGACATCAATTTTATTTGGGTACATCGTCGCACGACTGCGCAATTGTCCATTAAATTAACGCAGTGCTGTTTCGCAAAAAATGGCCTGGTCATTAAGGGGGTAAATCCTTCCGATCCAGAAGTGATTAAGCTGCCTGCCTGTGTCAAAATGAAAACACTCTTAAATAAAGAAAATCAGATAAGGCAGGGCTTTTAAATGGATAGCTGAATTTAATATCTAATATACTGTATATTCTAAGCAATAAACAAAAGAAAACGAATGTGCAATAGATCAATGTCTCAAAGTGCAATTCATTTATATAACATGAAAGTGTCCATCAATTATTGTGCAAAGATCCACAAAAAAACAAAGTTCATATGCAAAGTTTCTGTGCTTCTTCAATAAATACTCTCAACGTGCCTAATGCATGTAATGAAGGTGCTCTCGGGGCTCTCCCCAGTGCGGCATCACACTCACCAGAGGTAATTCTTACCAATGCTCGTACGAACATTCTCGTTCAAAAATCTATACGTGTATGGCTAGCATAAGTGCATACTGTATAAAATAGCATGTGAAGTGCAGGGGTCAAGGCTATATAACACATAGAAATGGTGACTATGTAATGTATAACATAATGTAAAACATGAAGATGGTGTCTGTGTCCATGTGATAGAAATTAAATTGTTTATAAACCTCACTAAAAATGGCTAAAAAAAAAAGATGGCTAGATTGAGTAATTGTGATCTCATGTTTATGAGTACCTTTAATTTCTAAATATTCACAAGCAATTTAAAATCTAACATTAAACCAGTACCTCCTGCTGAGTGAGAATTTCTGGCAGCAAGAAAAGTAAACAAGAGATTTGGTTCTTTTAAATGTGATGTACTAAACGTGTTGTGAAAGCCATGAGGCAGCAAAAGCTTCCAAGTGCTGTATACAGTTCCACTAGGTTTGAAATGTGGTTGCAGTGCAGAAAGCCAGAGCACTTTTTTGTGTTTTCCAGGTCACGTCATTGAATCTAATCCCTGAGTTCAAAGATCTGCAAGGTCTTAGTCTTCTTGAGTATTAAAGCGGAGTTCCACCCTGGGAATACTTTTTTTTTAATAAAAATACCCCCGGGACAGTCAGGGCTAGTACATTCCACAATGGCTAGCCTCTGATCTGTCCCGGGTTGCACTTACCTTTTAGGAGAAATACTTACCTTGAAAAAGTATTGTCCAGCACTGCCATCTCAGGTGTGGGCAGCTTGAAGCCAGCGTGATCCTCTTCTGTGTCCTCTTCTGTCTTCTTCGGTCCAACGATGCACTGCACCGGCCCCGCCGTCACTTCCGGTGCGCATGTGTCATCCCTCCACAGCTTCTGGGCATGCCCAGAAGCTGTTTAGAAGGGAATGACGCGCGCCGGAACTGACGTCGGCGCCGGTGCAGGCGCATTGATTCCTGGGAGCGATGACGTTCAGCTCCCAGGAATCATTGCAAAGCCAGGAAGTGACGACGGGCCGTGGCCGCCGAGGGGAGGAAGAAGGAAGTAAGGTAAGTATATTTTCTTCTATACGAGGTAAGTAAAAAAAAAAAAAAAAATTGCGATTATCCATTTGTTTTTCAGGTGACCCGGAGCGAGAAGATGGAGGTAAGTATAAATTTAGGGTGGAACTCCACTTTAATCTTTTACTTCTTACTGGAGGTAAAATGTGAATGTATACATATACTATATATATTATAGAAAATCTTTTTACTTCTTACTGGAATATATATATATATATATATATATATATATATATATATATATATATATGCACAGCCATGGCCAAAAGTTTTGAGAATGACACAAAGTCTGCCGCTTCAGTGTTTTAAGATCTTTTTGTCAGATGTTACTATTGTATACTGGAGTATAATTAGCATTTCATAGGTGTCAATGGCTTTTATTGGCAATTAATTTAGATTTCTGCAAAGAGTCAATATTTGACCCTTCTTTTTAAAGACCTCTGCAATTTGCCCTGGCATGCTGTCAATTAACTTATGGGCCACATCCTGACTGATGGCAGTCTATTCTTGCATAGTCAATGCTTGGAGTTTGTCAGAATTTGTGGGGGGGGTTTGTTCACCTACCTCTTGAGGATTGACCACAAGTTCTCAATGAGATAAAGGTCTGGGGAGATTCTTTGCCATGGACCCAAAATTTTGATGTTTTGTTCCCCAAGCCACATAGTTATCACTTTTGCCTTATGGCAAGGTGCTCCATTATGCTGGTAAAGGCATTGTTCATCACCCAACTCTTCTTGGATGGTTGGGAGAAGTTGCTCTCGGAGAATGTTTTTCTACGATTCTTTATTCATGGCTGTGTTCTTAGATGAAATTGTGAGTGAGCCCACTCCCTTGGCTGAGAAGAAACCCTACACATGAATGATCTCAGGATGCTTTACCAGTTGCATGACACAGGAGTGATGGTAGCGCTTACCTTTTCTTCTCTAGACAAGGATTTTTCTGGATGCCCCAAACAATTGGAAAGGGGATCCATCAGAGGAACTGACTTTACTCCAGTCCTCAGCAGTCCAATCCCTGTACCTTTTGCAGCATATCAGTCCATCCATGATGTTTTTCTTGGAGAGAAGTGGCTTCTTTGCTGCCCTTCTTGACACCAGGCCATCCTTCAAAAGTCTTTGCCTCACTGTTCGTGCAGATGGACTCAGACCTGCCTGCTACCATTCCTGAGCACGCTCTGCGCTAGTGGTGCCCCAATCCTGCAGCTAAATCCACTGTAGTTGACGGTTCTGGCTCTTGCTGGACTTTCCTGGGAGCCCTGAGGCCTTCTTCACAAGGACTTTGCTAATAATTAGAATTCATCTGATCACTCTTCATAACATTCTGGAGTATATGCAAATTGCAAAAAAAAAAAGTATATATACAGCCATGATTGGCCATGGCTGTATATATACTATATATATATATATATATATATATATATATATATATATATATATATATATATATTTATATATATTTATATATATACACACACCCACACCTTCACTGCCCACTTTATTAGGTACCGCTGTTCAGTTCCTTGGTAACACAGATTGCTAATCAGCCAATCACATGGCAGCAACTCAATGCATTTAGGCATCTAGACGTGGTGAAGACAACTTGCTGAAGTTCAACCCGAGCATCAGATTAGACTTTGAATGTTGCATGGTTGTTGGTGCCAGAGTGGATGATCTGATTATTTCAAAAACTGCGTATCTACTGGGATTTTCACACACAACCATCTCTAGGGTTTAAAGAAAATGGTCAGAAAAAGAGAAAATATCCATTGAGCGGCAGTTGTGTGGATGAGAATGCCTTGTTGATGTCAGAGGTGAATGAGCAGTCTGGTTCGAGATGATAGAAAGGCAACAGTAACTCAAATGACCACTTGTTACAACCAAGGTATGCAGAATATCATCTCTGAATGCACAACACATTGAACCAGGTGCTGCTATGTCAGCTAAGAACAGAAAAACTGTGGCTACAATTTGTACAGGCTCACCAAAATTGGACAATAGAAGATTGGAAAAACATTGACTGGTCTGATGAGTCTCGATTTCAGCTGTGGCCTTCAGATGGTAGGGTCGGAATTTGTTGTAAACAACATGAAAGCATGGATCCATCCTGCGTTGTATCAACGGCTCAGGCTGTTGCTGGTGGTGTAATGGTGTAGGGGGATATTTTCTTGGCAAACTTTTGGCCCCCTAGTACCAATTGAGCATCATTTAAACACCACGGCCTACCTGAGTATTGTTGCTGACCATGTCCATTGCTTTTGTAACTACAGTGCACCCATCTTCTGATGGCTACTTCCAGCAGGATAATTCACCATGTCACAAAGCTCAAATCATCTCAAACTGGTTTCTCGAACATGCCAATGAGTTCGCTGTACTTCAATGGCCTCCATAGTCACCAGATCTCAACCCAATAGAGCACCTTTGGGATGTGGAGGAATGGGAGATTCACATTATGGATGTGCAGCCGTCAAATCTGCGTGATGCTATCATGTCAATATGGACCAATATCTCTGAGGAATGTTTTTAACACCTTGTTGAATCTATGCCACGAAGAATTAGGGCAGTTCTGAAGACAAAACAGGGTCCAACCCAGTACTAGCAAGGTGTACCTAATAAAGTGGCCGGTGAGTGTATATATACAATATATATTGTACATAATTCTGACATTGTGCTGATTTAGTAGACCAAAGACAGGGATAAAGTTTGAGGGCGGGAGCTCCAGGGGTTAAATGTTCACATTCACCAGCAGGTGATTGGTTGCTAGGAAGCTGGGTGGTCCTAGAAACCTGTGACCTGTCTGTTTACCTGCGCTCCTGCTTTTGACCCGGCTTGCTCCTTGACTTGTCTGCACTTCTCCTTGATCGACCTCGGCTTGCCTGACCCCTCTTTGTTTAACCCATACCTCTGCTGGATCTTCTGTGTACCGACCTTGGCTTGAATTCCACGGACTCTCTCTTATCTTGCCCCTCTGTACCTGCATTACCTCGGACTGATTAACTGTGTATGACCCTTGGCCTGGCACTAACCTTTTGTCTCTTACATTGAGCATCTCTAGATCTCCTGGAAGCGGTACTGAGAGTCCACATAATACCATCCATCCATCCGGGATCCACCCGCATCCAGTGCTCCTTGGGACGCGTCATCTCCTGTTTCACCTCCAGGGGTGATTCGCACCGAGCTGCAAGGGAAGCCCTCTCAGCACTTCGGCCTCCACCAAGGTAACTGACAGGTGATGTGAAGGGGGCAGAGGGCACAGGACATTGCTGTGGGGTGGCACATGACACTACAGTGGGGGGGGGGGGGGTGATGTGAAAGGGACAGAGGGGAAGAGAAAAACTACAGGTGGGGGTGATGGAGTGATGTTAAGGGGGACAGAGGACACTGCTGCAGGGGGAGGGGCAGGGGGAGGACACTTCTGTGGAGAGGTGATGTGAAGGGGGCAGAGGACTCTGCTTTGGGCGGGGGCATAGGAAACTGCAATGAGGCAGGAGGTAGAGGACACTACATGGGGGGTTGCGGTGCTTTAAGTGGGCCGGTATGCACTGGTACTCAGTACCGCCACTTCCAAATATGGCTCTTGAGTATACCGCCACCTCTCTGTGCGCCTTAACGTACCAGTACGCTCATTTTGGACATCTGAGCCCTCAATTGCCCCCCCCCCCCCAAGAATATTTCCCACTCCAGAGCCAGATCAGTGACCACCAGTGAGTCCCACTGCCCTGGAGTCCCAGCCCAGGCCAGGGGGGGTGCTCTGTGGGGACCCTGATGTGGGGTGGGGGGGACAAAATTTATAGGCTATAATAGAGTACCGGCACCTCTTTTGGGCCACTTAAAGCACTGGCAGGGTTGTAAAGGGGGCAGAGCACACTATGGGGGGGATGATGTGAAGGGGCAGAGGACACTGCTTTGAGGGGCACAGGACACTGTTATAGGGGGGAGGAACAGAGGACACTACAATTGGCGGGGGGGGTTATGTGAAGGGGGCAAGACACTGGTGCAGTGCAGGACACTTGGCGGAAGAATACATTACTGTATGGGGGGAGTGGGGTGTTCCCCCTCCCTTACTCTGGGATCTGACAATTTTACATTTTGACAATAGATACATTATTTATAGACAGTACTTTAATTCTTATTGCTAGCTTTTTTTTTTTTTTATTATTGGGGATTTTTTTGGCTAGTTTTATTTTGAGGCCAGCCAAGACTCCATTAAAACAATAAAATAGGCATTTTTTTCAGAAGAGTGGTATTCTGGGCTTTTCATTTATTTTGACAATAAACAGTTTAATAGTTTATGTTGATCGGAGCTTCATTTTAGATTAACCACTTGCCGACCGCCAGCAGTACATATACTGCGGGAAGTCGGCTCTGTCCCGTGAAACGACCTAACTGTACGTCATTCCGTGGGACCACTAGTGAGGGCGCGCGCACGTGCCAATTGGTCACAGGGGGAGCCAATCATTGGTCCTGGTGGCCGTGATGTCCACCGGACACCCGTGATTGCTCCCTGTGGAGACAGAATGGCGGTCTGCCATTGTAAACATGGCAGACAAGTGTTCTGTCAGTAATGAACACAGGGATCCTGTGTTCCTCCTATTTAGGAACACAGGTCTCTGTCTTCATTCAGCAAGCCCATCTCCCATACAGTTAGAAAGCACCCCCTAGGGACACATTTAACCCTTTGATCGCCCCTGGTGTTATCCCCTTCCCTGCCAGTGTCCTTAGTACAGTAAAAGTGCATATTTTTAGCACTGATTACTGTAGTATTGTCACTGGTCCCCCCAAAAGTGTCAAAAATGTCAGTTAGGTGTCCGATCTGTCCGCCGCATTGTCGCAGTCCCGCTAAAAATTGCTGATCGCCGCCATTACTAGTAAAAATAAATAAATAATAAAAATGACTTAAATCTTTCCTCTAGTTTGTAGATGCGATAACTTTTGCACAGACTAATCGATGTACACTTTTTGTGATTTTTTTTTTTTTTTACCACAAATATGTAGCAGAACACATATTTGCATAAAATGGTTAAAAAAATTAGATTTTTAAAAAGTTTTTATTGGGAATGTTTTATAGCAGAAAGTAAAAAATATTGTTTTTTTTTTTTCTTTTCAGAATTGTCACTTTTTTTTGTTTATAGGAAAAAAAAGTACATAAATTTTATTTAGGTACAGCATCGCACAACCGAGCAATTGTCCGTTAAATTAACGCAGTGCCGTATAGCAAAAAAATGGCCTGGTCATTAAGGGGGAAAACCTTTCAGTCCAGAAGTGGTTAAACTGTTTTTTTTTTTGTTTTGTTTTTTAAAAGCTTCCCAATAAAAATGTGAAATTGTATTTCATGAGTGATATTTTGGGGTTTTCATTTCCTTTTGAGGTTTTTGAATTTATTTTCTGTTAATAAGGCTTTTTTACACATCATTCACTTTTTACTGACCATCTGTATGTACCATACCCACTGCACATTTTGCCACTGACATGCACTCCCCCCACAATCCCCATAGGTAAAAGAAAAGTTAGGCATATACTGGTTAGGCCTCTTATCCTGGATTAAAACTGTAAAACTGGCAAATTTTGCACTGCTATATCCTCTATGCATTGTAATTCTTGAAGAAGTGCTGCAGCCTGTACTCTGCCTTTCTACTTAAATTTGTTCTGGCCTATTTTACACTGCTGACTCATCTGTGGTCTCTTAAAGTGGAGTTCCACCCAAAAGTGGAACTTCTGCTTTAAGGACTCCTTACCCCCTGACATGCCACATGTGGCATGTCATTTTTTATGGGGGGGGGGAGCAGGTACCTAGTTTGACAGGTACCCACTCCCACTTCCATTTAGGCCGCCTAGGCGGCTCGAGCGGAAGTTCTCCTCTTCCCCCTCGCTCCCTGCAATCTTCTGGGACATGACACAAGTCCCAGACCTGAGGGGGGCCACCCCTGCTCCTAGGATAGTCAGTGGATGGGTGTCAGCTGAAAGGGGATGCTAGAGAGAGTATCCTGAAGATAAGATATCGTTCACCAAGTCGTCTTGTCAGGGAGTAAAGAGAGCAAGAGACTTAACCCCATTTACACCTGTCCCAGTGTGGATTAACAACCTGGCTGTTCCAAGTACTAAAGAAGTTCTGAAGATAGAAGTCCTCATCTATGTGAATAGTTCAGTTGGAGTATCCCACTATTCCCTTCTCCTATCCCAATTACAAAATAAACAACAAAAAACCAACACCCCTAGACTGTTTATTTCTGTGAAAGCCAACAGGAGCAAGGATGGATTCAGGAAATGTATCTTATTATAACCATGTGCTGGTAACAAGGCATCCATATTCAGTGCTACATATGGATGGCTGGATAAAAACTCACAATTAGAAGTACTTACTAAGCTTGCTTTGAACGTGGTGCATTAACTTGTACTATCTATTAGAAAACGCATGTTGAAAGGGACCTTTAGGTGTTAAGTGTTACATCTCTTAATTAATTAACCACCTAAGGATCGCCCTATAGCAGATATACTACAGGTCAGCTCTCCTGCGCAGAATCATGTATCACTGCTTTTGCTGTGATTACTCACTGCAGAAGCCAATCGGCACTGGATGTCCCCCGGCATAGAATCAGGCATAGAATGTAGCTCTGCCTATGTAAACAAGGCAGAATTATTTTCTTGCAGTGGTGGTGGTGGGAGTGGGGGGAGGGGATGATGGGTTTTGTGTTCCTACAAAGCGATCACTTCCTTTAGTAAAAGCACCTAACATTGTACACAAAAACACTGGCTAGGCACACAGTTAACCCTTTGATGGCCCTAGATGTTTAACCCCTTCCCAGCCAATATCATTAGTACAGGAAATTTTTAGCACTCATCGCTGTATTAGTGTTACTGGTTGCCACAAAGTGTCAAAATTGTCAGTTAGTGTCCGATTGTCCTCCACAATATCACAGTCCCGCTATAAGTCACTGATCATTGCCATTACTAGTATAAAAATAAACAAAATAAATAAAAATCCCATAGTTTGTAGATGCTATAACCTTTGCTCAAACCAATCAATATACATTTATTTGGATTTTTTTACCAAAAAATATGTAGCAGAATACATATTGGCCTAAATTTATGAAGAAATTCAATTTTTTTTAAAAAATTTTATTGCGTATGTTTTATAGCAGAAAGTAAAAAATATTTTTTTTGGTCAAAATTGTCAGGTTTTTTTTGTTTATAGCACAGAAACTATACATTGCAGTGGTGATCAAATACCACCAAAAGAAAGCTCTATTTCTGGGAAAAAAAGGACAATTTTTATTTGAGTTCAGCATTGCATGACTGAATAGTCAGTTAAATAACACAGTGCTGTATCGTAAAAAATGGTCTGGTCATGAAGGGGGGAGGGAGGGGGGTAAATCTACCTAGATTTCTGCATGTCCTAGCTAATATCCCCTGCAAAATTCCCATACATATCTTAAAAATATAAATCCTTATTTGCACTGAATTTTTATGGTGGGGCTAAATTCTAGAATGTCCCAGGAAACCTTTAACTAACTACCCACCTGGCAGGCCTAGCCTTCCCTGATTTTCAAGAAAATCTGGCCACCCAATTAGTGCCTGTCTATGAGTGTCTTGTCATAGCGCCTGACAATGCCTGTAATACGACTGAAGCCACTATAATAACCTCTTATAAATCCTTAAATAGTATGATATACAGACATTTAGTTTCTCCCTTTGCAGGAACAGCGCTGCTTCATCCCTCTCTGTCCTCTACTATGTTCTGCAGAAGTTCTTTGAGTAATGGTCAGTGATCACCTCATAACTCTCTGTGGTCCAACCTTATAATAACAGAGTTTTTATCAGTTCCTGACACCCACTGATGGTCTTCGTATGGTATAAAATTTCTTCCCACGTTATTTCCTACGTATAGTCCTCCAGGGCACTTAAGTCATTTTCTCAACTACAGGAAATGTTTAGCCTACCCTCAAAATTACTGTTTTACTATCATCAGCTATGTCGTGCAGCTATAGTACACAGCGTGCCCTATGAACCTTTCCCTACTAAAACAGTTAATGAAAAAACAGATCACTTTTAATTTGTTTCTACATATAATTCTGCTCATGATGCAGTCTCTTGGCTCAGATAACAAAAAGCTCAGGCTAGGTGATCTGCTTCACTCTTTTAGCTTACAGACCAGGACTGGCCAGAATATGGGGACACCTATAAAAGCACTAGACTACACTATGTTACCAAAAGTATCGGGATGCCTGCTTTACAAGCACATGAACTATAATGGCATCTCAGTCTTAGTCTGTAGAGTTTAATTTTAAGTTGGCCCACCCTTTGCAGCTAAACTAGCTTCAACTCTTCTGGGGAGGCTATCCACAAGATTTAGGAGTGTGTCTATGGGAATGTTTGACCATTCTTCCAGAAGAGCATTTGTGAGGTCAGGCACTAATGTTGGAGAGAAGGCCTGGCTCACAGTCTGCACTCTAATTCCTCCCAAAGGTGTCCTATCGAACTGAGGTCAGGACTCTGTCCAGGCCAGTCAAGTTCCTCCACCCCAAACTTACTCATCCATGTCTTTATGGACTTTGCCTTGTGTACTGGTCCAAATCAATTGGTAGAGGGGGGATTAAGGTGTGGGTTTGTTTTTTTAGGGTTGGGGTTTGCCCCTTAGTTCTAATGAAGGGAACTCTTAAGGCATCAGCATACCAAGACATTTTGGACAGTTTCATGCTTCCAACTTTGTGGAAACTGGTTGTGAATAGCCCCTTCCTGTTCCAACATGACTGCGCACCAGTGTACAAAGCAAGGTCCACAAAGACATGGATGAGTGAGTTTGGGTTGGGGGAACTTGACTGGCCTGTGCAGAGTCCTGACCTCAACCCAATAGAACACCTTTGGGTTGAATTAGAGTGCAGCCTATGAGCCAGGCCTTCTCTCCAATATCAGTGCTTGACTTCGCAATTGCGTTTCTGGAAAAATGGTCAAACATTCCCATAGACACACTCCTAAACCTTGTGGACAGTTTTCCTAAAAGAGTTAAAGCTGTGATAGCTGCAAAGGGTGGGCCAACTCAATATTGAACACTACAAACTAAGACTGGGATGCTAATAAAGTTCATGTGCGTGTAAAGGCAGGAGTCCCAATAATTTTGGTAGTATAGTGCATCTTCCAGGTCCTTGTTCATTCTTTTCTGAGGCCACAGAGAAGATGTAGATTTTTTTCCACTGTTTCTGGACCTATTGTTTCTTTTCAGAACTCTGGTCAAACATTAACAGTTTCATCTCCTCTGTAATGGGACTTCCTAATGTCTCCAATCCTAAACATTTTTAGGTTTTACTGACCTACCGCTATTTAAATATGATAAGGCACTACTGCACATGCTCTATTTTTATGCTAAAAAAAAATTTTCTGCCTGGAAAACATTGGTAAACTGAAAAACTGCCCATACACTGATAGATTTTATTGTATTCATCCTGCATGCTATACGGTGTGGATAGACAAATCACCCGTGGTTGTTTGATATCAGGTCAAAATACCCGTACAGTGACTACACAGTAGCCATTTTTCTTCTTTCACTTTGTCTTTATTAACAGAAAATAGAAATGGTACTCATACAATTAATGACAGATTTCGTACAAAATTATGAATATGGTATAATAGACTACACATAAGTGAGGAACAATCAGAACAATAGAATGAAGAACTCTCTCCAAAGTATATTGCTTGTGGTACGTTAAACAGACATTAGTGGACAGAAGCCATTTTTTAACAGACAATTTTCCCCCTGGCTCCTTTGATTTTATAGCCAGGGGGCCTGGACGGGAAGCAGCTGACAGGCTCATCCACTGAGCAGATGCCTAAAATTCATACAGTATATTGCCAGCTTTACTTGTCCCTGTATAAACTTGAGCTGTGAAAATAACCACAAATGTTTGATAAAAGTTGGGGACCCAGGGTTGCATCTACTCATACACTTGTTCCTCTGGGACCTCTGGGACCAGGACCTTCATCATGGACCATGCATATGTTTTTTGGTCTTTCTTTTGTCTCTGGTGATAGATGTCATGGTACTGCTGAAAATGTTTTTATTATAATGTTGATCCTTTTACACTGTTGATCCTTGTGAAATAAGTCATTCAAGGTTGTTTTTTCCTGGTATAATTGTAGCACTACCTTGCTGATTGATGGGTGTCCCTCAGCACTACTATGACCCTGTGAATCGTCCAGCCCACCTGACATTCTAGGTTCTGACATTGCATATATACCTTTAAAAACACACAGTATAAGTAAGCTTTGACTTTTTACTCAGTGAATAGGCAAATATAATTATGTCAGTCAACCGAATCCTGCCCAAACCAGCAGGGTTCAGCAAGACTGGCACAGAACAACAGGAACAATGAGCGGTAATATCAAAAGAACAATGTTAAGACAATACTCTATAATCTAAAATTGTAACTGATGATCTCTATGATAATGAGACAATACTCAAATTTAAGAAGGACTATAGGTTATTTTATACTGTCAATACCTTAACTAATAAAACTACAATAAAGTAATACGTATCCCCTTCAAGAACTAATATGAATCAATGTCCCTCCCTTAGCAAGGCCTTTCTATATCTTCACCGGCAGTTGGAGCTCTCAAACACTTTCCTTGATGATTTAAGATAGCAAAAGGATCAGATGTTGAATTGTAATCCTAAGGGATTTGATGTCTATTGCAATGTCTGCAGTCAGTGTGTAGATGAATAGGTTATACTTGCGGTCTAAACCCCTCACAGGCACCCTCTCTCACTCTCGGATGTCCATGAGGGACCTTTAGGATTGGCGATGTGGTCTCTCACACTTCAGAATCTGGGAAGGCCACGCTCTGCCTCCTCAGGATGTCCGGCCGACTTCCACTCTCTCTCCTTTAGCAATACTGTGAAGTCTCCACAGTATGGCGATCAGCATCCGCCCTGCTGAGGATGGGTTCCACGAGCGGGTAAGGCTCTTGCACTAGGCCGCAGCTGCCATTAGTCCGTCATGCTCAGCAGGCTGATGTGTACTCAATGGGTCCCGGGAGCAAGAGAGCTTCCAAGCTGTGGCTCAAATAGTTAGATAGTTTTACGTTCTTCCCCATGATCCTTCACTTCCCCATTGCTCCCTGGGAGAATAGTTCTCACAACAGTCCAGATAATGATCAGCTCTCTGTCAGAAACTACATCTCCCACAATCCCAATCTTCCGCTTCCTGTGAAATGACACTCTCTCTGAAAGCAGTCTTAAAGGGGCACAGAAACAATCCCGCCCACAGTAACGATAAGTATATATATATATTGGTAGTCCAATCCCGGCTACATCATATTTGTTTATTTCTCATTTTCTGTTTGTCTGTATACAGTATAATCTCAAAAAAAAAACAAAAAACTTTAAGTAAAAAAAATAGGGAAAGGATTGATAGGTTATTAATAACTAATAATTTTTTAGGTGTCATCAACACAAGAAGTTTTTTCATTGCAATTTTGACATGTGCTTTACAATGCATTTGTAACACCCTCCTAGTTGGGTTTCTAATAGGTTTAGGTCATTTTTTATGTTTGGCTCCTCTGTAGCCAGTGGAACATGATTTTATTACTTTGACTGTTCTTGGTTCTGCTGGTCTGCAAGTTGAACTACTTCATCCTGTATCTTAGTAAGTTTTGCAATATAGTGGGCTAGGAGAGGCAGACCCTGGGCTGAATATTCCTGCAGCCTCTTCCAATCCCTGGTCAAGAGGGTGACCAGCAGGTAGCTAAAGTGTGCATAAATAGTCTGGGGCCTGGAACAACAGAGTCCTTGTCCTGGTTAAGGGAGACCCAGCTTTGAGGGGCTGTCTGCCCTCCTGGACTACTTAGCTGAAAAATGCAGGAGGTTAATCGAGGTCCCAGTTTAGGGAGAGCTGGGGGCCTATTGCCCAAGCTGTGAGAATACTGAAAAGAAAGTCTGCTAAGGTTTTGGCCTGGAGGCTTATGATACAGGATCTGGCTGGTACTGGAAGAAGGCATCCATGTACACAGGGACACAGTGAGTAGAGGCCTGAACAACAGATCCGAAAGAGACTGCTGCTTTTGACCTCTCCCTTTTTGAGAGACTTCTCCAGATTTGCTGGCTCAGGGCTGATTCTAGTGTGGGATCCCCCTGAGCTCTATGTCCACATCCTCTTAAACTAGAGGACTACATTAAAGAGGTTAACTGCTACTGGACAGTGTCCTCTATGAAAGTTTGCACTAATTCTGGAGTATACCAAGGCTAACGCTTTACCCTATCCAAGTTCTTTAAAGTGGTTGTAAACCTCAGTAATGAAATCTGGACAAAGTACATATATCTGTGGTGTTTACTTATCTCTCTCCAAAGCTCCAATGTCTGGTACACATGATGAGATTATCGCACAAATGATTGTCTGTTTTTTTTTTGCATGCTAATTTTTAATCGAAAAATAAAGAGTTTACTAAAGTTATGAAAATTCTCATACAACAGAATAACAATTCAAAAGTGATGTAATTTGTTGTAGTATATTTGTATTGCATTTTCGAATGACAACTGTACTGATTAAATGAAAATCACAAGATCTGGTATTGTGCGAAAAATAAATTTGTGCATGCCCTATCAGATAATATCGAATGAACTGTCATAATCGGCTCTCAAATGTTGTGTACTAATGATTAGATTATCATACAATCGCTTAGAAACCGGTATTTTTTGTACGATTTCGTACACAGTGACCATGTATACAGGGCTTAAAGCGGAGTTCTGGCCTCGGGGGGGTCAATATTAGCTAAAAATACCCCCGGGACAATCAGGGCTAGTACATTCCATAATGGATAGCCTCTGAACTGTCCCGTGTCACACTTACCTGTAAGAAGAAATACTTACCTTGAAAAGTTCTTCTCCAGCACTTCCATCTCAGGTGTGGGTAGCTGAAGCCGCAGCGTCCCTCTTCGTGTCCTCTTCCGTGATGTCGGAGTCCCACAATGCACTGCACCAGCCCCGCTCGTCACTTCCGGTGCAGGCCTGGCATCCCTGCACAGCTTTTGAGCATGCCCAGAAGCTGTTTAGCAGGGAATGCCGCCTTCAAGTCCTTGACAAAGCTAGGTATAGCGAAACATGTAGTTGTGGCAACCAGAAGCTCTTCAGAAGCTCTTGTGATACTTCCTCCGTCCCGCCCGGCTTCCTGTTCATCCCCTCGGCATCACTTCCGGTGACATCATCTATGCGCCACTTCCGGTCCTCACGGAGGACTCGGCTTTGGACAACGCATTGGCCCCGGTTCAGTGTAGCGGCCGCACACAGGACCGTGTGAGCCTCTACCATCGGATGCTGACATTCATCTTCAGGGAGCACCTTTTTCCACTTTGGGTTACCCGATGTTATTGGAGTCCCACTACCATCACCAGGGATCCCCACAGCACCCCAAGGAGATTCAGAGGCTTCAGGGTTCGGTTTGGAAGTACATTAATTAATTATTTTAATCCGTGTGTGTTCATTAAACCTTCAAGGCTTACAATGAGACTATTTTTGGGGTCATTACTTAAACTTTACTAACTATATGTGCACGCTAGAGCGCCATCCTTCTTTTCTGTTCTAATCTTGAGTAAGTGCAGATGATTTATGTACGTTTCCATCTGCGCTTAACTCAGGCATGCAAACAGGAGGGTGTGCTTAGAAAGCCCCTCCTCCCCTCCTGAAGACTCCTGGGATGTATGAAATCATTTGCCTAGGCCATAATCCAGGAGGCAACTAAAGAACTGTAAAGAAAAAAAAAAGTTTAACACAAGTTTAACACAAGCAAAGATGATATACAGTACTTTCCTATCTATTTGCTACTGCTAAAATAAATAAACAATAAACAATATAATATAAACTTCATAAACAATGTTGACTGAGAGAGTGAAGTTCCGCTTTAAATAAACTGGGGAATAGCACTATTGATCAATTCTGGGATAGGAAGTCCAAAGCTGCTACCTTGCCTGGGGTCCCATTCTGCCTTCAACTTTTCTGATATAAACTCTTTTGTGGCAGAAATTATGTAATGTCTACAGGAGTTATACCTGCAAACAGGGCTTTTTTTCAGCTGGAACTTGGTGGAACTCAGTTCCACCACCTCTGGCTCAGGCCCTCTGCTCCCCGCTCACAACTATTACTTGTAAACACAGGGGTCTGGCTTCTGTATTTACAAGTGACAGCTTGTCTCGCAATGGCTTCCATAGATCTGATGTCCTGAGTGGCTCCCACTGAGTGCAGGATGAAGACAATTGAGATGCAGGTGCCCGGGGTGCAGTGGGGATGCGGACACTCCTACTGGATGATTTCCCTGCAAGCGAGAGAGGCAGAGCCACCCACAGTGTGCTGAGGGGTACTAGAGAAGAAGAGGGGTGAAATTTAGATGTGGATGGGGGATGCAGAGGTATGCAGCTGTGGAAGAAGGCAGAGCTCTGCACTCTATGTGTAGCGCAACCCTGAACTCTGCACTCTGTGTGTAGTGCACTCCCAAACTCTGCACATGGAGCACCCCTAAACTCTGCACTCTGTGTATAATCCCACCAAATTCTGCACTCTGTACATAATGCTCTCCTTTTATTTAATGTCACTTTAAGACCATCCCACTGTTATTGAAATTTGACCATACCCACTATTTAATGCAGTTTGGAAGGTGTATGTGTCGGGGGGAGGGGGTTTTGGGGGGGTCGTGGTTGAGTTCCTGGACCTATTTTCTGAGAAAAAAAGCCCTGCCTGCAAATATAGGCCTCTATGATTATGGGTAAAGTAATTAGTATGTAAAAAAAAAAGACTCATACTCATTTTCCATGTATTGGAAATTCATAGTTTTGATTTAGTTCCCCATCTTTTGTATGGTTGACATAAGCTATTTAAGCTATTTAGGAAACCTTTGACCAATTGTACTCTTAGCCTGGATAGATACTGCTATAGCTTTGCTGCTCCATTGTAAGACCATCAATGACCTCACCATGTATTAAAGTATTGCTGTTTTTACATGAACAAGAGGACATACAGAGCACAGGATTTGAGATCAAAACTTTTCCTGTACTCGAACGTACAAAATACAAAAAGAGTCCTTTTCCTCTAATTCCTTTCATCCCGAGTGCTTCTTTACCTGTAAAAACTCAGCAATCTAATTCTTTCAACATTTCCTACAAAGGAGTCTTTTTGTTCACTTAGCTTTGTTCAGAAATAGTTGAAAAGTTCGGATGCTGCTTTGTGTTTGAAGACGCCTCACCCGCAGTTAAAGGGCTGTGTTCCTGAATCAGACGCAACCTGGACGCACTGTCTGTCTGTCTAGAGTTTCAAACTTCTTATTGCCAAAGGTCAACCAGTGAAAGCGCATGGTGGAAATCATTACATTGTATGATATATCGCCACATTCTTTGGATAATTTTTCGGGAAGCAGGCTGCTTGTAGACTGTGTTCACTCTAAAGCTGTAGACACGTTTCATGCCTTTTTTTTCTCTCTCTTTGTAATTCAAAGCGGTTTTTCCTGCCAGCTGCTTTTTTTTTTTTCTTTGCGGAAATATTCAGGGATGCTTTGCAGAGCACATTAACACCCCTGCCAGAAAAATGTTAATAATGTACCAGAATATGAAAAAGCTCATTACTCCAAACTAAAGTAACCATAAACCTCTTCTTTTTGTACTGACCTTATTTTGACACATGAGGTTTATATAAAGTATTACTTTTCATGGCCTATGTTGAAATGAAAGCTGGCTAACCAAACGAGTGAAGGATATACATTGTGATTCACTTATGAACAGATCGCAGCAGGCGCTACACCCTACATTACACATTGTAAGGGAAGGAGCTACAAAGGGGGTCTTCTATTGAGGGGTGTTGGTTTATCTTACAAAGCTCCCTTTTCATAGTAGCTGCCCTTTTGGTAGTCCTGCCAATAAATGGCAGGCCTACAGTTGGGACGTGGTGTTTCCTACTTTTACGTCATTGATGATAGCTAAGATCCGATCTAAGGCCCCTCCACCTATGTATCATGTATTAAAGTGAACTTCATTTTGCTCCCCTCCACCACCCCATTCAGCTGCAGGGAGCAAAGTAAATTTCTATGTACAGTGCCTTGAAAAAGTATTCATACCCCTTGAAATTTTCCACATTTTGTCATGGTACAACCAAAAAGGTAAGACCCCGTTCACACTGGGGCGATCCGACTTGCCGGGGCGACCTCACGGCCGGCACGGACTTCATAACACTGAAGTCAATGCAGGTCGCTCCAGGTCGCCCCAAAGTAGCTCCGGACCCTTTTTCTAAGTCGGAGCGACTTGTGTCGCTCCTATTAGAACGGGTCCACAGCTTCTCTATGGCAGGCGACCTACGGCGATCTGTCAGGCGACCAGGTCGCCTGACAGGTCGCCCCAGTGTGAACGGGGTCTTAGGCTACATTCACACCTGAGCGTAGCGTTTTCGCGTGTTTTTTACCGCGATTTTATCGCGATTTTACCGCGATTTTTACCGCGATTTACAGGCGTTTTTTGTGCAGGCGTTTTTTGATTGAATAGATACCAATGGAAAACGCCTGTAATCTGCCCAAAAAGAAGCTCATGTACTTTTTTGAGCGTTGGGCGTTTTGTATACAGCATCAAAACGCTCAGATGTGAACAGGAGCCATTGAAATGAATAGGATTTGTCTTGTGAGAGCTGATCCTAGAGCAGAAAAACTCCCCAAAAACGCCCCAAAACGCCTACATGTGAACGGGGCCTTAATGTATTTTATTTTTATTTATTTTTTTTGCCTTGCTTTCCAATGAGCCCCGGTTCACACTAGGGCGACCTGTGAGGCGACCTGGTCGCCTCACAGGTCGCCTCCCATAGGGAAGCTATGGACCCGTTCTAATAGGAGCGACACAAGTCGCTCCGACCTAGAAAAAGGGTCCGGAGCTTCTTTGGGGCGACCAGGAGGCGACCGCCATAGACTTCAATGTTATGAAGTCTGTGGCGGCCGCTCCGAGGTCGCGGCGCGCTGCTCGCACCGCGATCTCGGAGGTCGCCCCTGAAAGTAGCGTCGCGCCAGTGTGAACCAGCGCTAAATGTTATTATTTTTTCCGATAAAAAAACAAACAAAATAGGGGTTATACAAAACATAGCGGGATTGACACATAAGTATGGTTGTCTCCCATACATAGAAAGAACAAGAAATAAAGAAAATGTCAAATGAAAGGGAAGAAAAAGGAAAAAAAAACAGGCAAATTTCACAATTTGGGTACATAAATGTATTTTATTGGGATTTTATGTGATAGACCAACACAAAGTGGCACATAATTGTGAAGTAGAAGAAAAATGATAAATGGTTTTCAAAATGTATTACAAATAAATATGTGATAGTGTAGCCTGCATTTGTATTCAGCTCCATAGTGCAGAGTTCAGCAGTGCGCTGCATACAGAGTGCAGAGTTCAGGGTTGCGCTACATACAGAGTGCAGAGTTCAGCCTTTTTCCACAGCTGCTAACCACTGTACCCTGCATGCACATCTCACTTTCAAACATCTTCAGCTCTGACCTCTGCATGTAACACCCTCCCCCCCCCCTCAAACATCCCAATCTTCTTCCCACCTTCTTAAAAGCTCCACCATCTTGTACGTCTTACTTTTGTTGCTGAAGCTTAAGCTGAAGCACCTAATCGCCTCTAGTACCTCCCCACATACTGTAGATAGCTCCGCCTCTCTCACTTGTGGGGAGATCATCCAGTGGGGGTATCGGCATCTGCACTGCACCCCGGGCACCTCAGTGGGTGCCATTCAGGAGATCATATCTGTGGGAGACAAACTGTCACTTGTAAACACAGAAACCGGACTTCTGTGTTTACAAGTATTAGTGGCCAGCAGGTAGCAGAGGTCCTGAGCCAGAGGTGGTGGAACTGAGTTCCACCAAGTTCCAGCTGCAAAAAAGCCCTGCAACCAATGTATGCAGAAAACCATCTGTGAACGCACAACACATTGAACCTGAAAGCAGATGGGCAACAGAAGACCACACTGGGTGCCACTCCTGTCGGCTATGAACAGAAAATTAGGGCTACAATTTGCACAGGCTCACCAAAATTGGACAATAGAAGATTGGAAAAACATTGCCTGGTTTGATGAGTCTCGACTGCAACATTCAGATGGTAGGGTCAGAATTTGGCGTAAACAACATGAAATCATGGATCCATCCTGCCTTGTATCAACAGTTCAGGCTGGTAGTGGTGGTGTAATGGTGTGGGGGATATTTTCTTGGAACACTTTGGGCCTCTCAGTACCAATTGAACATTGTTTAAATGGCACGGCCTACCTGAGTATAGTTGCTGACCATGTCCATCCCTTTATAACTACAGTGTACCCATCTTCTAGTGGCTACTTCCAGCAGGATAATGCACCATGTCACAAAGCTCAAATCATTTCAAACCGGTTTCTTAAACATGGCAATGAGTTCACTGTACTGCAATGGCCTCCACAGTCACTAGACCTCAATCCAATAGCGTCAGCGGGATTGTGGTAGTGAGCCCTTGTAGATCCCCAGCTCAGGATTCCCCAGGGTGTGGAGTCCAAGCCCCAGTCTGCTTTTTCACCAGGACCCCTGATGCTGGGGATGGATTTGCAGCAAGCTGGAACCCAGTTGCAGCCCCCAGGTAGGCCCAGCTGAAGATGTGGAGACCGCTGGCGTATGCCGAGTAAATAGCAGACTAAAGGTTATCCAAGAGACAAGCCAAGGTCAGGACAGGCAGCAAACAAACACGGACGGAAAAACAAAGCTGGGGTCAGTACACAGTAAATCAGATACAGTAGCCTAGGGGTATATGGATGGGAGCTAGAGAACAGTGAAGTTTCTAAGGCAAGAGGCAGTGCACTGAGCACTTGTGTATATATAGGGAAGCAAACAGGTAGGTGACCCAGGAAGTAATAGAAAGGAAAAGGTTATAACCCACAGTGGAGCAGGTGACCCCCATAGGCGAACAGAGAAGCCAAACACCACATGTGAAAAGAAGAAAGATTGAAGCACTGCAGCAAGGAGGTGAAGGTATACAAACAAAATTACAGGCTAACTTGTGACAAATAGAACACATTTGGGATGTGATAGAATGGGAGATTGGCATCATGGATGTGCAGCCGACAAATCTGCAGCAACAGTGTGAATGTTACCAACACCTTGTTGTATCTGTGGCATGAAAGATTAAGGAAGTTCTAAAAAAAAAAAGGGGTCCAACCCAGTACTAGCAAGGTATACCTAATACAGTGACCAGTGAGTGTAAATATATTCTAAAGATGGGTGAAGGACTAGAGTAAAGCAAACCTGGCACATGGGTGTGCTTTAACCTACAGGGCAGGACATTACCCCTTTGTAGATTACAGGTGAACTCTAACCATAACTTTTTCCTTTTTTTTGAAAGAATGGAATTGGGTTAGAAATCCATTTTTGCTGCCTGTTTCCCTGTAGGGAAGATCTCCCCTTTTTTCCTGTTGTCTTACTAGAGCATGATAAATGGTAAATTTCCTTATTGGAAATTGCAGTTTTCGTGTTTGTTCAGATTTTGTTGAACGAAATGTCGTGATCGGCTGTCAAAAGCTGTGAACTAATGATCAGATTTTTGTGCGATGAATTTGAAAGTTATTTTTTTCCTACGATTATCTGATCGTGTGTACGAGGCATAATGGAGGTAATATGGCAGTATGATATATATATATATATATATATAAGGGACACTCACCAGTGCCCTGGGGGTTTTAGTAGTACAAGGGGTGGGCAGGAGGGAAGGTTGCCCTGGGCACAATGGTTTATTGCAGGGATGGGGGGGGGGGGGGCCTTGACCCTAACCCTAAGGGAAGGGGGGCCCGTTTTGGCATCCTTACCCTGGGCACTGGGTGACTTTGTCGTGGCACTGGGGTTTAGTATTTAGAGAGTGATATATATAAGCTGTGGGGTGCAGAAGAGGTGTGAAGGAAAGAGAGTTTAAGGAGAGAGGACACAAGTGTGAGAAGTAGAGGTAAGGGAGCGCATGTTACAGAGTGGAAGGATTAAGAGGAGGATTGGGTAAGAGATGAAAGAGCTGAATGGGGAGTCAAATCACCTTCAGTCTGTTGAGTGTTTTGTAATGAAGTTTGCCGTGGATTTTTGCTTCGTTCAATCACTGAAGTGCCAAGCAGAAGTGCCCACTTAGTTACATAGTTAGTCTGATTGAAAAAAAAAGTCCATCTAGTTCAATTAACCACTTAAGGACTAGGCCTATTTCTGACACTTGTTGTTTACAAGTTGAAATTTGTATTTTTTACTAGAAAATTACTTAGAACCCCCAAACATTAGATATTTTATTTTAGCAGAGACTCTAGAGAATAAAATGGAGATCGCTGCAATACTTTGTCACAACATATTTGAGCAGCGGTCTTACAAACTCAATTTTGTGGGAAAAATACACTTTTTTTAATTGAAAAAAAGGAAAACAGTAAAGTTAGCCCAATTTTTTCTATAATGTGAAAGATAATGTTACGCTGAGTAAATAGATACCCAACATGTCATGCTTCGAAATTGCGCATGTTCGAGGAATGGCGACAAACATTGATACTTAAAGCTCTCCAATGGCAATGCTTTAAAAATGTCTACAGGTTACCAGTATAGAGTTACAGAGGAGGTCTAGGGCTAGAATTATTGCTCTTGCTCTAATGATCACGGCGATACAGGATGGGGCACTTTACATTTTTTTTTCTTCTTTTACCTTTTATTTTTTAATTTTACCACTGTCCCTTTAAAAAAATGTTTTTTGATTATTTTTATTCCTATTACAAGGAATGTAAACATCCCTTGTATTAGAAATAAGCAGGACAGATCCTCTTTCATTGACTGACACAGCACTCCTTAAATCATAACTACCTGGTTATTTTGCCTCCTCCAGGAGTAGGACTAGGCAGAACAAAAAACACCTGGCTATGCCTATAGGCTGTCCTCAACTTGGTATATAACCTCCCTCTCTGCTCTAGGTTTTCAGTTTAGTACCAAGCAGTATTATGGCACTTTTCCACTGCATGGAACCGAACGGTTCGGCTCACTTTTGCGCTTTTCCACTGCATGGTACCGCATGGTACGGTGTTGGAACGGTTCGGTACGGTACGGCGGCGCTTTTCCACTGCATGGAACCGAACGGTTCGGCTCACTTTTGCGCTTTTCCACTGCATGGTACCGCATGGTACGGTGTTGGAACGGTTCGGTACGGTACGGCGGCGCTTTTCCACTACATGGAACCGAACGGTACGGCTCGCTTAAACAGTACCACCTCGGTTGTGGTTCCAAGAGGGCCGTAACGGTACCATATCCCACAATCCTTTGCATGCAGCCTTGACTGTTTGTCACTTCTAGCCACTGATTGGTCAGAGAATCATTGTTATCCCACCCACTTACTACTTTAGTGGAAAAGCAAACCGTACCAAACCGTACCGAACCGTTCCAACACCGTACCATGCGGTACCATGCAGTGGAAAACCAAACCGAGCCAAGCAGGGCTAAGCAGGGCCGAGTGGAGCCGAGCCGGTACTTGCAGTGGAAAAGTGCCATTAGAAGTATGGGGTGGGTGCTGTGTCACTCGAACTCAGAAAAATGGATTTTACGGTAAGTACAAAAATCCAATTTTCTCTTTCGCTCATCGACGGACACAGCGCTCCATAAATCATAACTACTGTGACGCCCAAAAGCAGTGCCAAAAGGAAAATGAGGGGTGGGGAAAATAACCCTTAACCAGGACACAGGAGCCTTAACCTTGTCACAGGAGCTCGGTCTGAAAAATAGGTTTAAAGAAAAACACCCCTCAAGAGGGAACAGGCTCTCTGATCCATCTGGGGATGGTAGCCGAAGAAGCAGCCAGCCCTTTTCTTGGTCCGCCTGTAAACACAAAAAGCGAGTCTGACCTCTGAAAGGACTCAGTAGCTGCCAGATACACCCCAATCGCACACAACCACATCCAAGGTATGCAAAGTAAATTCCTTGGGATGAGCCAGCTTTGGACACAAGGAAGGCAACACAATGTCCTCATTCAAATGGAAGTCAGAGACAACTTTGGGCAGGAATGATGGACAGGGACCAAGAACCACATTATCCCTATGGACCACTAAATAGGGACAGCGACAGGATAATGCCACCAATTCCCATGCCCTGAGGGCCAAGGTAATAGCCACCAAGAATGTCACCTTCTGGGATAATGTAGGCAAGGCAATCTCCCGAATATTCTCAAATGGAGGTTTCTGGAGAACCGAAAGTACTAAATTTAAATCCCAAAAGAGACCGTACAGGTGGAGCCACATGTTGAACCCCCCTCAATGAAGATACAAACTAAAGAGTGTGTGGCTAGGAGTTGCTGAAAGAAGATTGCCAGGGCAGACACCTGGCCCCGATGTTACTCAAGGCCAACTTCTGATCAATGCCCTGTTGAGGAAAGGTTAAGATCTGAGCCACAGAAAAGGATCGAGGATGAGTGCCAATCGACTCACACCAAGAAATGTACGCTTTCCACGTACAATGGTATATCGTGCTGGAAGATGACTTCCTCGCCTTCACCATAATAGGGATCACTGATCCAGACAGACCTCTATCCCTCAGTACCCGGCTTTCAATAGCTAAGCCATTAAAACCAGCGACTGTAAAATAGGATGGTAGATTAGCCCTTGGGACAACTTGTCTTCTCTGAGAGGAAGCCCCCAAGGGACCTTTATGGTCACCAGACTGATTGGAAGATCCTTTGCTTGATCCTTGATTCCTTGCAGGAATTGAGAAAGAAGCCTGAGCTGAGTATAATACTGGCATTACCGTGGCCCCTGGAAGCCTGTGGCATCTGCCAGAGGAACCCATGATCTCGCCAGCAACCTCGGTATCCTCCTGTGGAGCCGAACCTGCTAAAGGAGCTGCATGTAGGATTGTGCAAACAGAACTGTCTTGAAGTTAGATACCATCAGACTCAAAACCTGTATGCAAAATGGGAGAGAGAACTATCTGTGTGACAGCAGCCAGTGAATGACAGCCTGTGGTTCCTGAAGTTTGTCCGGAGGAAGGACCACCCTGATCAGAATTAAAATCAGACCTAGGTAAATCAATTCCCTGGACAGGGATAGGGGGACCTTACAAAAGCTTGGCCCATTCAGTTAGGGTCAGAGACACCAGGACTGAGGCAAAGACTGGCCCCAATGTTGAACCAGCAAAAGTAAACATGCTGCATGCCACAGCCTCCACTTTCCTGTCAGCCGGGTCCTTAAAGGACGGGGATTCCTCTACTGGGATCATGGTAGCTTTGTTCAACCTGGAAACAGGAGGGTCCACCACTGGTGGACTAGTCCACTTTTTTAAAAGTGACTCCTCAAAAGGGTAATGTATGGAAAAATGTTTGGGGACCACAATCGGTAATTTTGGTTGTTCTCATTCCTTACAGGAAAACCTGTCAAAAAAGGCACATAAGGAAACAACTTTGGAGCACAGCCACGTCCATGGCTACATCAGCTGCATCCTCCATTTTTAAAGTCTCACGCATTGCAGTGATAAGTTCGTCTACCAGCGCTTTTTGATTTCGCTGCTGTGACCGTGGAGGAATCATCCTCACTATCAGATAGATCTTGAGGTGTGATATTAAGCCCCCCTGAACAGGCCGCATCCACAGCAGCATCGGGCTCAGAATCAGATGAGACAGACTGAGCAGGGAAAGGTGGGGGATGCTTCCTCCTGGGCTTTTGCCCACACGCCACTTCGACCCGGGACACTAAGGACTGCAGGACCACCGTCAGTGCAACCAAGGAAAGTTGGGGTTCAAAGGGACCTGCCACTGCCATGGTTCAGTGAAGGAGATGTGACCCTGAGGCTCCATAAGGAAAGGAAGACCTTGCAGTAAAAAAAGATTATTTTGGCACCACTAAAGGATCCCCCCCAGGGATCAGGGTACCAATCAGCAGAGAGAGAAAATAGGGACCCCCAAGCATTCACCCTACGGATCAGAGAAGCGTAGAGAATTCAGACCCAGCGTCACCATGGACGCCATCCTTGTTCATATGTCCTGGGCAAAGGAAGAGGAAAGTGAAGAGGAAGGGGAAGAGCAGGCACTTCGGCATCCCCACGAGGCTTCGGTCATCTCCAGCATCTCCCGGACTAAGGGAAAATGACCCCCATGACATCATCGGGCTACACAAACATGGCCGCCAGCTGGAGACCAGCCAGACTAAGGGAAAATGGCTCCGTGACATTATCGGGCTACACACACATGGCCGCCAACCGGAGACAAGCCAGACTAGGGGAAAATGGCCCCATGACATCATTGGGCTACACAAACACAAAGGATAGGAGGAGGGAACCTGAAGGCAGGTCCGACTGACCCTGAAGGTTACCCACGTCCACCCCAAAAATAACACCAAAAGGGGAGAGGGGGATCTGTACTTACCCTTCCATGGTACGCTCCAGCCACAATCCTCGCCTCCGAAGTAGGGGAGCTGTCGGCCAAGGGACTGCTGCGACTCAGACCCAAGCCCGGTCGTATGCGACCCTGCGAGACGTTTAACTCGTGGGCCAGCCTCTCTCCGTGAGGCTATGTAGTGGGCCGACCTAGGGCGTAGCTGCAGTCTGCATGTGCCCACTGGCTGGGCTTGGGGGACCACTGGATCTAGATTATCTAGCCCGTCGCCCAGCCCAGCAGTTAATTGTAGATCTCCCAAGAGAAAAAACAAAAAAGATGTAAGGAAGGAGAAAAAAACTGCTAGGACCAGAGATTCCAGTTGGAAGCCTAGGCCCTTACTCCTGACTAGACAGATTAAAACTGATTACCTAGAGCAGAGAGGGGGGGGTTATATACCAAGCTGAGGACGACCCATGGGCGTAGCCAGGTTTTTTTTTTTCTGGCTAGTCCTCTGGCTAGTCCTACTCCTGGAGGAGGCAATATAACCCAGTAGTTATGATTTATGGAGCGCTGTGTCTATCGATGAATGAAAGAGAAATTCCCTGGATAAACTTTACCTTTAAATGTTAGTATTCAATTATATTATGTACATGGATGCAAGAAGCAGCAGCATAGATGAATAGTTTACCTGTGAAGGGACAGAAATGAGAAGATCAGATGAGGTAGAGCGGAAGTGCCCTCTTGAGCAAAGAACCCCCAGCCTATGCCACACCTGCATGTGCCTCCCCCATAAAGGTGGTTTAGCGTATACTGTGATGGGTGGGGCCAATTGATCAATCGGAAGTGATTATAAGGCATATGGCTTGGCTAACAGAGCAAGCTTTCACACCAAATGAGACTACAAGAGGAATAGGAGGGCATAGTTGTGAAGATCAGCTCAGAGTTTAGGTAAGACAATAAAGATCAAAATTAACATCACAATAATGTGGACAGGGTTACAGATGTGAAATCAGCAGCATAGATGAATAGTTTACCAGAAGCACATTAAAGTAATCAGGCAATTTCAGTTTTAGGTGGATGCAAGAAGCAGCAGCATAGATGAAGGGGAGGAACACAAAAGAGATGATCAAAGAATCCCACTTCCGCAAAAGAAACCCAGCCTGTTCCCCCCTAGCATGATATAGCTGTGTCTATCTATATTTGGCATGCTACTTTACAGCTTTAATAATGCAGGTATATGAATACCTTTGTTTGAAAGTGTCATAAATGCTTCAGGAATCCACTTTTCTCACAATGCACTATTTGTCAGGAAGGGAAGCAAAAAAAACAAACCCAATCATTTATTTAATTCCTCTTTTATATGTTTGTAATAATCTACTATTTAAAAGCAGTACTTGTGCTTGTAATAAATAATAAAGCGCACATTGTGTTCTCTTTTACTAAAAGGGTAACCATGGCTAGAAATAACACATTGTACTCTTTGAGTCCAAATCTTTAGTTGTGGTTTTTTTCACATTTTCAGTGGCTGACTCGTTTAAAGTAAAAATGCTCACTATATACAAATGCAGACTTTTTGTCTTTTATGCTACACAAATTTAAGACAGATGAACAAAAGTTAGTCTGTTTATAGTATATGTTCATTATATATGTAATGATTAATGTTGTTAGTTTGACAACCTTAATATTTTTCTTATAAAACAAGAAATAGCAAGCATTATTTGATAAATGATAAATCTGGTAAATGCAGAACCAGAGGTAAAAGTAGACATTAGGGTTGAGCGGACACCTAGATGTCCGTGTTCGACGGTTCCGCCGAACTTTAAAAAAAAGTCCGGGTCCGTGTCCCGGACTTTTACCGAACTTTTCCCGGACACCGAACCCCATTGAAGTCAATGGGGACCCGAACTTTAAGGCACTAAAATGGCTCTAAAACACCAAAGGAAAGGGCTAGAGTGCTGCAAATGGCAGCAAAACGTAATTAAGAGCATGGCAAGTGCTCTGCAAACAAATGTGGATTGGGAAATAACTTAAAACAACAAAAAAAAACAGAAAAATAAAACAATGTTCTTCTTCATCTCTGAAGGACGAGGCCCATATGGAGTAGGAGGGAGGTTGAGGTGGTGGTGGATGTGGCGGTGACATAGGCATGCGCACAGGGTGTGCCGGGTGTGCCTGGGCACACCCTAATCACCTAGGGCACATAGCATTGCCAGTGAGGAGATGGGAAAGATCTCCCTCGGACCTGCTCTGCTCTATTTCTCTTTGCCTACAGGTACATGGCCCCGATACATTACTCTCCCTGCTGGCAAACACATGCATGTGTATTTCAACTTTGGGGTGCACACCTTAATGCAATAGGCTGCGCACACCTATGGGCGGTGTAGGTGGAAGCAGCGGTGGAGGAGGACCAGGGCCGGATTAAGAGCATCATGGGCTTGGTGCTGAGGATTTTGAAGGGCCTTAAGGGCCGTGCCTTGCCATGCACCCAGAGGAGGAAGGGTGCAGCCATGCATGCCTAATTCAACATGGGATGCTGTCTCTGAAGCCCATAAACACATCCATGCATCGGCAACTGTCCCTCCTTGTCCGGCCTTCGCGCTGCGTGGGGAGGTTCTGAGGGTGCTGCCTGGGGAAGCGAGCATAGAAGCCAGACTTCTGTGTTTACAAGTGACAGAAGAGCGGTAACAATGAATATGGCCAACCCGGGGCCTATATAAAAGGTAGGGGCCTGGAGCTGCAGCTCCAATAGCCCCTACGTTAATCTGGCCCTGAGGAGGAGGACGAGGTAGCCAACACTGCTTCTTTTCACAAATTTTAAATGAGGGTACACCCCAAAAGAGTGAGAAAGAGCAAAAATGGAACAATGGGTGGGTAAGGTCGGTATCCATTGCTATTCTGTACGGAAAAGTCCCGTGGGATCCATGCCTGGTTCATTTTAATGAACGTGAGCTTGTCCACATTGTCTCTGGACAGGCGGCTGCGCTTGTCTGTTATAACGCCCCCAGCCGTGCTAAATACCCGTTCAGATAATACACTGGCTGCAGGGCACGCCAGCACCTCCAAGGCGTAAAGGGCAAGCTCAGGCCATGTGCCCAATTTGGAGACCCAGAAGTTGAAGGGGGCAGACCCCTCATTCACTACATGTAGGCGTGTGCACACATACTGCTCCACCATGTTGGTAAAATGCTGCCTCCTGCTAAGACGTTCCATCTGAGCTGCTGGTGCTGCTGTTTGTTGTGGCGTGCTGACAAAGCTTTTCCACATTTCGGCCATGCTAACCCTGCCTTCTGAGGTGCTGGCGGTGCCCTGGTTGCGTTGGCGACCTCCTCCTCCTCTGCCTTGTGCTTCCACTGCGGCCCCGCTGTCAGATGGGAATGCCAGCAGCATGGCGTCTACCAGCGTGCGCTTGTACTCGCGCATCTTGCGATCGCGCTCCAGTGAGTGAATTAAGGACGGTACGTTGTCCTTGTAACGGGGATCCAGCAGCGTGGCCACCCAGTAATCAGCACAAGTTAGAATGTGGGCAACTCGGCGGTCGTTGTGGAGACACTGCAGCATGTAATCGCTCATGTGTGCCAGGCTGCCCAGAGGCAACGAAAGGCTGTCCTCTGTGGGAGGTGTATCTTCCGTGTCCTCTGTATCCCCCCAGCCACGCACCAGTGATGGCCATGAGCTGGCCTGGGTGCCACCCTGCTGTGAACATGGTTCCATCTCCTCCTCCAGCTCCTCCTCCTCCTCATCCTCCTCATCCTCCAGAACTGTGCCCCTGCTGGACAATTGTGTCCCTGGCGTTTGTGTGTGAAGGAACCCACCCTCGGAGCCCCTTGCGAATGACTGCCCTGAAAGCCTTGGAAATGTTACCTCTTCATCCTCCTCCTCCTCCTCCTCATCCTGTGCCACATCCTCTTCCATCATCGCCCGAATTGTTTTTTCAAGGAGGCATAGAAGTGGGATAGTTAAGCTGAGAACGGCGTCATTGCCACTGGCCATGTTGGTGGAGTACTCAAAACAGCGCAACAAGGCACACAGGTCTCGCATGGAGGCCCAGTTATTGGTGGTGAAGTGGTGCTGTTCCGCAGAGCGACTCACGCGTGCGTGCTGCAGCTGAAACTCCACTATGGCCTGCTGCTGCTCGCACAGTCTTTCCAGCATGTGCAAGGTGGAGTTCCACCTTGTGGGCACGTCACATATGAGGCGGTGAGCGGGAAGGCCGAAGTTACGCTGCAGCGCTGCCAGGCGAGCAGCAGCAAGGTGAGAACGCCGAAAGTGCGCACAAACGGCCCGCACTTTCTGCAGCAGCTCTGACATATCGGGGTAGTTTTTAAGGAACCTCTGCACCACCAAATTCAGCACATGCGCCAGGCAAGGGATGTGCGTCAAACCGGCTAGGCCCAGAGCTGCTATGAGATTTCGCCCGTTATCGCACACCACCAGGCCGGGCTTGAGGCTCGCTGGCAGCAACCACTCATTTGTCTGCTGTTCCATGCTCCTCCACAACTCCTGCGCGGTGTGTGGTTTGTCCCCCAAACAGGCAAGTTGTAAAACTGCCTGCTGTCGTTTACCCCTGGCCGTGCTGAAGTTGGTGGTGAAGGTGTTACGCTGTCCGGATGAGGAGGCGGTAGAGGATGAGGAAGCGGAGTAGGAGGAGTTAGGAACAGGAGGCAAACTGAAGCGCCCTGCAATCCTCGGTGGTGGAAGGACATGCGCCAAATTGCTATCCGCCTCAGGCCCATCCGCCACTGCATTTACCCAGTGTGCCGTTAGGGAGATATAACGCCCCTGACCGTGCTTACTGGTCCACGTATCGGTAGTTAGGTGGACCTTGGCACAGATGGCGTTGCGCAGTGCACACCTGATTTTTTCCCCCACTTGGTTGTGCAGGGAAGGGATGGCTTGCCTGGAAAAGTAGTGGCGGCTGGGCACGACGTACTGTGGGACAGCCACCGACATAAGGTTTTTAAAACTGTGCGTCTCCACCAGACGGAATGACAGCATTTCAAAGGCCAATATTTTTGAAATTCTGGCATTCAGGGCCAGGGATCGCGGGTGGGTAGGGGGGTACTTCCTCTTCCTCTCAAGTGTTTGGGAGATGGAAAGCTGAACGCTTCCACGGGACATTGTGGAGATGGTTGTTGGTGACCCAGGTGGTGGTGTTGCTGACAGATCGTCTGTTTGCGGGGTGGCAGGTGCCGGTATCACTACAGATGTGGCTGGAGCGGCCGAGACTGCAGCAGAAGAGGAAGCAGGATGAGCCAGAGACGTTTCTTGGTTTTGAAGGTGTGTACTCCACTGCAGCTCGTGCTTTGCACTTAGATGCCTGATCATGCAGGTTGTGCTCAGGTTGAGAAGGATTATGCCTCGCTTCAAGCTCTGATTGCACAGGGTGCAAACCACTCGTGTCCTGTCATCAGCACATTTTCTAAAGAACTTCCACGCTAGAGAACTCCTTTGAGCTGACTTTGGTGCGCTCGTTCCCTTGCTGCGTTGGGCAGTAGCGGGCGTAGTGTCTAGGGCACGGCCGCTCCGCTTCTGCACCCTGCTCCCTCTTCTGCTGTGCTGGTGGCTCTGTGCGACCACCGCCTCTTCCTCCAAACTACTCAGGTCACCTGCATGACGTTCATTCCATGTGGGGTCGAGGACCTCATCGTCCTCCACATCATCTTCCACCCAGTCTTCACCCCTGCCCTCCTTGTCGGTCTCCACAATGCTGAACGCCGCAGCAGTTGGCACCTGCGTTTCGTCATCATCGGAGACGTGCTGCGATGATCCTTGCATGTACTCATCTTGAGAAATAAGTGGTTGGGCATCGCTGCACTCAATCTCTTCCACTTCTGGGGCAGGGCTAGGTGGATGGCCCTGGGAAACCCTGCTGACAGAGTCATCAAAAAGAAGAAGAGACTGCTGTATGGCTTGGGGCTCAGACTGCTTGCCTGATTTGCAAGGGGGTGAGGTGAAAGATGGTTGGACATCGGCTGCAGGTGCCAACTGTGACCTTTCTGCAGTAGACTGGGTGGGAGACAATGTGAAGGAACTGGAGGCACTGTCAGCAGCAAACCAATCTACTATCGCCTCCACTTGTTCTGGCCTCATCACTTCTAGGGGCGTATGATGCCCTACCAAATACTGATGCAGGTTCTGTCGCCTACTCACACTTGAGGAAGGTGTTTCACTTGTGCGTGTAGCTGGCACAGATCGACCATGTCCTCTCCTTGCAACAGGAGCTCTACCAGCAGCACCACGACCCAGGCCACGGCCCTTATTTGACGGTCTCCTCATATTTCTGTAATTTAAGATCTTGCCCTAGAAAGGTTTTTATTGAATAGCGGAATAGGAAATATGATCCAAAAAAGTGTATGTATCTCGCACGTACAAAACCACACTAGGCCCCAATTACTATTGTTTCTACCCCTAAAAGGATGGATGAGGAGTAGGAGGAGTATGGAACAGACAGCACCCTCAAATCTTCAGAAGTATGAGATGAACCTCAAAAACTTGGAAAGGTGGATCTCACACGTACCGACACAGACTATCCCGCAATTCAATTGATCCTCAAAGGTTTTTATTGAATAGCGGAATAGGAAATATGATCAAAATAAGTGTATGTATCTCGCACGTACACCACCACACTAGGCCCCAATTACTATTGTTTGTACCCCTAAAAGGATGGTTGAGCAGTAGGAGGAGGAGTATGGAACAGGCAGCACCCTCAAATCTTCAGAAGTATGAGATGAACCCCAAAAACTTGGAAAGGTGGATCTCACACGTACCGACACAGACTATCATGCAATTTAATTGATCCCCAAAGGTTTTAATTGAATAGCGGAATAGAAAATATGATCAAAAAGAACGTGTATGTATCTCACACGTACACCACCACACTAGGCCCCAATTACTATTGTTTGTACCCCTAAAAGGATGGTTGAGCAGTAGGAGGAGGAGTATGGAACAGGCAGCACCCTCAAATCTTCAGAAGTATGAGATGAACCCCAAAAACTTGGAAAGGTGGATCTCACACGTACCGACACAGACTATCACGCAATTTAATTGATCCCCAAAGGATTTAATTGAATAGCGGAATAGAAAATATGATCAAAAAGAAAGTGTATGTATCTCACACGTACACCACCACACTAGGCCCCAATTACTATTGTTTGTACCCCTAAAAGGATGGTTGAGCAGTAGGAGGAGGAGTATGGAACAGGCAGCACCCTCAAATCTTCAGAAGTATGAGATGAACCCCAAAAACTTGGAAAGGTGGATCTCACACGTACCGACACAGACTATCACGCAATTTAATTGATCCCCAAAGGTTTTAATTGAATAGCGGAATAGAAAATATGATCAAAAAGAAAGTGTATGTATCTCACACGTACACCACCACACTAGGCCCCAATTACTATTGTTTGTACCCCTAAAAGGATGGTTGAGCAGTAGGAGGAGGAGTATGGAACAGGCAGCACCCTCAAATCTTCAGAAGTATGAGATGAACCCCAAAAACTTGGAAAGGTGGATCTCACACGTACCGACACAGACTATCATGCAATTTAATTGATCCCCAAAGGTTTTAATTGAATAGCGGAATAGAAAATATGATCAAAAAGAAAGTGTATGTATCTCACACGTACACCACCACACTAGGCCCCAATTACTATTGTTTGTACCCCTAAAAGGATGGTTGAGCAGTAGGAGGAGGAGTATGGAACAGGCAGCACCCTCAAATCTTCAGAAGTATGAGATGAACCCCAAAAACTTGGAAAGGTGGATCTCACATGTACCGACACAGACTATCACGCAATTTAATTGATCCCCAAAGGATTTAATTGAATAGCGGAATAGAAAATATGATCAAAAAGAAAGTGTATGTATCTCACACGTACACCACCACACTAGGCCCCAATTACTATTGTTTGTACCCCTAAAAGGATGGTTGAGCAGTAGGAGGAGGAGTATGGAACAGGCAGCACCCTCAAATCTTCAGAAGTATGAGATGAACCCCAAAAACTTGGAAAGGTGGATCTCACACGTACCGACACAGACTATCACGCAATTTAATTGATCCCCAAAGGTTTTAATTGAATAGCGGAATAGAAAATATGATCAAAAAGAAAGTGTATGTATCTCACACGTACACCACCACACTAGGCCCCAATTACTATTGTTTGTACCCCTAAAAGGATGGTTGAGCAGTAGGAGGAGGAGTATGGAACAGGCAGCACCCTCAAATCTTCAGAAGTATGAGATTGTGTTCACTGTACCCCACAAAGATTGTGTTCACTGCACCCCACAAAGATTGTGTTCACTGCACCTCAAAAAGGATTTTGTTCACTGCACCCCACAAAGATTGTGTTCACTGCACCCTAAAAGGATTTTGTTCACTGCACCCCAAAAAGATTGTGTTCACTGTACCCCCCAAAGATTGTGTTCACTGCACCCCACAAAGATTCTGTTCCCTGTACCCCACAAAGATTGTGTTCACTGCACCCCACAAAGGATTTTGTTCACTGCACCCCAAAAAGATTGTGTTCACTGCACCCCAAAAAGGATGTTGTTCACTGCACCCCAAAAAGGATTTTGTTCACTGCACCCCAAAAAGATTGTGTTCACTGCACCCCACAAAGATTGTGTTCACTGCACCCCACAAAGGATTTTGTTCACTGCACCCCAAAAAGATTGTGTTCACTGTACCCCCCAAAGATTGTGTTCACTGCACCCCACAAAGGATTTTGTTCACTGCACCCCAAAAAGATTGTGTTCACTGTACCCCCCAAAGATTGTGTTCACTGCACCCCACAAAGATTCTGTTCACTGTACCCCACAAAGATTGTGTTCACTGCACCCCACAAAGGATTTTGTTCACTGCACCCCAAAAAGATTGTGTTCACTGCACCCCAAAAAGGATGTTGTTCACTGCACCCCAAAAAGATTGTGTTCACTGCACCCCACAAAGATTGTGTTCACTGCACCCCACAAAGGATTTTGTTCAATGCACCCCAAAAAGATTGTGTTCACTGTACCCCCCAAAGATTGTGTTCACTGCACCCCACAAAGGATTTTGTTCACTGCACCCCAAAAAGATTGTGTTCACTGTACCCCCCAAAGATTGTGTTCACTGCACCCCACAAAGATTCTGTTCACTGTACCCCACAAAGATTGTGTTCACTGCACCCCACAAAGGATCTTGTTCACTGCACCCCAAAAAGATTGTGTTCACTGCACCCCAAAAAGGATTTTGTTCACTGCACCCCAAAAAGGATGTTGTTCACTGCACCCCAAAAAGGATTTTGTTCACTCCACCCCAAAAAGATTGTGTTCACTGCACCCCACAAAGATTGTGTTCACTGCACCCCAAAAAGGATTTTGTTCACTGCACCCCAAAAAGATTGTGTTCACTGCACCCCACAAAGATTGTGTTCACTGCACCCCAAAAAGGATGTTGTTCACTGCACCCCAAAAAGATTGTGTTTACTGCACCCCACAAAGATTGTGTTCACTGCACCCCACAAAGGATTTTGTTCACTGCACCCCAAAAAGATTGTGTTCACTGCACCCCAAAAAGGATGTTGTTCACTGCACCCCAAAAAGGATTTTGTTCACTGCACCCCAAAAAGATTTTGTTCACTGCACCCCAAAAAGGACGTTGTTCACTGCACCCCAAAAAGATTGTGTTCACTGCAGCCCAAAAAGATTGTGTTCACTGCAGCTCACACACAGAAAAATGGATGTGGATCACTGACACCTGCCTATCTCCTATCCCACACCACACAGCAATATCGATTGTAGTTTGTAGAACACAGTTTCCCTAAAATTCAGCAGCAGCCTCTCCCTAACAGGATTGAGAAGAGATCGTAGATCAGGATTGAGTGCAGAGTCACCCTACCCCCCACACAGCAATATCGATTGTACTTTGTAGAAGACACTGACCCTATAATTCAGCAGACTCTATCCCTAAAATGCCTACAACTCGCCCTGCCTAAACACTCCGACCTGTCCCTCAATTCTATCCGGACACAAATGTTTTTTTCCTGCCTGTCTTTCCCTAATCAGCAGCCAGCACGTTGATGTGTGCTCTGTCCCTGATCTAAGCAGCAGAATGAAGACGCTGCGGCTGCCTGGAACTTATAAAGACTTGGTCACATGCTTCAGACGGCCAATCACAGCTACTGAGACATTTGCAGGCATGGCTGGGATGGCTTAAGGCACACCAGTTAAACGATTGTTGATTGGCTGTTGAAAGCCCGCCATGAAAAGAGCGCCAAAGCATGCAAAACCCGGAAATAAAACGACCGAACACGGATTTTTACCCGAACATACAGTAAAGTGTCCGTGTCCGTGTTCGGGTACAAAAAATCCAATTATTCGGTACGAACACGAATAATACAGTCCGTGTTCGCTCAACACTAGTAGACATCAAAGTAGGTTTGCAAGAGTTGCAGCTCAGACTTGTTGTCTTGTCTACAGGCTATACATTTGGCTAAAACACACACTCAAGATTTATTTATTACAGGTATTCCTATAGCGCCAGCAGTTTATGCAGCACTTTACCTTGTCCACATTCACATCAGTCCCAACCTTCACTTGTCCAACCATTCAATGGTGCCTTCATGGACTCGACTAATTGTGACTGACTTTTTGTTCAAGTGACATGTCAGTGTCTCGATATTCATAGAACAAATGTTCTACTTCCGCAAAAGACTGGTCGTGTTTTTTCTTGGCTGGTGGTGAATTCAGTGATTAGAAATTCAATCGTTCCCATTGGATTCAACTAAAAGTTTCCATCCTCGCCCTTCAATTTTTTTGCTTGGTCTGGTTAAAACTAACTTTTGATTCTTTCCCATTAACTTTGAGACAATCAAACCAGCATTCTAACATTTTTTTAAATGAAATTCTACAGGTGTCAGGCGAGCTTAAGGTCCCTACCTCACATACATAAAGTACATACTAGGGCCAATTTAGACAGGATCCAATTTTCCTACCAGCATGTCTTTTGAGGCACACACGCTGTGGAGCAGCTCACAGCAAGGGGTTCGGTGCGTCCCCGTTCTCCGTTTCAGGCATTAATCTGGTCCAAATATTTGCCTTAATTTAGACCTGAAACAGAGCCAAAGACGCACAGGACTCTTCTGCAAACTGGACCGCGGCCGGCATAGAGCTGTGTGAACCGGCTTCATTGAGAGCCGGTCACACTGTCCTGTCATGCAAATTTGATGCGGGGAAACCCGCATCCACCTCGCATCAGTGTGAACCCAGCCTGAAGGTTGAAGGAAACCTTAGTACCCAGAGGAAACGCACACAGGCATAGGGAGGACATGCAAACTACATGCAGGTAGTGCTGGGATATTTGGGCACCTAAAAATCACTAAAGCTAGTGTATTTATGGCCAGAGAAATTAGTATATGTCTCCAGTACATGCATATGTTCCCAAATTTTGTCTCTTTAAATTCTGTAAGTGCAAAAAATACCTGTTGATTCTTTCAGAAATCCAGTGTGCTTCTAACTTCCTTTTAAATCTACCTTTGTTGCATTGAAAATTAAGTCATTGTTATAAGCCCTGCCAAGTTCTCCACTGTGAACTACAGAACTCCCTCCCCCCATGGAAAACGAATGGGGAAAGAGGTTGGTGTCCTTCTTGTTTAAACACACTTCCTGCCCTGACAATGCTGCTCCTCTATTGATAGAGTACAGTGGGTGGGCATGGTCACCTTAGGAGAGGAAGTTTGTTATTGACAGGATCACTGGATAAAATATAATACATTTTTAATGTAACTGTGTTTGTTTAGATACATTGTAATATATATCTCATTTTCATTCTTGACCAGTGTAGTTCTTTATCCTTTGTCTGGATCCCAATGGTGAGATTTCCCTTCACCTTCTTTCCCACAAAACACGGCATGAGGGGCGAGATTCCCCTTTACTTTCTATCCCACAAAACATGACACGAGAGGAAATACCTGCAGAAAGTGAGGAGTCCCCCTATTTTTGTTCTGATGGCAACTATAACGTTTTAGATATCCAATCACATTCTGTCCCTATGACAATGGTCACCAGGACAAGCAGAGAGGGTGATCACATAAGAGGGGACACAGAAAGAAGGCACCAATGAAAACCTAACTTGAGATTTGCATAAATACTTATAAATATACTAATAAAATATGTACTGAAGAAGGGAGTATAGAAGTAAGACCTGGGCTATTTCATTACACATCCGAGAGCAGTTTTTAATGTTTTTATAGTATTTGTCAATTTTTACTGGCTGGGTGGCTTTCTCAGTCGTTGATTTTTTTTCTGTCTCATCCTCAATACAGCCTTGGAAGTAGCAATAATTAAAAAAAATATGAACAGGGTTACATTAGTTAGGTTTCAGTTAATCCATCTCTGTATTTTTGGGTTGTGGGATAAGTCCAGAGAACCCAAAAACACCAACTTAAATATGGAGAACATAAAACTCCAAGAAAACAGTGTCCAATAATCAAATTTAAGGTGATATTTTCATGTGATATTTTCATGTCAATGTAAACATTTTTTTGCCGAAATCATTAATTAATAAAATGAAGGACTAGGGTTTTGGCTCAATCACCTGCCTGAACTTCCTGCTGAGAGTGAGTGGGAAGTCACTAATTTATTGGCAGTATTACTATTGCCAATGTATGAAAATTTTCAATTGGGCAGGCTACTAGGATCATTGGTTACTAAGTGGCCACCAGCATCCTAGCCAGTGGGCATCTATGGTGACACCATTGACAAAATATAGTCATTATCAAACTTGGTCAATTACATTGGTCAGCTCCCATCTAACCCCCCCCCCCCCCCCTCATCCCCAAGCCACCCTTGCCAGGTTTAGAGCATGTGGCTTGGTATGCTTAAGATGGAGGGGCACATGATCACTGCCCCCCTTTTCCTGGCCAACCAGGCTACATGCTCAAATAAAGGTCTAGTTAGGATTTGGAAAGAAGGGATTTTGTTTTTTTTGTTTTTTAAATGTTGTTGTTTTGAGCATTTGGTCCTTTACTGAAAGAATCTGGTAAATCTGCTGAGTCACCTGTGAAAGATGCATTTTCAAAGCTCTATATTTAAGAATCCTTTCCATATACAGAGGATACACCTTTTTTCCTCCAGTTGTAGAGTGTACTTATGTCTTTTGTGGTGACCTTTAGGTGCACAACTTTCTACTGTTACTATATGTCTTATTTGTATATGATCATATACTTAGGGCTATAAAAATTCAGTTCAGCTAATCTTTCATCATAGCTAAGGTACTACATGCCACTTCTCTGCCCTTTATTGTACAGTTTTAGAACATCCTTTTTGCGAACAGGCTCACAAAACGGAATAGTGCTATATGTTCAAGACAAGGTTATGTCTCTCTTTCTCTTTTAATAAAAGATAGTAACACTAGAAGCTAGAGATGGGCAATGCATGCTGTTATTAACTGTCATGCTGTTATTAACTGTCTATTTTGCTAGACTGCGAAAAGTATGGCCTTATTAGCATTTAAAGTGTTAACAAACCCTAAAGTTTTATTGGAAATAACAGCAGCTAAACTCAGCACTTACTTTGGCTGCTGTGGAATTTTCTTTAGAAACGCACTTTTAATCATCGCTGCCCAAGGTTTTCTCTTTTATGGTGGCTCTGTTGCCTTGCAGGACCCTTTTGTATGTGCTTCTGCCTGAGAACTACAGTCTTATATCAAAATGCTGTCTGTGCCAATATGCAAAGGCAACCCAGAACACTAAATCATCATACCAAGCCACTGTTCCTCCCCTAAGACAGGGCACGCATGTGCTTTGTGTGCAAGGTGCTAGGGATGATGGGATATGTAGTTAATCAATGGGATAGGATGTGTAGACGATGCTTTGGGACATCTTTACACTTAAAAAGTATAAATTGGGCTACACTAAACAAGTGGAGAGCAAACTTTAAAAAGTTTACATTTTACTATTACTTTAAATGTATACATTTCTTATTATCCATCATGAACTTCATTTAGCATGTAGTAGTCCAATCCAGCAGTGTATTTAGGTAGTATAACTATTGCACCCAATTTATAAAAAACAAATTCATTTACGTTACATTAACTTAAAACGCCCTGCAGAAAAGAACATTTATTGAAGTCAATTTTTTTTCAAGCATGTTTCAGAATGAAAATGGTTGCATTTATCCACTTCTACACGGTTCGCTTATCACTAGTAAAGCCTTAAATGCTTGCTTTGCTTGTTAAAGTGAGGCTTTATATGGCTGGCCTTATGCCATTCACACGTGGAAAGGGCCACTTTAAAACATAAGTGGGTCCAACTCAAGGATTACTCTATAATGAAACTGCCATCTTTGTAAAACAAGATTATATTTTCACATTTCAGGCTAATTTCCATTAGTAAGAGTGGGCACATAACCCTCTCGAAAATTAGAAAAGAGTTTATCAATGTCTTTTTTATGTAGCAGGCCTTCAAGTGAATGTGTCAAGATACGTACCTGACCATGGAGCCCGAGATGACATTCATGACCTCATGCACAATTCCCGCCCAAGCACTCTTGGTAGTGGATACATGTCACAAGCGAAGTTTGGTAACAGGCAGGTAAGTAGGTACAGAACCACGATCAGAACCAAGGTCAGAGACAGGCAAGGGTCAACAACATGCTGGTAGCAAGATAAAAAATTAGCAGGCCAATTTTTCAAATCTTCAAAAATCATCAAAATTCCAGCTCAGGGTCGGTACCACGGATCAGTAGTAGACATAACAGGCAAATGGAATCCAAAGAGAAGTGTCAGACATAGCCGGGTCTGTAGCAAAATTAGCAGGTTTTCAGTAACACAGAGTACAGGGATCAGAGCTGAAGACAATCCAGCAATGAAGCTAGGCAGACCTTAGGTTTACATAGACTGTACACCAGAATCTGTGGTAGCCCCCATGTGTGCACGTGTGCGCCAAGGCCTATGCATGCACATGTAGAATCTTGTCTTTGCATATGTTGTTAAGCTTTTCTGCTCAAGTACCTGCATATGCACATAAAATGAGCAATTGCTGCATGAGGTTCCTGACAGAATGCTCCATCCATTGGGTATTTTGTCATTGTATTTACTAAACCAGAGCACCTACTCTGGGTTTTATCAGCATGGGAATAGTAGTTGTGATCAGTGTGAAGCTCCACAGGGAGCTGACAGTCATGGTTTTCTATCTGTTCTTGTCTTCTTGGGAAAGTTCCCATTTTGATGAGTCTGTTCCCAGCAATATCCCAGGCAGCAGTGATTAACAGCAAAGCAGCAAAGGTCTCCAGAAGATGAGTTTTCCTAGCAGCAGTGAGTAGAGAGCAGCTTCAGGTGTAAGCAAGCACTGGCATCAGCTAGGCTGTGTCCAAACATGGTGGTGAAACTATTCATGTAATAAAAAGCAAGACAGGCCATAGAAAAAGGTAGGAGGATAATGTGTACTTATATGGTTGCCAATCACACCATTGCTGGGGCTTTTTTTATTGCCACTCCTATGCACTAAGAAGCAACACCCAATGTATTGGCTACACCTAAAAGGTTTTTGGAAGCTGCATGCTACAGGCACCAAAATTTTCTCCTTACTACCTTCAAGGCATCCCTATGCACAGCTGTGACTTATTTGAAATATTTTTTGTCTTTATGCCTTGAATGTCTGCCTCTAGTTCCAAAAGAAGATGACCAATTGTTCGAGGGAGTGTTAAAAATTGGTGCGTGATTTTGGAAGTGTGGCTTAAAATGGGGGTGTGGCTTTCTGGGTGTTCTTAGTAGGGTGATTTATTTTTGAACATCTGGTACCTACAGTATAGACCATGTATCACTAAATGGCGGACTGCGGTCCGGACAAGGACCGAGTGACAGCCCTGTCTGGACCGCGCCTGCACCACTTAACAGTCTTAGTGGACTCCTCTCCTGCTGTGGCGCTGCTGCATTTGAAGCTAACAGCACGGCAGAGGGCAGGAGTCACAGCAGGCTGAAATCCTCTTCTGTGTATGTCTTTTCCTGCCTGCCTGCCTGCTGCCGCCGCTGCTGGTCTTAAAGCTCACAGCACGGCAGAGGGCAGGAGTCACAGCAGGCTGAAATCCTCTTCTGTGTATGTCTTTGCCTGCCTGCCTGCCTGCCTGCCTGCTGCCGCCGCTGCTGGTCTTAAAGCTCACAGCACAGCAGAGGGCAGGAGTCACAGCAGGCTGGATTCATCTTCTGTATATGTATTTGCCTGCCTGCTGCTGCCATTGCTGTTAAACTCACAGCGGGGAAGAGGGCTGGAGGTCTACACAAAGAGCAGGAGCTGCCCAACCTTTCGCTGCTTACGAAAGTGCAGACCTTCTCTATCTCCTGCCCTTTTCCCTGTTGTAAGTTTAAAAGCAGCAGCGGCAGTGGCAGGCAGAAAATACATATACAGAAGAGGAATCCAGTCTGCTGTGACTGCTATGTTAAGGTAGGTCAGTGAAGGGGGAAGAGCTGTGATTGTGAGGGATCACTGTTTTTAGTGGAGCATTGAGATTGAGGGGCGGCTGTGATGTGAGAAGGGGAGTTGTGATATAGGGGGGGGCATGAATGTAAAAGGGGGGTAGTAGGGATATGGGGGGGGAGCTGTGATGTAAGGGGAATGTAATGTGAAAAGGGGGGGAGGACTGTGATGTAAGAGGGGGATGTGATGGGCAGAAAGAGGGCTCTGATGTGAAAGGGGGGTTGTCTGTGATTTGAAAGAGGGGACTGAAGACATTGATGTAAAGGGGGCTGTGATGTGAGAGGGAGAGCTGTGATATAGGGGGGCTTTAATGTGAAAGGGGGAGTAGTGATATGGGGGGGGGCTGTGATGTGGGCAGGGCGGCTGTGATGTAAGGAGGGGGAGCTGTGATGTGAAGGGTTGTGATTGCAGGGGGGGAATGTGATGTTAGGGGGCCTTTAAAGTGAGGAGTGCTCTGACATGAAAGGGGGTGACTGTGATGCTAGGGGGGCTCTGATGTGAAAGGGGGGGGTCTGTGACTTATAAGAGGGGACTGAAGACACTAATATAAAGGGGGCTGTGATGTAAAGGGGGGGGGAACGCTGTGATGTGAAGGACCTGAGTCATAGGACAAAAATTTGCTTCAGACCAAAGAAAATGTTACGGACCGGACCTCCATGAATTTTAATTCAGTACATCCACTATAGACTAAGTAGAGTACAAAGTTGCCTTGCCTGTAACCTCTACTCCAGAATTTTGGCCGGCGAGGAGATGATATGGACTTGTGCATGTGCATAAGACTCATTCCAGCACAGCCAGCATGAGCCAGGAATGAATGCTAATCTGTGAGTGCATAGATCAGTGTAAATTCAATAGAAGACTGCAGAAAGCCAGGTACGGACTCTTTCAGACAGACGACAAGGAGCATTAAAAACAAGGGGCTGAGCTGCAGCGTCATCTTTGCTTCATGGACACAGCAATTTTAGCTCAGGGTGCAGACTTTGTCAGGCACCGCCTGTTCAATGAGGCCACGCTGCAACTGCGAACAGAACACTCGGCTCACAGTTGCAGTTTGGTATCACAATTAAAAATTGCTATTGGGCAATTTAAAAATAAAAGTAATACAAACAAAAACAGGCGCTCAGGAAGCAACAGTAGCATCTCCTGAATGCCTTTCTTTCACTCCTATTGAATTTGAAACACACAATTTTTGTGTGTGTTTTTGCCTCTTTTTTTTTTTTGTGCGACTTATATTGCTTTCAATGGGCTGCCTTACATGCGATAAACACTACAAAGTAGCTCCAACTCTTATCAACCGTGGGGCAGAATTCCCCTACCTAATACCAATGATCAGGCACTATTCCTCCAACTAATACCAATGATCAGGCACTTTTCCTCCAACTAATACCAATGATCAGGCACTATTCCTCCAACTAATACCAATGATCAGGCACTTTTCCTCCAACTAATACCAATGATCAGGCACTTTTCCTCCAACTAATACCAATGATCAGGCACTATTCCTCCAACTAATACCAATGATCAGGCACTTTTCCTCCAACTAATACCAATGATCAGGCACTATTCCTCCAACTAATAACAATGACCAGGCACTATTCCTCCAACTAATACCAATAAAGAGGCATTATTCCTCCAACTTATACCAATGATGGGGCACTATTCCTCCCCACTAATAACAATGATATGGCACTATTTCTTCAACTAATATCAGAAATCGGGCTCTATTTCTCCAACTAATACCAATGAAGGGGCACTATTTCTCTAACTAATACCAATGATGGGTAATGATTCCTCCAAATAATACCAATGATGGGGCACTAGTCCTTCAACTAATACCAATGATGGGGCACTAGTCCAACTAATACCAATGATGCGGCACTAGTCCTTCAACTAATACCAATGATGGGGCACTAGTCCTTCAACTAATACCAATGAAGGAGCACTATTCCCCCAACTAATACCACTGATGGGGCACTAGTCCTTAAACTAATACCAATGATGTGGCACTATTCCTCCAACTAATACCAATGATGGGGTAGGATTCCTCCAAATAATACCAATGATGGGGCACTAGTCCAACTAATACCAATGATGGCGCACTAGTCCTTCAACTAATACCAATGATGGGGCACTAGTCCTTCAACTAATACCAATGAAGGGCCACTATTCCTTCAACTAATACCAATGAAGGGCCACTATTCCTTCAACTAATACCAATAATGGGGCACTAGTCCTTCAACTAATACCAATTATGGGGCACTATTCCTCCAACTAATACCAATAAAGAGGCATTATTCCTCCAACTTATACCAATGATGGGGCACTATTCCTCCCAACTAATAACAATGATATGGCACTATTTCTTCAACTAATATCAGAAATCGGGCTCTATTTCTCCAAATAATACCAATGAAGGGGCACTATTTCTCTAACTAATACCAATGATGGGTAATGATTCCTCCAAATAATACCAATGATGGGGCACTAGTCCTTTAACTAATACCAATGATGGGGCACTAGTCCAACTAATACCAATGATGGGGCACTAGTCCTTCAACTAATACCAATGATGGGGCACTAGTCCTTAAACTAATACCAAGTATGGGGCACTATTCCTCCAACTAATACCAATGAAGAGGCATTATTCCTCCAACTAATACCAATGATAGGGCACTATTCCTCCAACTAATAACAATGATATGGCACTATTTCTTCAACTAATATCAGAAATTGGGCTTTATTTCTCCAACTAATACCTGGTGTCCCTTTAAAAAGTTCTGAATGCTTGGGGTAGAAAGGATTGGTGACCATGTGATCTCTGTGACCGGCTGTCACAGTAGTCACATGATTGGGAGCCAGACTCGCCAATTGCCATTCATTAGTGAGGACCGAGAGCTGTCTTCCACAGCTCGGTCTCTGTGCTGGGAGCTCGCAGTTACTGTGCTCTCAGTGCAGAAACATTAGCCTCCCAGTGACACGTATGTGTGGCATGTGGACAATAATGCCCACCCTGTTGTCACCACACATCTGGGTTACACAGGTGGCAACAGGGGCTGACTTGCAACTTTTGGCCCAGGGGGCAAGTACAACCCAGAGGCCCAAGATGCAACAACTCGGCCCTCTTCCTGTTCTCCCTGCCTCCTTCCAACCCCCATCCCAAGATAAAGCTCTTCTCCAGGGACTTTCTGCTCACCGGGTGGGTCAGACTAGACAGAGCCTGCTGCACTGCATGGTTCCCAAACTGGCCGGTGGGAGTTGAGGTGGCTCGGTCAGGGCTGGCCGGGGGAGGAGAGCCTCTGGCGGGGCACAGAGCCAGTCTCTGCTCAGACATGACGTACACCATCCATGCCAGGGGGGCGGCCTACGCTGTGTCCTCGTCCACATCCCACACTCAATAGGACATAGGCAGGAACTCTTTACTCCTCTTCACCAGGAAGCCTTTAGGCATGTCTGCGATGGAAGTGGTGCAGCCTTATTACGGGGCATCAGAGTGGCGGGGAGGGTGTAGGGGCAATTGCCCCCCCTCCCCCCCAATCCAGTCTGCCCCTTGGTGGCAACAAGTTAAATAGGCTCAAATAACGTTAAAGATTATGTGAGATTCTGGTGATTGATTTACATATATTGTAACTCAAAATGAAGAAAACGTTGCTGAAGCACCAACATCCAGGAGTACGTAATGTCAATTATAATTGTAAAAAAGATTCATTATATCAAATTGTAAAAAATTCATAAGACACAATAGGATTGAATAAAAGTCTTTAGGGGGTGGCTTTTACTGTAAACATATGCAGTAAACACAGCAGATGCCTTTGCTCTAATTTAATTCCATAATTTAGGCACATTATTAGCTGTCTTTTTTATTCTCTCTATTGTATGTCTAATCTTTCGCATCAAAGGAACTTTTTCTTTTTTTGTCCCCGCCGTGTGTTAGCCACAGTTTACACAAC